>NC_086233.1:350000-695000 GCF_036321145.2 Pelmatolapia mariae
ATTTGGCCAATAAAAGTCCAAATTCTAGTGACCTGTTTAAAGTTTAAATGACGTTTCTACGACAAAGTATGGCCGAGCGGTAGGCCTTCAAAGTGGCCTGGGTTGGCACCTTTTTTTGGGCCCTTCCCAATCGAAATGCATGGGGAAAAATGGGGTCTTTCTTTGGGAATTTTGGGAAAACGGTGCGACGAATCCCTCCCAAAAGTCATAGCACCCTATTCCCGATCGAGCCACACGAAACGGTGTGACATACGTGGGGGTCGTCTCAAAGCTGCGGGCCGTGAAACGGTTCATAATTTCAGGCGGAAGAAAAATAATAATAAGTATAAGAATAATAAATCCGTCGAATAGTAATAAGTGTGCCATTACATAGGCACACTTAACTAGAAAAAGTTTGCATTTCCTGCGAAAATGCTGTGTGGATGCCGGAACGCTGAAGCTGTCTGCTGAAAATGACTGAAAAAGATGAAAAGCTGCAAAAATTGTATGGCAGTAAAGAAACTGAAAACTTCTGCTTAAAATAGGTAAAAAAGCAGAATGTTTTGCTGAAAAGAGATGAAAAGGCAAAGATTCTGCTTAAAAGGGGTACAGAAGTTCAAATTTGTACTGAAAAGGGGTGAAAAGGTTCCTTCTGAAATGAGCAGAAGATACTGAGATTTGTACTGATAAGAGGTGAAAGGCTGAAAATTCTGCTTAAAATAGGTGAGTTAGCAGAATTTCTACTGAAAAGAGGTAAAGAAGTAGAACAATGCACTGAAAACAGGAGAATCAGCAGAATTTCTGCTAAAGAGATTTCTGTTGAAAACACCTGAAAAAGCTGGGATTTGTGCTGAAAAGGGGTGAAAAAACTCACAATTCTGCTGAAACGGGGTGCAGAAGAGGTGGTGGGCTGTTGAGAAGAGTTAAATAAGTTGAACTGATATGTTTGGGTACAAATACTATGATTTGGTAGAAATACTATGCCGTAGTAGTAATACTATAACATAACAGATATACTACGATTTGGCAGACATTCTATGTTTTTGCACAAATACTACGATTTTGCTCAAATACTATGAAATTGCAGTAATACAATGATTTTGAAGGATGATATGATTACGTAGAAATACTATGCCTTAGTAGTAATATTATAACATAACAGATATACTGTGATTTGCAGACATAGTATGTTTTTGCACAAATACTACGATTTTGCTCAAATACTGTAAAATTGCAGTAATACTATGATTTTGAAGGCACAAATATTATGATTTGCTATAAATACTATGATATGGCACATATACTATATTCAACAGATATATTATAACATAACAGAAATTCTACGACTTAGTAGTAATACCATAACATAACAGAAATTTTAATTGGGCACAAATACCATGATTTGGCAAAAAAATACTATGATTTGGCAGAAATACTATGATAGGGTATGAATACTATGAATAGGCACAAGTACTATGATTTAGTACAAATACTATGATTTGACAGAAATACTATGCCTTAGTAGTAATACTATAACATAACAGATATACAGTGATTTTGCATAAGTATGTTTTTGCACAAATACTACAATTGGGCAGAAATACTACGTTTTAGCACAAATACTATGATTTGCTATAAATACCATGATTTGGCCCATATACTATATTCAGCAGATATATTATAACATAACAGAAATTCTACGACTTAGTAGTAATAGTATAACATAACAGAAATTTTACTTGGGCACAAATACTATAACTTGGCACAAATACCATGATTTGGCAAAAAAATACCATGATTTGGCAGAAATACTATGATAGGGTATGAATACTATGAATAGGCACAAGTACTATCATTTAGTACAAATACTATGATTTGACAGAAATACTATGCCTTAGTAGTAATACTATAACATAACAGATATACTGTGATTTTGCAGACATTCTATGTTTTTGCACGAATAATACGATTTTGCTCAAATACTATGAAATTGCAGTAATACTATGATTTTGAAGGAATACTATGATTTGGTAGAAATACTATGCCTTAGTACTAATACTATAACATAACAGATATACTGTGATTTTGCAGACATTCTATGTTTTTGCACAAATACTACGATTTTGCTCAAATACTATGAAATTGCAGTAATACTATGATTTTGAAGGAAGACTATGATTAGGTAGAAATATTATGCCTTAGTAGTAATACTATAACATAACATATGCTATGATTTGGCAGACATAGTATGTTTTAGGACAAATACTACGATTTTGCTCAAATACTACGATTTTGAAGGAATACTATGATTTGGTAGAAATACTATGCCTTAGTAGTAATACTATAACATAACAGATATAGTGTGATTTTGCATAAGTATGTTTTTGCACAAATACTACAATTGGGCAGAAATACTACGTTTTAGCACAAATACTATGATTTGCTATAAATACTATGATTTGGCCCATATACTATAATCAGCAGATATACTATAACACAACAAAAATTCTACGACTTAGTAGTAATACTATAACATAACAGAAATTTTAATTGGGCACAAATAACATGATTTGGCACAAATAACATGATTTGGCACAAATACCATGATTTGGCACAAATACCATGATATGGCAGAAATACTATGATTTGGCACAAGTACTATGACTTAGTACAAATACTATGATTTGGCACAAATACTATGATTTAGCAGAAATACTATGTTTTAACACAATATCTTTTGACAGAAATGTCTCCTAAAAGGTACTATTTCTGCTTTTTAGCAGAAATACTGCAATTTTGCATAAATACTATGATTTGGGATAAATACTATGAATTGGCAGATATACTATATTCAGCACATATACTATAACATAACAGAAATACCTCTAGCTACTAGTAATACTATAACATATCAGAAATGTCATGATTTGACACAAAAACCATGATTTGGCACAAATACCATGATTTGGCAAGAAATACTATGTTTTTGGCGCAAATACTACGATTTGGCACATATACTATAATCAGCAGATATATTATAACATAACAGAAATTTTAATTGGGCACAAATAACATGATTTGGCAAAAAAATACCATGATTTGGCACAAATACGATGATATGGCAGAAATACTATGATTGGGTACAAATACTGTGATTTGGCACAAGTACTATGACTTAGTACAAATACTATGACTTAGTACAAATACTATGACTTAGCAGAAATACTATGTTTTAACATAAATAATATCTTTTGACAGAAATTTCTGCTAAAAGGTACTATTTCTGCTTTTTAGCAGAAATACTGTAATTTTGCATAAATACTATGATTTGGGATAAATACTATGATTTAGCAGATATACTATATTCAGCGCATATACTATAACATAACAGAAATACCTCCACCTAGTAGTAATAGTATAACATATCAGAAATGTCATGATTTGACACAAAAACCATGATTTGGCACAAATACCATGATTTGGCAAAAATACTATGATTTCCCAGAATTACTATGATTGAGCAGAAGTACTAAGATGTAGTAGAAGTACTTTGATTTAGCAGAAATACTATTATGGAGGACTAATACTTTAACATGGGAGAAATATTGATACACACACATATACACAGAGAGTAAAGGGAACAGTGGCTGTTAAGACTCTGGACTTGGTATATCTAGGTCAGCTAAATTGGCTGCACCTGCTGTAATCAGCCCTTACACACACAGACACAGAGAGAAGTATGAGTCTTCTTCAGTGTATTTCTCACATTCAGGATTCCCCTCGAACAAATGGCCATAATTTCCTAACCGTAGGGGCTAGAACGCTCATTCTGACACCGTTTTGTTCAGAAGAGATGGGGGAATCTGCAGGTCTTCTTAATTCAGAGATAGAATATACATTTTTGAAGATATATGACTTGTAATACACTGTAACTGAGTAGAGGCAAAGCAAAACTGCCTTGACTTGCCCTCAAACAACGTTTTGTAACTCTAAATCTATATGGACCATCAAAATCATTCTTTCACCATAAGAAACAGCAGGCTTTGGTGAACAGTCATGGAAATTTTCAGGTCTCTGTGGAAATCCATCAAAAAGATATGACAAGAGAAAAAAGTGCTGCATTTCCAGAGTTTGAAATCTGAAGAAATCTGAGCGAATGACGAATTTCCTACCCTCAAACAAGTGTAACTCATCTCAGAACGGTAATAGGTGAGAAAAAACTTCTTGAATTGTGAGCATCAGGAGTGTCTAAACATATATTGGCACAAGCCTCATGTCTCCACTTTGTTTCATTAAGGAGATATGACAATTTGAAAATGCATCTCATTAGAGAAATCCAGCGCTGATTTTGAACAAACTCTCCATTGACTTTCTATGGAGAGTTTTCAAACTTTGTGTTGCTCTGAAGAGATTTGCAAAAATCTGTAAATTCCACAACAATGATACTGACATTTTCTGAAAGCCAACAAAAATACCTACGTTTTGATGTATAATTTGTGGGAGTTGAGTGGAAATTGAGCGAGTAGCAAGAAGTTGTTCAGACATGAAGAGAAAATTCAGAAAGGACAAGTGCACACTCTGAGTTAATTGCATAGCAACCATAACAACGCATGTATTTTCTGAAAAATCACAATTTTGCAACTGAAAACATAAAGAGGTATAAGATTAAAATGGTAGAAGATCTGAAAAAGCTGAATCATACAGGAATAGCCCAATAATCTGAGAACATTTTAAAGTTTGAATGGAGTTTCTGGGTGAAAGTATGAGGAAGTAGTTAAGTTTCAAAAACAAGCAAGTTTTAGCAGAATTTCTGAAGATTTCCATTCATTTCAATGGGACAAATTAAAGGAAAAAAGTGTAATATTTTAAAAAGTATAATAGTAATAAACACCAAAAGTCATAGCCGGCATTAGCAGAAAGAGCAGAACAGTTTAGAGTTTGAACGGAGAAAATCGGCTGAAAACTGAGGGAGTAGTTAAGTGCCAAAAAGTGTACGGAAGCAACTAGTAAATAGTGGAATAAAGAATAAAGAGAAACAGGAACTCAATAGTGTGGAAGCCCTTGAGGGCATCCACACAACTAGAAAAAGTTTGCATTTCCTGCGAAAATGCTGTGTGGATGCCGGAATGCTGAAGCTGTCTGCTGAAAATGACTGAAAAAGATGAAAAGCTGCAAAAATTGTATGGCATTAAAGAAACTGAAAAATTATGCTGAAAACAAGTGAAAAAACAGAAACTTTTGCTGAAAAGAGGTGAAAAGGCAAAGATTCTGCTTCAAAGGGGTACAGAAGTTCAAATTTGTACTGAAAAGAGGTGAAAGCGTTTCCTCTGAAATGAGCAGAAGATACTGAGATTTGTATTGATAAGAGGTGAAAGGCTGAAAATTCTGCTTAAAATAGGTGAATCAGCAGAATTTCTACTGAAAAGAGGTAAAGAAGTAGTTGCGATGAAAACAGGTGAAAAAGCAGAATGTCTGTAAAAAACAGATTTCTGTTGAAAACACCTGAAAAATCTGGGATTTGTGCTGAAAAGGGGTGAAAAAATTCACAATTCTGCTGAAACGGGGTGAAGAAGAGGTGTTGAGCTGTTGAGAAGAGTTAAATAAGTTGAACTGACAAATGCGATGATTTGAAACAAATACTATGATTTGGCAGAAATACTATTATTTAGTAGAAATACTATGATTTACCAGAGGTACAATGTTTCTGCAAAAATACTATGATTTTGCAGAAATACTATGCCGGGGTATTATTTCTATAACATAACAGATACATGATGATTTTGCAGACATGTTTTAGCACAAATACTATGATTTGCTATAAATACTATGATTTGGCACATATACTGTATTCAGCAGATATACTATAACAAAATAGAGAGTCTACGACTTACTAATAATACTATAACGTAATAGATATACTATGATTTTGCAGAGAGTCTATGTTTTTGCACAACTAGCACAATGTGGCAGGAATACTATGATTTGGCACAAGTACTATGATTTAGTAGAAATACTCTTTGGGCACAAATACTATGTTTCGGTATAAATACTATGATTTGGCAATAATACTGCGTTTCAGCACAACTACTGAGATTCGATTGAAATACTATGATTTAGAAGAAATACTATGACTTCGTAGAAATACTATGTTTTGGTTCGAATATTATGATTTGCAAAAAATACTATGATTTGGCACAAGTACCATGATTTAGTACAAATACTACGAATTGGCAGAAATACTGTGACTTAGTAGTAATACTATAACATAACAGATACTATGTCTGCAAAATGACAGCATATGTTTTAGTACAATACTACAATGTCGGTCAAATACTATGAAACTGCAGTAATACTAAGATTTTGAAGGAATACTATGGTTTGGTAGAAACACTATGCCTTAGTAGTAATACTATAACATAACAGATATACTGTGATTTTGCAGACATAGTATGTTTTTGCACAAATACCACGATTTCACTCAAATACAATGAAATTGCAATAATACTATGATTTTGAAGGAAAACTTTGATTTGGTAGAAATACTATGCCTTAGTAGTAATACTATAACATAACAGATATACTATGATTTTGCACACATTCTATGTTTTTGCACAAATACTACAATTGGGCAGAAATACTATGTTTTAGCACAAATACTATGGTTTGCTATAAATACTATGATTTGGCACATATACTGTATTCAGCAGATATACTTTAACAAAATACAGAGTCTACGACTTAGTAGTAATACTATAACATAATAGATATACTGTGATTTTGCAGACATAGTATGTTTTTGCACGAATAATACGATTTCGCTCAAATACTATGAAATTGCAGTAATACTATGATTTTGAAGGAATACTATGATTTGGCACAAGTACTATGATTTAGTACGAATAGTCTTATTGGCAGAAATACTATGCCTTTGTAGTAATACTATAACATAACAGATATACTGTGATTTTGCAGACATAGTATGTTTTTTTCACAAATACTACGATTTTGCTCAAATACTATGAAATTGCAGTAATACTATGATTTTGAAGGAATACTATGATTAGGTAGAAATACTATGCCTTAGTAATACTATAACATAACAGAAATTTTAATTGGGCACAAATAACATGATTTGGCACAAATACCATGATTTGGCAAAAAAATACCATAATTTGGCACAAATACGATGATATGGCAGAAATACTATGATTGGGTACAAATACTATGATTTGGCTCAAGTACTATGACTTAGTACAAATACTATGATTTGGCACAAATAGTATGATTTAGCAGAAATACTATGTTTTAATATAAATAATATCTTTTGACAGAAATTTCTGCTAAAAGGTACTATTTCTGATTTTTAGCAGAAATACAGTAATTTTGCATAAATACTATGATTTGGGATAAATACTATGATTTGGCAGATATACTATATTCACCACATATACTATAACATAACAGACATTCCTCCACTTAGTAGTAATCTCATAACATGAAATAAATATTATTGGTTTGGCCCCAAAACCATGATTTGGTACAAATACCATGATTTTTCAAAAATACTATGATTTAGCAGAAATACTGTGATTGAGCAGAAGTACTAAGATGTAGTAGAAGTACTTTGATTTAGCACAAATACTATTATGGAGGAGTAATACTTTAACATGGGAGAAATTTTGATACTCACATACACATACACAGAGCCTAAAGGGAGCAGTGGCTGTTAAGAGTCTGGACTTGGTATATCTAGGTCAGTTAAATTGGCTGCACCTGCTGTAATCAGCCCTTACACACACAGACACAGAGAGAGCTATGGGTTTTCTTCAGTGTATTTCTCACATTCAGGATTCCCCTCGAATAAATGGCCATAATTTCCTAACCGTAGGGGATAGAATGCTCATTCTAACACCGTTCTGTTCAGAAGAGATGGGGGAATCAGCAGGTCTTCATAATTCAGCGATAGAATATAAATTATTCAAGATATATGACTTGTAATACACTGTAACTGAGTAGAGGCAAAGCAAAACTGCTTTGACTTGCCCTCAAACAACGTTTTGTAACTGTAAATCTATATGGAGCATCAAAATCATTCTTTCACCGTAAGAAACAGCAGGCTTTGGTGAATAGTCATAGGAATTTTCAGGTATCTGTGGAAATCCATCAAAAAGATATGACGAGAGAAAAAAGTGCCTCATTTCCAGAGTTTGAAATCTGAAGAAATCTGAGCGAGGGACAAATTTCCTATCCTCAAACAAGTGTAATTCATGGCCAAACGGTAATAGGTGAGCAAAAAATTATTGAATTGTGAGCATCAGGGATGTCTGAAGATATATTGGCACAAGCCTCATGCCTCAACTTTGTTTCGTTAAGGAGATATGACGATTTGAAAATGCCTGTCATTAGAGAAATCCAGCGCTGATTTTGAACAAACTCTCCATTGAGTTTCTATGGAGAGTTTTCAAACTTTGTGTTGGTCTGAGGAGATTTGCCAAAATTCTATAAATCCCACAACAATGATAGTGACATATTCTGAAAGCCAGCAAAAATATCTACGTTTTGATGTATATTTTGTGGGGGTTCAGTGGAAATTGAGCGAGTAGCAAGAAGTTGTTCAGACATGAAGAGAAAATTCAGAAAGGACAAGTGCACACTCTGAGTTAATTGCATAGCAACCATAACAACGCATGTATTTTCTGAAAAATCACAATTTTGCAACTGAAAACTTAAAGAGGTATAAGATTAAAATGGTAGAAGATCTGAAAAAGCTGAATCATACAGGAATAGCTTAATAATCTGAGAACATTTTAAAGTTTGAATGGAGTTTCTAGGTGAAAGTATGAGGAAGTAGTTAAGTTTCAAAAACAAGCAAGTTTTAGCAGAATTTCTGAAGATTTCCATTCATTTCAATGGGACAAATTAAAGGAAAAAAGTGTAATATTTTAAAAAGTATAATAGTAATAAACACCAAAAGTCATAGCCGGCATTAGCAGAAAGAGCAGAACAGTTTAGAGTTTGAACGGAGAAAATCGGCTGAAAACTGAGGGAGTAGTTAAGTGCCAAAAAGTGTACGGAAGCAACTAGTAAATAGTGGAATAAAGAATAAAGAGAAACAGGAACTCAATAGTGTGGAAGCCCTTTTAGGGCATCCACACAACTAGAAAAAGTTTGCATTTCCTGCGAAAATGCTGTGTGGATGCCTTAATGCTGAAGCTGTCTGCTGAAAAGCTGAAAAAGATGAAAAGTTGCAAAATGTTGTATGGTGGTGGTGAAAAAAAAATGTCGCCCTGAGCAGGATTCGAATCTGGCCCTCCTGGTCTCAAGGCGGCTATTCATTTCCTTGAGCCACAGTCATTCTCGCAAAGAAAAGGTGGAGAGACGGACAATTTTGCTGAAATCAGTAGAAGCTGCTGAGAATTGTGCTGATAAGAGGTGAAAAGGCTGAAAACTTTGCAGAAAAGAGGTGAATCAGCAGAATTTCTGCTGAAAAGAGGTAAAGAAGCAGAAAGTTGCACTGAAAAGAGATGAATCAGCAGAATTTCTCCTCAAAAGTTTTTTTCTGAAAACAGCTGAGATTTGGGCAGAAAAGAAGTGAATATTCTGAAAATTCTGCTGAAAAGAGTTCAATCAGCAGAACTTCAGCTGAACAGAGGTGAATGAGCAGAATTCTGCTGAAAAGAGGTTTTTGCTGAAAACAGCTGAAAAAGCTAGTATTTGTGCTGAAAAGGGGTGAAAAAACTGAAAATTTTGCTGAAAAGGGGTGAAAAAGCTGAAATTGAGTTAAAAAAGTTTAACTGTTAACTGAAAGAAATGTTGCAATAAGCGGGATTTGAACCCCGGCCTCCCAGTCTGAGAACGGATGCTCATCTCACTGAGCTAAAACACAGGTCAACCTGGCAAGGAAAATCAGGGATTTGTGCTGAAAAGGGGTGAAAAAACTCACAATTCTGCTGAAACGGGGTGAAGAAGAGGTGTTGGGCTGTTGAGAAGAGTTAAATAAGTTGAACTGACAAATGCGATGATATGGCACAAATACTATGATTGGGTACAAATACTATAATTTGGCACAAATAATATGAATTGGTTCAAATGCTATGATTTGAAACAAATACTATGATTTGGCAGAAATACTATTATTTAGTTGAAATACTATGATTTATCAGAAATACTATGCCTTAGTAGTAACACTATAACATAACAGATATATGATGATTTTGCAGACATTCTGGTTTTACACAAATACTATAATGTGGCAGAAATACTATGTTTTAGCACAAATACTATGATTTGCTATAAATACTATGATTTGGCACATATACTGCATTCAGCAGATATACTATAACAAAATAGAGAGTCTACGACTTAGTAGTAATACTATAACGTAATAGATATACTATGATTTTGCAGACAGTCTATGTTTTGGGACAACTAGCACAATGTGGCAGAAATACTATGATTTGGCACAAATACTATGATTTAGTAGAAATACTCTTATTGGCAGAAAAACTATGTCTCAGTAGAAATACTATGATTTGGCAATAATACTGCGTTTCAGCACAACTACTGAGATTTGATTGAAATACTAAGATTTAGAAGAAAAACTATGACTTCGTAGAAATACTATGTTTTGGTTCGAATACTATGATTTGCAAAAAATACTATGATTTGGCACAAGTACCATAATTAGGTACAAATACTACGAATTGGCAGAAATACTGTGACTTAGTAGTAATACTTTAACATAACAGATATACGGTGATTTAACAGACAATATGTTTTTGCACGAATAATACGATTTCGCTCAAATACTATGAAATTGCAGTAATACTATGATTTTGAAGGAATACTATGATTTGGTAGAAATACTATGCCTTAGTTGTAATACTATAACATAACAGATATACTGTGATTTAGCAGACATAGTATGTTCTTGCACATATACTACAATTTTGCTCAAATACTACTAAATTGCAGTAATACTATGATTTTGAAGGAATACTATCATTAGGTAGAAATACTATGCCTTAGTAGTAATACTATAACATAACAGATATGCTGTGATTTTGCAGACATAATATGTTTTAGCACAAACATACTATAATCAGCAGATATATTATAACATAACAGAAATTCTACGACTTAGTAGTAATACTATAACATAACAGAAATTTCAATTGGGCACAAATAACATGATTTGGCACAAATACCATGATTTGGCAAAAAAAATACCATGATTTGGCACAAATATGATGATATGGCAGAAATACTATGATTGGGTACAAATACTTTGATTTGGCACAAGTACTATAACTTAGTACAAATACTATGACTTGGCACAAATACTATGATTTAGCAGAAATACTATGTTTTAACATAAATAATATCTTTTGACAGAAATTTCTGCTAAAAGGTACTATTTCTGCTATTTAGCAGAAATACTGTAATTTTGCACAAATACTATGATTTGCTATAAATACTATGATTTGCCACATATACTATAATCAGCAGATATATTATAACATAACAGAAATTCTACGACTTAGTAGTAATATTATAACATAACAGAAATTTTAATTGGGCACAAATATCATGATTTGGCACAAATACCATGATTTAGCACAAATACCATGATTTGGCACAAATACGATGATATTGCTGAAATACTATGATTGGGTACAAATACTTTGATTTGGCACAAGTACTATAACTTAGTACAAATACTATAACTTGGAACAAATACTATGATTTAGCAGAAATACTATGTTTTAACATAAATAATATCTTTTGACAGAAATGTCTGCTAAAAGGTACTATTTCTGCTATTTAGCAGAAATACTGTAATTTTGCATAAATACTATGATTTGGCAGATATACTATATTCAGCACATATACTATAACATAACAGACACTCCTCCACTTAGTAGTAATACTATAACATAAAGTAAATATTATGGTTCTGCCCCAAAACCATAATTTGGCACAAATACCATGATTTCTCAAAAATACTATGATTTAGCAGAAATACTATGATTGAGCAGAAGTACTAAGATGTAGTAGAAGTACTTTGATTTAGCAGAAATACTATTATGGAGGAGTAATACTTTAACATGGGAGAAATATTGACACACACACACATACACAGAGAGCAAAGTGTACAGGGGCTGTGAAGAGTCTGTGCTTGGTATATCTAGGTCAGCTAAATTGGCTGCACCTGCTGTAATCAGCCCTTACACACACAGACAGAGAGAGCTATAAGTTTTCTGCAGTGTATTTCTTACATTCAGGATTCCCCTCGAACAAATGGCCATAACTTCCTAACCGTAGGGGCTAGAACGCTCATTCTGACACCGTTTTGTTCAGAAGAGATGGGGGAATCTGCAGGTCTTCTTAATTCAGAGATAAAATATAAATTATTGAAGATATATGACTTGTAATACACTGTAACTGAGTAGAGGCAAAGCAAAACTGCCTTGACTTGCCCTCAAACAACGCTTTCTAACTCTAAATCTATATGGAGCATCAAAATCATTCTTTCACCGTAAGAAACAGCAGGCTTTGGTGAACAGTCATGGGAATTTTCAGGTCTCTGTTGAAATCCATCAAAAAGATCTGACGAGAGAAAAAAGTGCCTCATTTCCAGAGTTTGAAATCTGAAGAGATCTGAGCAAGGCACGAATTTCCTACCCTCAAACAAATGTAATTCATGGCCAAACGGTAATAGGTGAGAAAAAAATTCTTGAATTGTGAGCATCAGGGGTGTCTGAAGATATATTGGCACAAGCGTCATGTCTCAACTTTGTTTCGTTAAGGAGATATGACGATTTGAAAATGCCTCTCATTAGAGAAATCCAGTGCTGATTTTGAACAAACTCTCCATTGACTCTCTAAGGAGACTTTACAGACTTTGTGTTGCTCTGAGGAGATTTGCCAAAACTCTGTAACTCTCACAATAATGATAGTGACAATTTCTGAAAGCCAGCAAAAATACTTACGTTTTGATGTATAATTTGTGGGGGTTGAGTGGAAATTGAGCGAGTTGCAAGAAGTTGTTCAGACAAGAAGAGAAAATTCAGAAATTTCCACTGTCCACTCTGAGTTAATTGCATAGCAACCATAACAACGCATGTATTTTCTGAAAAATCACAATTTTGCAACTGAAAACTTAAAGAGGTATAAAATTAAAACGGTAGAAGATCTGAAAAAGCTGAATCATACAGGAATAGCCCAATAATCTGAGAACATTTTAAAGTTTGAATGGAGTTTCTAGGTGAAAGTATGAGGAAGTAGTTAAGTTTCAAAAACAAGCAAGTTTTAGCAGAATTGTGGAAGTTTCCCATTCATTTCAATGGGACAAATTAAAGGAAAAAAGTGTAATATTTTAAAAAGTATAATAGTAATAAACACCAAAAGATATAGCCGGCATTAGCAGAAAGAGCAGAACAGTTTAGAGTTTGAACGGAGAAAATCGGCTGAAAACTGAGGAAGTAGTTAAGTGCCAAAAAGTGTACGGAAGCAACTGGAATATAGTGGAATAAAGAATAAAGAGAAACAGGAACTCAATAGTGTGGAAGCCCTTGAGGGCATCCACACAATAAAGAGAAACAGGAACTCAATAGTGTGGAAGCCCTTTTAGGGCATCCACACAATAATAAAGAACTAGAAAAATTTGCATTTCCTGCGAAAATGCAGTGTGGATGCCAGGTCCCCAGGTCCCTGGGGACCTGGCAGAAATATATAGAAATACAATGATTACCCAGAAATAGTGCATTTAGTAGAAATACTATGTTTTAGCACAAATACTATAAAATGGCAGAAATACTATAATTAAGCAGAAATATTATATTAAGTACAAATCCTATAAAATAGCAGAAATAGTATGATTTAGCAGAAATGCTGTATTTAGCACAAATACTGTAAATCAGCAGAAATGCTATGACACAATAGTAATAAGTTAAATACAAAAATTGGAAAAGCAAAATGGACAGCTGAAAAAATCCTGAACATGCTAAGGGTCCCTCAAATGTAATTGTTAAATGAAAAAAAATCAGCAAAAAAAAAGTATAATAGTCACACAATCACAAATATGAACACATATGGAAACACACAAGCACAGAGAGACACACAGGATCAAATTCAGTCAACCAGCCTAAATATATTGAATTTGAATCATACAATAAGATGCTCCCATAAAAAGTCTCTCTCTCTCTCTCTCTCTCTCTCTCTCTCTCTCTGTGTGTGTCACACACACACACACACACACACACACACACACACACACACACAGGGAGAGAAAATCAAGTTTCTAGGTCAGTCAAGCAGCCTGGGAGCTGCTAAATTTGAATCCACCAATCAGAGAGGCTGTGCACTTTTTCCCGCCAAAACAGGTGCACCTCTTTTTACACACACGCAGCAGAGAGACAGGATTTCTGCAGTCTATTTCTCATAGTCAGGACTCCCCTCAAACAAATGGCTATAATTTTCTAACCGTAGGTGCTAGAACAGTCATTCTTACACTGTTTTGTTCAGAAGAGATGGGGGAATCTTCAAGTGTTGACAATTTATCATTAAAATATGAATTATTAAAGATATTTGACTTGCAATGCACCATAACTGAGTAGAGGCGAAGAGAAAACTGCCTTGACTCACCCTCAAACAACGCCTTCTAACTCTAAATCTATATATTCTTTCACCGTAAGAGACAGCAGGCTTTGGTGAACAGTCATGGAAATTTTCAGGTCTCTGTGGAAATCCAAAAAAAAGATATGACGAGAGAAAAAAGTGCCTCATTTCCAGAGTTTGAAATCTGAAGAAATCTGAGCGAAGGACGAATTTCCTACCCTCAAACAAGTGTAACTCATCTCAGAACGGTAATAGGTGAGAAAAAAATTCTTGAATTGTGAGCGTCAGGAGTGTCTGAAGATATACTGGGACAAGCCTCATGTTTTAACTTCGCTTCGTTAAGGAGATATGACGATTCGAATATGCCTCTCATGACAGAAATCAAGCGGTGATTTTGAACAAACTCTCCATTGACTTTGTATTGAGACTTTTCCAACCTTGTGTTGGTCTGAGGAGATTTGCCAAAATTCTATAAATCCCACAACAATGACAGTGACATTTTCTGAAAGCCAGCAAAAATACCTACGTTTTGATGTATAATTTGTGTGGGTTGAGTGAAAATTGAGAAAGTAGCAAGAAGTTGTTTGGACATGAAGAGAAGACTGCGAAACTTACAGTGGCTCACTGAAAGCCAAGTGCATAGCAACCATAACAACACATGTATTTTGTGAAAAATCACAAAAATGAAACTCAAAACTTAAAAAGGGATAGGATGAAAATGGTAACAGATATGAAAAGCTGAATCATACAAGAATAGCAGAAAAATTTGTGAACATTTTAAAGTTTGAATGGTTGTTCTAGGTGAAAGTATGAGGAAGTAGTTAAGTTTCAAAAACAAGCAAGTTTTAGCAGAATTGCGGAAGTTTCCCATTCATTTCAATGGGACAAATTAAAGGAAAAAAGCTTAATATTTTAAAAAGTATAATAGCAAAAAATAGCAAAAGTCATAGCCGGAAAGAGCAAAAATAGCAGAATAGTTTAAAATTTGAATGGTGAAAATAGCACAAAAATTGTGGAAGTAGTTCTACGGCGAAAAACGTACGGAAGCAACTTGAAGAATAATAATAAAGTATAAAGAATAAAGAGAAACAGGAACTCAATAGTGTGGATGCATAAAGCATCCACACAACTAGAAAAATTTGCATTTCCTGCGAAAATGCAGTGTGGATGCTGGAACGCTGAAGCTGTCTGCTGAAACTAGCTGAAAAAGCTGGAAAGTTGCAGAAATTGTAAAAACTTTGCAGAAGCAAAGGAACTTTGCTAAAATGCAGTAACTTAGCAGAACTGCAATATCTTAGAGGAAAGATAATACTTGGCAGAAGTACAATAGAAAAGCAAAACTTAGCAGAAACATTGTAACTTACCAGAAACACGATAACTTCTCAAAAATACAAGAATTTAGGAGAAATAGTATAAGATAACAGACAGAATATATTTAGCCAAACATTCTTAAACATTACAGAAATACTATGATTTAGAAAAATAGTACAACATAGCAGAAATGCTGTTATTTACCAGAGATACTTTAATATACTATGAATATTGTAATTTTAAATAAATACTATGTTTTAGCAAAAATACTCCAGTTTAGCACAAATATTATAACATACCAGAAGTACTATTCTATAGCAGAAATGCTATATTTAGAAAGAAAAAATATAATATAGTAAAAATACTATGATTTAGCAGAAATGCTCTTTTTAGCACAAATCTTATAAAATAGCAGAAATAGTATGATTTAGCAGAAATGCTGTATTTAGCACAAATCACATAAAATAGCAGAAAAAGTATGATTTAGCGAAAATGCTGTATTTAGCAAAAATCTCATAAAAAACTAAACATAGTATGATTTAGCAGAAATGCTGTATTTAGCACAAATCTTATAAAATAGCAGAAAAAGTATGATTTAGCAGAAATGCTGTATTTAGCACAAATCTCATAAAATAGCAGAAATAGTATGATTTAGCAAAAATGCTGTATTTAGCAAAAATCTCATAAAAAACTAAACATAGTATGATTTAGCAGAAATGCTGTATTTAGCACAAATCTTATAAAATAGCAGAAAAAGTATGATTTTGCAGAAATGCTGTATTTAGCACAAATCTCATAAAATAGCAGAAATAGTATGATTTAGCAGAGAAGCTGTATTTAGCACAAATCTCATAAAATAGCAGAAAAAGTACGATTTAGCAGAAATGCTGTATTTAGCACACATCTCATAAAATAGCAGAAATAGTATGATTTAGCAGAAATGCAGTATTTAGCACAAGTCTTATAAAATAGCAGAAATAGTATGATTTAGCAGAAATGCTGTATTTAGCACAAATGCTGAAAAGCAGCAGCAATGCTATGACTTAGCACAATAGTAATAACTTAAATAGAAAAATTGGAAAAGCAAAATGGACAGCTGAACAAATGCCGAACATGCTAAGGGTCCCTCAAATGTAATTGTTAAATGAAACAAAATCTGTAAAAAAAAAAAGTATAACAGTCACATAATCACAAAGATGGACAAATATAGAAACACACAAGCACAGAGACACAAACCCAGGATCAAATTCAGTCAACCAGTCTAAATATATTGAATTTGAATCATACAATAAGATGCTCCCATAAACAGTCTCTCTCTCTCTCTCTCCCTCTCTCTCTCTCTCTGTGTCTCACACACACACACACACACACACACACACACACACAGGGAGAGAAAATCAAGTTTCTAGGTCAGTCAAGCAGCCTGGGAGCTGCTAAATTTGAATCCACCAATCAGAGAGGCTGTGTACTTTTTCCCGCCATAACAGGTGCAACTGCTTACACATACGCAGCATAGAGAGAGCCAAACACACAGGGTCTATGCCACTCAACCAGTCTGAATATATTAAATTTCTATCCACCAATGAGATGCTGCCCTAAAAAAGGTCTTTGTGTGTGTCTCTCTCTCTCTCTCTCTCTCTCTCTCTCTCTCACACACACACACACACACACACACACACACACACAGACACACACTCACTCACACACACAGCAGCAGCAAGTGAACAGCATGTTTCTATGTCAGTAAAACAGCTGTGAGCTTCTCAATTTGAATCCACCAATCAGAGAGGCTGTGTGCTTTTTCCCGCCAAAACTGGTGCACCAAGTGCAGGCTTTTACACATGCAGCACAGAGAGAGAAAGGATTTTTGCAGTCTATTTTTCATAGTCAGGACTCCCCTCAAACAAAAAGCCACAAATTCCTAACCGTAGGGGCTAAAACAGTCATTCTTAGACCGTTTTGTTCAGAAGACATGGGGGAATCTTGAAATGTTGACCATTTAAAATACAAATATGAAATATTAAAGATATATGACATAGATGATTGGTTGGCTTAGAAGCCATGAATGACCCAATATGCAAATTTGAATGTGCCAGGACTCAGATATGATTGGTTGTCTTAGAAGCCATGAAGGCCCCAATATGCAAATTTGAATGTGCCAGGGCTCAGATATGATTGGCTGGCTGGGAAGCCGTCCAGGTCCTGATAGGTAAGTTTGAATATTACAGTCCTTACAGAGGACTGAATCCCTGGGGACCTGGCAGAAATATATAGAAATACAATGATTACCCAGAAATAGTGCATTTAGTAGAAATACTATGTTTTAGCACAAATACTATAAAATGGCAGAAATACTATAATTAAGCAGAAATATTATATTAAGTACAAATCCTATAAAATAGCAGAAATAGTATGATTTAGCAGAAATGCTGTATTTAGCACAAATACTGTAAATCAGCAGAAATGCTATGACTTAGCACAATAGTAATAAGTTAAATACAAAAACTGGAAAAGCAAAATGGACAGCTGAAAAAATCCTGAACATGCTAAGGGTCCCTCAAATGTAATTGTTAAATGAAAAAAAATCAGCAAAAAAAAAGTATAATAATCACACAATCACAAATATGAACACATATGGAAACACACAAGCACAGAGAGACACACAGGATCAAATTCAGTCAACCAGCCTAAATATATTGAATTTGAATCATACAATAAGATGCTCCCATAAAAAGTCTCTCTCTCTCTCTCTCTCTCTCTCTCTCTCTCTGTGTGTCACACACACACACACACACACACACACACACACACACACACACACACACACACAGGGAGAGAAAATCAAGTTTCTAGGTCAGTCAAGCAGCCTGGGAGCTGCTAAATTTGAATCCACCAATCAGAGAGGCTGTGCACTTTTTCCCGCCAAAACAGGTGCACCTCTTTTTACACACACGCAGCAGAGAGACAGGATTTCTGCAGTCTATTTCTCATAGTCAGGACTCCCCTCAAACAAATGGCTATAATTTTCTAACCGTAGGTGCTAGAACAGTCATTCTTACACTGTTTTGTTCAGAAGAGATGGGGGAATCTTCAAGTGTTGACAATTTATCATTAAAATATGAATTATTAAAGATATTTGACTTGCAATGCACCATAACTGAGTAGAGGCGAAGAGAAAACTGCCTTGACTCACCCTCAAACAACGCCTTCTAACTCTAAATCTATTTGGAGTATTGATATCATTCTTTCACCGTAAGAGACAGCAGGCTTTGGTGAACAGTCATGGAAATTTTCAGGTCTCTGTGGAAATCCAAAAAAAAGATATGACGAGAGAAAAAAGTGCCTCATTTCCAGAGTTTGAAATCTGAAGAAATCTGAGCGAAGGACGAATTTCCTACCCTCAAACAAGTGTAACTCATCTCAGAACGGTAATAGGTGAGAAAAAAATTCTTGAATTGTGAGCGTCAGGAGTGTCTGAAGATATACTGGGACAAGCCTCATGTTTTAACTTCGCTTCGTTAAGGAGATATGACGATTCGAATATGCCTCTCATGACAGAAATCAAGCGGTGATTTTGAACAAACTCTCCATTGACTTTGTATTGAGACTTTTCCAACCTTGTGTTGGTCTGAGGAGATTTGCCAAAATTCTATAAATCCCACAACAATGACAGTGACATTTTCTGAAAGCCAGCAAAAATACCTACGTTTTGATGTATAATTTGTGTGGGTTGAGTGAAAATTGAGAAAGTAGCAAGAAGTTGTTTGGACATGAAGAGAAGACTGCGAAACTTACAGTGGCTCACTGAAAGCCAAGTGCATAGCAACCATAACAACACATGTATTTTGTGAAAAATCACAAAAATGAAACTCAAAACTTAAAAAGGGATAGGATGAAAATGGTAACAGATATGAAAAAGCTGAATCATACAAGAATAGCAGAAAAATTTGTGAACATTTTAAAGTTTGAATGGTTGTTCTAGGTGAAAGTATGAGGAAGTAGTTAAGTTTCAAAAACAAGCAAGTTTTAGCAGAATTGCGGAAGTTTCCCATTCATTTCAATGGGACAAATTAAAGGAAAAAAGCTTAATATTTTAAAAAGTATAATAGCAAAAAATAGCAAAAGTCATAGCCGGAAAGAGCAAAAATAGCAGAATAGTTTAAAATTTGAATGGTGAAAATAGCACAAAAATTGTGGAAGTAGTTCTACGGCGAAAAACGTACGGAAGCAACTTGAAGAATAACTAGAAAAATTTGCATTTCCTGCGAAAATGCTGTGTGGATGCCTTAACGCCGAAGCTGTCTGCTTAAAATGACTGAAAAAGATGAAAAGCTGCGAAAATTGTATGGCAGTAAAGAAACTGAAAAATTCTGCTGAAAACAGGTGAAGATGCAGAATCTTTTGCTGAAAAGAGGTGAAAAAGCAAAGATTCTGCTTCAAAGGGGTAAAGAAGTTCAAATTTGTACTGAAAAGAGGTGAAAAAGTTTCTTCTGAAATGAGCAGAAGATACTGAGATTTGTACTGATAAGAGGTGAAAGGCTGAAAATTCTGCTTAAAATAGGTGAATCAGCAGAATCTCTACTGAAAAGAGCTAAAGAAGTAGAATGTTGCACTGAAAACAGGTGAATCAGCAGAATTTCTGCTAAAAAAGAGATTTCTGTTGAAAACACTTTAAAAAGCTGGGATTTGTGCTGAAAAGGGGTGAAAAAACTCACAATTCTGCTGAAACGGTGAAGAAGAGGTGTTGGGCTGTTGAGAAGAGTTAAATAAGTTGAACTAATATGTTTGGGTACAAATACTATGATTTGGCAATAATACTGCGTTTTAGCACAACTCCTGAGATTTGATTGAAATACTATGATTTAGAAGACATACTACGACTTTGTACAAATACAATGTTTTGGCACAAGTACTATGATTTGGTTCAGATGCTATGATTTGAAACAAATACTATGATTAGGCAGAAATACTATTATTTAGTAGTAATACTATAATTAACCAGAAATACTATGTTTCTGCAAAAATACTATGATTTTGCAGAAATACTATGCCTTAGCAGTAATACTATAACATAACAGATGTATGATGATTTTGCAGACATTCTGGTTTTACACAAATACTATAATGTGGCAGAAATACTATGTTTTAGCACAAATACTATGATTTGCTTTAAATACTATGATTTGGCACATATACTATGTTCAGCAGATATACTATATTAAAATAGAAAGTCTACGACTTAGTAGTAATACTATAACAAAATAGATATACTATGATTTTGCAGACAGTCTATGTTTTTGCAGAACTATGCACAATATGGCAAAATACCATGATTTGGCATAAGTACTATGATTTAGTACAAATACTATGATTGGGCAGAAATACTATGTTTCAGTACAAATACTATGATTTGGCAATAATACTGCGTTTTAGCACAACTACTGAGATTTTATTGAAATACTATGATTTAGAAGACATACTATGACTGCGTACAAATACTATGTTTTGGTTCGAATACTATGATTTGCAAAAAATACTATGATTTGGCACAAGTACCATGATTTAGTACAAATACTACGAATTGGCAGAAATACTGTGACTTAGTAGTAATACTTTAACATAACAGATATACTGTGATTTTGCAGACATAGTATGTTTTTGCACAAATACTACGATTTTGCTCAAATACTATGAAATTGCAGTAATACTATGATTTTGAAGGAATACTATGATTTGGTAGAAATACCATGCCTTAGTAGTAATACTATAACATAACAGATATACTGTGATTTTGCAGACATAGTATGTTTTTGCATGAATACTACGATTTCACTCAAATACTATGAAATTGCAGTAATAATATGATTTTGAAAGAATACTTTGATTTGGTAGAAATACTATGCCTTAGTAGTAATTCTATAACATAACAGATATACTGTGATTTTGCAGACATAGTATGTTTTTGCATGAACACTACGATTTCGCTCAAATACTATGAAATTGCAGTAATACTATGATTTTGAAGGAATACTATGATTTGGTAGAAATACTATGCCTTAATAGTAATACTATAACATAACGGAAATTTTAATTTGGCACAAATACCATAACTTGGCACAAATACCATGATTTGGCAGAAATACTTTGATTGAGCAGGAGTACTAAGATGTAGTAGAAGTACTTTGATTTAACAGAAATACTATTATGGAGGAGTAATACTTTCTGCAGAAAAGACGGAGAGAAGCAATCACAGTAGCTGCTCATCTCACTGAGCCAAAGCAGTTCTTGTTCCAACAAGAGATATGATGAGAGAAAAAATATGCAGGGGGGCCGAAGAAGCTGAATTGTTGTGAAAAGAGGGGAAGAAGCAGAACTGTATGCTCGAAACAGGTGAAAATGCTGAAATAGTGTTGAAAAGAGGTGGAAAAGCTGAAATTCTTCTGAAAGAGCAGAACAGGCTGAAAATTTTCAGATACTCATTGAGCCAAACTGGAAAAGAGGTGAATCAGCAGAATTTCTGCAGAAAAGAGGCAAAGAAGCAGAAACTTGCGCTGAAAAGAGATGAATCAGCAGAGTTTCTGCTGAAAGGAGTTTTTTTTTTCTGAAAACAGCCAAAAAAGCTGGAATTTGTGATGAAAAGGGGTGAAAAAAAAATGAAAATTTTGCTGAAAAGGGGTGAAGAAGCTAAAGTATACCAAATCAAAGTATTTGTGCCAAAACATAGTGTTTCTGCCATATTGTGGTACTACTACATTACAACATGAATACAGATTAAAGATGAAAGAAACTGGCAACAAATTCCTCCACTACAAAACCAGTCTGATACCACTTCTTTGCAGTGTTCACGTTTACTAAGGCACTACCCAAAACGCGCCACAAGAGGGCACTCCAACACAAGAGATGATCTATGTACACTGATGCACTTAGTAACAGTCACCCTACTACTTAGCCAAAATGGCAAAATCCCATAATTTGGCACAAATACTATGATTTGGCAGACACTATGATTTAGCAGAAATACAATGTTTTTGCAGAAACACTGTAATTTCACTCAAATACTATGAAATAGCAGTAATACTATGATTTGGCAGAAATACTATGTTTCAGTACAGGTTTCAGGTGAAAAGGCTGAAAATTTTGCAGAAAAGAGGTGAATCAGCAGAATTTCTGCAGAAAAGAGGCAAAGAAGCAGAAACTTGCGCTGAAAAGAGATGAATCAGCAGAGTTTCTGCTGAAAAGAGTTTTTTTTCTGAAAACAGCCAAAAAAGCTGGAATTTGTGCTGAAAAGGGGTGAAAAAAATGAAAATTTTGCTGAAAAGGGGTGAGGAAGCTAAAGTATACCAAATCAAAGTATTTGTGCCAAAACATAGTATTTCTGCCATATTGTGGTATTTGTGCCACAAAAGTAACTACATTACAACATGAATACGGATTAAAGATGAAAGAAACTGGCAACAAATTCCTCCACTACAAACCAGTCTGATACCACTTATTTGCAGTGTTCACGTTTACTAAGGCACTGCCCAAAAGGCGCCACAAGAGGGCACTCCAACACAAGAGATGACCTATGTACACTGATGCACTTAGTAACAGTCAGCCTCCGGCAGAAATACTGTGATTTAGTAGTAATACTATAACATAACAGATATACTGTGATGTTGCAGACATAGTATGTTTTTGCACTACTCATTTATAGTGAAAAAAAATAGCAATATAAATTACAGGTCTGTGATAGTGTATAAATTTGTAGTGAAAAAGAAATGTTGACTAAGGTGGGATTGAACCCACGACCTTTGAGCTGCAGAGCCGAGTCATTACTGATTGCGCCACCTGAGAGGGGTGCAAGCGGCTGAAAAACTAAGAGATCAGGAATCAGAAATAGATCGCGGTGAGAGGCGAAAAGCGCCGTTTTTTGGAGTTACAAAACGTCGTGTAACTCATAAACTAGGAGGGATAGAAGCATAATTCTTGTACTGGGTCAATCAGCGGACTTTGGTGTACTTTGACTGCGATTTTCAAAGCTCTTTGTACCTCCGTCGCGGAGATATGACGAGAGAAGAAACGGCTTCATTTTCAGAGTTTGAAGACTGAGAGAAGGACAGATTTCCATTAGGAAAGCTGCTAAAATCATAAAAGTTTGCAGAATTGTAATAAATAAACAAAATATGAATTACTTGTCTGTGATAGTGCATTAATTTGTAGGGGGGAAAAAAACGATGACCAAGGTGGTGTTGAACCGGCGATCTTCGGCCTGCAGACCGGTGTCATTACCAACTGCGCCACTGGGAAGCATAGCAGCGGCTTAGAAAAGGGGAAGATGAACTGTCAGAATTAGATCGCGGTGAGGCGTAAAACGCCGATTTTTGGAGTTACAAAACGTCGTGTAACTCAAAAACTAGGAGGGCTAGCAGCATAATTCTTCTACTGGGTGAATCAGCGGACTTTGGTGTACTTTGACTGCGATTTTCATTGCTCTTTGTACCTCCGTCGCGGAGATATGACGAGGGAAGGAACGGCTTCATTTTCAGAGTTTGAAAAGTGAAAGGGAGGACAGATTTCCACCCTTCAAACAAACATAATATATGGCTCAACAGTAAGATGACTGTAAAAACTTCTCCACTTTGATTTAACAGAAATACTATTATGGAGGAGTAATACTTTAACATGGGAGAAATATTGATACAGACACACAAACATACATATACACAGAGCCTAAAGGGAGCAGTGGCTGTTAAGACTCTGGGCTTGGTATATCTAGGTCAGCTAAATTGGCTGCACCTGCTGTAATCAGCCCTTACACACACAGACACACAGAGAGGTATAAGTTTTCTGCAGTGTATTTCTCACATTCAGGATTCCCCTCGAACAAATGGCCATAATTTCCTAACCGTAGGGGCTACAATGCTCATTGTGACACCGTTTTGTTCAGAAGAGATGGGGGAATCTGCAGGTCTTCTTAATTCAGAGATAGAATATACATTTTTGAAGATATATGACTTGTAATACATTGTAACTGAGTAGAGGCAAAGCAAAACTGCCTTGACTTGCCCTCAAACAACGTTTTGTAACTCTAAATCTATATGGAGCATCAAAATCATTCTTTCACCGTAAGAAACAGCAGGCTTTGGTGAACAGTCATGGGAATTTTCAGGTCTCTGTGGAAATCCATCAAAAAGATCTGACGAGAGAAAAAAGTTGCTCATTTCCAGAGTTTGAAATCTGAAGAGATCTGAGCAAGGCACGAATTTCCTACCCTCAAACAAATGTAATTCATGGCCAAACGGTAATAGGTGAGAAAACAATTCTTGAATTGTGAGCATCAGGGGTGTCTGAAGATATATTGGCACAAGCGTCATGTGTCAACTTTGTTTCATTAAGGAGATATGACGATTTGAAAATGCCTGTCATTAGAGAAATCCAGCGCTGATTTTGAACAAACTCTCCATTGACTCTCTAAGGAGACTTTACAGACTTTGTGTTGCTCTGAGGAGATGTGCCAAAATTCTGTAAGTCCCACAACAATGATAGTGACAATTTCTGAAAGCCAGCAAAAATACCTACGTTTTGATGTATACTTTGTGGGGGTTCAGTGGAAATTGTGCGAGTTGCAAGAAGTTGTTCAGACAAGAAGAGAAAATTCAGAAATTTCCACTGTCCACTCTGAGTTAATTGCATAGCAACCATAACAACGCATGTATTTTCTGAAAAATCACAATTTTGCAACTGAAAACTTAAAGAGGTATAAAATTAAAATGGTAGAAGATCTGAAAAAGCTGAATCATACAGGAATAGCCCAATAATCTGAGAACATTTTAAAGTTTGAATGGAGTTTCTGGGTGAAAGTATGAGGAAGTAGTTAAGTTTCAAAAACAAGCAAGTTTTAGCAGAATTTCTGAAGATTTCCATTCATTTCAATGGGACAAATTAAAGGAAAAAAGTGTAATATTTTAAAAAGTATAAAAGTAATAAACACCAAAAATCATTGCCGGAAAGAGCAGAAAGAGCAGAACAGTATAGAGTTTGAACTGAGAAAATCGGCTGAAAACTGAGGAAGTAGTTAAGTGCCAAAAAGTGTACGGAAGCAACTAGAAGAATAATAATAAAGAATAAAGAGAAACAGGAACTCAATAGTGTGGAAGCCCTTTTAGGGCATCCACACAACTAGAAAAAGTTTGCATTTCCTGCGAAAATGCTGTGTGGATGCCGGAATGCTGAAGCTGTCTGCTGAAAATGACTGAAAAAGATGAAAAGCTGCAAAAATTGTATGGCATTAAAGAAACTGAAAAATTATGCTGAAAACAAGTGAAAAAACAGAAACTTTTGCTTAAAAGAGGTGAAAAGGCAAAGATTCTGCTTCAAAGGGGTACAGAAGTTCAAATTTGTACTGAAAAGAGGTGAAGGGGTTTCCTCTGAAATGAGCAGAAGATACTGAGATTTGTATTGATAAGAGGTGAAAGGCTGAAAATTCTGCTTAAAATACGTGAATCAGAAGAATTTCTACTGAAAAGAGGTAAAGAAGTATTTGCGATGAAAACAGGTGAAAAAGCAGAATGTCTGTAAAAAACAGATTTCTGTTGAAAACACCTGAAAAAGCTGGGATTTGTGCTGAAAAGGGGTGAAAAAATTCACAATTCTGCTGAAACGGGGTGAAGAAGAGGTGTTGAGCTGTTGAGAAGAGTTAAATAAGTTGAACTGACAAATGCGATGATTTGAAACAAATACTATGATTTGGCAGAAATACTATTATTTAGTAGAAATACTATGATTTACCAGAGGTACAATGTTTCTGCAAAAATACTATGATTTTGCAGAAATACTATGCCGGGGTATTATTTCTATAACATAACAGATACATGATGATTTTGCAGACATGTTTTAGCACAAATACTATGATTTGCTATAAATACTATGATTAGGCACATATACTGTATTCAGCAGATATACTATAACAAAACAGAGAGTCTACGACTTACTAATAATACTATAACGTAATAGATATACTATGATTTTGCAGAGAGTCTATGTTTTTGCACAACTAGCACAATGTGGCAGAAATACTATGATTTGGCACAAGTACTATGATTTAGTAGAAATACTCTTTGGGCACAAATACTATGTTTCAGTACAAATACTATGATTTGGCAATAATACTGCGTTTCAGCACAACTACTGAGATTCGATTGAAATACTATGATTTAGAAGAAATACTATGACTTTGTAGAAATACTATGTTTTGGTTCGAATACTATAATTTGCAAAAAATACTATGATTTGGCACAAGTACCATGATTTAGTACAAATACTACGAATTGGCAGAAATACTGTGACTTAGTAGTAATACTATAACATAACAGATATGCTGTCATTTTGCAGACATAGTATGTTTTATTACAAATACTACAATGTCGGTCAAATACTATGAAACTGCAGTAATACTATGATTTTGAAGGAATACTATGAATAGGTAGAATTACTATGCCTTAGTAGTAATACTATAACATAACAGATATACTGTGATTTTGCAGAAATAGTATGTTTTTGCACAAATACTAAGATTTCACTCAAATACTATGAAATTGCAGTAATACTATGATTTTGAGGGAATACTATGGTTTGGTAGAAACACTATGCCTTAGTAGTAATACTATAACATAACAGATATACTGTGATTTTGCAGACATGGTATGTTTTAACACAAATACTACGATTTCGTTCAAATACTATGAAATTGCAGTAATAGTATGATTTTGAAGGAATACTATGATTTGGTAGAAATACTATGCCTTAGTAGTAATACTATAACATAACAGATATACTGTGATTTTGCAGACATAGTATGTTTTTGCACAAATACTACGATTTCACTCAAATAATATGAAATTGCAGTAATACTATGATTTTGAAGGAATACTTTGATTTGGTAGAAACACTATGCCTTAGTAGTAATACTATAACATAACAGATATAGTGTGATTTTGCAGACATAGTATGTTTTTGCACAAATACTACAATTTGGCAAGAAATACTATGTTTGGGCACAAATACTATGATTTGCTATAAATACTATGATTTGGCACATATACTGTAATCAGCAGATATACTATATCACAACAGAAATTCTACAACTTACTAGTAATACTATAACATAACAGAAATTTTAATTGGGCACAAATAACCTGATTTGGCACAAATACCATGATTTGGCACAAATAGCATGATTTGGCACAAATACGATGATATGGCAGAAATACTATGATTGGGTACAAATACTATGATTTGGTACAAGTACTATGACTTAGTACAAATATTATGAATTGGCACTAATACTATGATTTAGCAGAATTACTATGTTTTAACATAAATAATATCTTTTGACAGAAATTTTAGCTAAAAGGTACTCTTTCTGCTTTTTAGCAGAAATACTGTAATTTTGCATAAATACTATGATTTGGGATAAATACTATGATTTGGCAGATATACTATATTCAGCACATATACTATAACATAACAGAAATACCTCCACCTACTAGTAATACTATAACATATCAGAAATGTCATGATTTGACACAAAAACCATGATTTGGCACAAATACCATGATTTGGCAAAAATACTATGATTTCCCAGAATTACTATGATTGAGCAGAAGTACTAAGATGTAGTAGAAATACTTTGATTTAGCAGAAATACTATTATGGAGGAGTAATACTTTAACATGGGAGAAATATTGATACACACACACATACACAGAGCCTAAAGGGAACAGTGGCTGTTGAGAGTCTGGGCTTGGCATATCTAGGTCAGTTAAATTGGCTGCACCTGCTGTAATCAGCCCTTACACACACAGACACAGAGAGGTATGAGTTTTCTTCAGTGTATTTCTGAGATTCAGGATTCCCCTCGAACAAATGGCCATAATTTCCTAACCGTAGGGGCTAGAACGCTCATTCTGACACCGTTTTGTTCAGAAGAGATGGGGGAATCTGCAGGTCTTCATAATTCAGAGATAAAATATAGATTCTTGAAGATATATGACTTGTAATACACTGTAACTTAGTAGAGGCGAAGCAAAACTGCCTTGACTTGCCCTCAAACAACGTTTTGTAACTCTAAATCTATATGGAGCATCAAAATCATTCTTTCACCGTAAGAAACAGCAGGCTTTGGTGAACAGTCATGGAAATTTTCAGGTCTCTGTTGAAATCCATCAAAAAGATATGACGAGAGAAAAAAGTTGCTCATTTCCAGAGTTTGAAATCTGAAGAGATCTGAGCAAGGCACGAATTTCCTACCCTCAAACAAATGTAATTCATGGCCAAACGGTAATAGGTGAGAAAAAAATTCTTGAATTGTGAGCATCAGGGGTGTCTGAAGATATATTGGCACAAGCGTCATGTCTCAACTTTGTTTCATTAAGGAGATATGACGATTTGAAAATGCCTGTCATTAGAGAAATCCAGCGCTGATTTTGAACAAACTCTCCATTGACTCTCTAAGGAGACTTTACAGACTTTGTGTTGCTCTGAGGAGATGTGCCAAAATTCTGTAAGTCCCACAACAATGATAGTGACAATTAATGAAAGCCAGCAAAAATACCTACGTTTTGATGTATAATTTGTGGGGGTTGAGTGGAAATTGAGCGAGTTGCAAGAAGTTGTTCAGACAAGAAGAGAAAATTCAGAAATTTCCACTGTCCACTCTGAGTTAATTGCATAGCAACCATAACAACGCATGTATTTTCTGAAAAATCACAATTTTGCAACTGAAAACTTAAAGAGGTATAAAATTAAAACGGTAGAAGATCTGAAAAAGCTGAATCATACAGGAATAGCCCAATAATCTGAGAACATTTTAAAGTTTGAATGGAGTTTCTGGGTGAAAGTATGAGGAAGTAGTTAAGTTTCAAAAACAAGCAAGTTTTAGCAGAATTGTGGAAGTTTCCCATTCATTTCAATGGGACAAATTAAAGGAAAAAAGTGTAATATTTTAAAAAGTATAATAGTAATAAACACCAAAAGTCATAGCCGGCATTAGCAAAAAGAGCAGAACAGTTTAGAGTTTGAACGGAGAAAATCGGCTGAAAACTGAGGGAGTAGTTAAGTGCCAAAAAGTGTACGGAAGCAACTAGTAAATAGTGGAATAAAGAATAAAGAGAAACAGAAACTCAATAGTGTGGAAGCCCTTTTAGGGCATCCACACAACTAGAAAAAGTTTGCATTTCCTGCGAAAATGCTGTGTGGATGCCGGAATGCTGAAGCTGTCTGCTGAAAATGACTGAAAAAGATGAAAAGCTGCAAAAATTGTATGGCATTAAAGAAACTGAAAAATTATGCTGAAAACAAGTGAAAAAACAGAAACTTTTGCTGAAAAGAGGTGAAAAGGCAAAGATTCTGCTTCAAAGGGGTACAGAAGTTCAAATTTGTACTGAAAAGAGGTGAAAGCGTTTCCTCTGAAATGAGCAGAAGATACTGAGATTTGTATTGATAAGAGGTGAAAGGCTGAAAATTCTGCTTAAAATAGGTGAATCAGCAGAATTTCTACTGAAAAGAGGTAAAGAAGTAGTTGCGATGAAAACAGGTGAAAAAGCAGAATGTCTGTAAAATTCTATAAATCCCACAACAATGATAGTGACATATTCTGAAAGCCAGCAAAAATATCTACGTTTTGATGTATATTTTGTGGGGGTTCAGTGGAAATTGAGCGAGTAGCAAGAAGTTGTTCAGACATGAAGAGAAAATTCAGAAAGGACAAGTGCACACTCTGAGTTAATTGCATAGCAACCATAACAACGCATGTATTTTCTGAAAAATCACAATTTTGCAACTGAAAACTTAAAGAGGTATAAGATTAAAATGGTAGAAGATCTGAAAAAGCTGAATCATACAAGAATAGCTTAATAATCTGAGAACATTTTAAAGTTTGAATGGAGTTTCTAGGTGAAAGTATGAGGAAGTAGTTAAGTTTCAAAAACAAGCAAGTTTTAGCAGAATTTCTGAAGATTTCCATTCATTTCAATGGGACAAATTAAAGGAAAAAAGTGTAATATTTTAAAAAGTATAATAGTAATAAACACCAAAAGTCAGAAAGAGCAGAAAGAGCAGAACAGTATAGAGTTTGAACTGAGAAAATCGGCTGAAAACTGAGGAAGTAGTTAAGTGCCGAAAAACGTACGGAAGCAACTAGTAAATAGTGGAATAAAGAATAAAGAGAAACAGGAACTCAATAGTGTGGAAGCCCTTTTAGGGCATCCACACAACTAGAAAAATTTGCATTTCCTGCGAAAATGCAGTGTGGATGCCAGGTCCCCAGGTCCCTGGGGACCTGGCAGAAATATATAGAAATACAATGATTACCCAGAAATAGTGCATTTAGTAGAAATACTATGTTTTAGCACAAATACTATAAAATGGCAGAAATACTATAATTAAGCAGAAATATTATATTAAGTACAAATCCTATAAAATAGCAGAAATAGTATGATTTAGCAGAAATGCTGTATTTAGCACAAATACTGTAAATCAGCAGAAATGCTATGACACAATAGTAATAAGTTAAATACAAAAATTGGAAAAGCAAAATGGACAGCTGAAAAAATCCTGAACATGCTAAGGGTCCCTCAAATGTAATTGTTAAATGAAAAAAAATCAGCAAAAAAAAAGTATAATAGTCACACAATCACAAATATGAACACATATGGAAACACACAAGCACAGAGAGACACACAGGATCAAATTCAGTCAACCAGCCTAAATATATTGAATTTGAATCATACAATAAGATGCTCCCATAAAAAGTCTCTCTCTCTCTCTCTCTCTCTCTCTCTCTCTGTGTGTGTCACACACACACACACACACACACACACACACACACACACACACAGGGAGAGAAAATCAAGTTTCTAGGTCAGTCAAGCAGCCTGGGAGCTGCTAAATTTGAATCCACCAATCAGAGAGGCTGTGCACTTTTTCCCGCCAAAACAGGTGCACCTCTTTTTACACACACGCAGCAGAGAGACAGGATTTGTGCAGTCTATTTCTCATAGTCAGGACTCCCCTCAAACAAATGGCTATAATTTTCTAACCGTAGGTGCTAGAACAGTCATTCTTACACTGTTTTGTTCAGAAGAGATGGGGGAATCTTCAAGTGTTGACAATTTATCATTAAAATATGAATTATTAAAGATATTTGACTTGCAATGCACCATAACTGAGTAGAGGCGAAGAGAAAACTGCCTTGACTCACCCTCAAACAACGCCTTCTAACTCTAAATCTATTTGGAGTATTGATATCATTCTTTCACCGTAAGAGACAGCAGGCTTTGGTGAACAGTCATGGAAATTTTCAGGTCTCTGTGGAAATCCAAAAAAAAGATATGACGAGAGAAGAAAGTGCCTCATTTCCAGAGTTTGAAATCTGAAGAAATCTGAGCGAAGGACGAATTTCCTACCCTCAAACAAGTGTAACTCATCTCAGAACGGTAATAGGTGAGAAAAAAATTCTTGAATTGTGAGCGTCAGGAGTGTCTGAAGATATACTGGGACAAGCCTCATGTTTTAACTTCGCTTCGTTAAGGAGATATGACGATTCGAATATGCCTCTCATGACAGAAATCAAGCGGTGATTTTGAACAAACTCTCCATTGACTTTGTATTGAGACTTTTCCAACCTTGTGTTGGTCTGAGGAGATTTGCCAAAATTCTATAAATCCCACAACAATGACAGTGACATTTTCTGAAAGCCAGCAAAAATACCTACGTTTTGATGTATAATTTGTGTGGGTTGAGTGAAAATTGAGAAAGTAGCAAGAAGTTGTTTGGACATGAAGAGAAGACTGCGAAACTTACAGTGGCTCACTGAAAGCCAAGTGCATAGCAACCATAACAACACATGTATTTTGTGAAAAATCACAAAAATGAAACTCAAAACTTAAAAAGGGATAGGATGAAAATGGTAACAGATATGAAAAAGCTGAATCATACAAGAATAGCAGAAAAATTTGTGAACATTTTAAAGTTTAAATGGTTGTTCTAGGTGAAAGTATGAGGAAGTAGTTAAGTTTCAAAAACAAGCAAGTTTTAGCAGAATTGCGGAAGTTTCCCATTCATTTCAATGGGACAAATTAAAGGAAAAAAGCTTAATATTTTAAAAAGTATAATAGCAAAAAATAGCAAAAGTCATAGCCGGAAAGAGCAAAAATAGCAGAATAGTTTAAAATTTGAATGGTGAAAATAGCACAAAAATTGTGGAAGTAGTTCTACGGCGAAAAACGTACGGAAGCAACTTGAAGAATAATAATAAAGTATAAAGAATAAAGAGAAACAGGAACTCAATAGTGTGGATGCATAAAGCATCCACACAACTAGAAAAATTTGCATTTCCTGCGAAAATGCAGTGTGGATGCTGGAACGCTGAAGCTGTCTGCTAAAAATAGCTGAAAAAGCTGGAAAGTTGCAGAAATTGTAAAAACTTTGCAGAAGCAAAGGAACTTTGCTAAAAAGTCTTGAAATCTTGAAATGTTGACCATTTAAAATACAAATATGAAATATTAAAGATCTATGACATAGATGATTGGTTGGCTTAGAAGCCATGAATGCCCCAATATGCAAATTTGAATGTGCCAGGGCTCAGATATGATTGGTTGTCTTAGAAGCCATGAAGGCCCCAATATGCAAATTTGAATGTGCCAGGGCTCAGATATGATTGGCTGGCTGGGAAGCCGTCCAGGTCCTGATAGGTAAGTTTGAATATTACAGTCCTTACAGAGGACTGACTCCCTGGGGACCTGGCAGAAATATATAGAAATACAATGATTACCCAGAAATAGTGCATTTAGTAGAAATACTATGTTTTAGCACAAATACTATAAAATGGCAGAAATACTATAATTAAGCAGAAATATTATATTAAGTACAAATCCTATAAAATAGCAGAAATAGTATGATTTAGCAGAAATGCTGTATTTAGCACAAATACTGTAAAACAGCAGAAATGCTATGACTTAGCACAATAGTAATAAGTTAAATACAAAAATTGGAAAAGCAAAATGGACAGCTGAAAAAATCCTGAACATGCTAAGGGTCCCTCAAATGTAATTGTTAAATGAAAACAAATCAGCAAAAAAAAAAGTATAACAGTCACACAATCACAAAGATGGACACATATGGAAACACACATGTACAGAGAGACACACACAGGATCAAATTCAATCAACCAGTCTAAATATATTGAATTTGAATCATACAATAAGATGCTCCCATAAAAAGTCTCTCTCTCTCTCTCTCTCTCTCTCTCTCTGTCACACACACACACACACACACACACACACACACACACACACACACACACACACAGGGAGAGAAAATCAAGTTTCTAGGTCAGTCAAGCAGCCTGGGAGCTGCTAAATTTGAATGCACCAATCAGAGAGGCTCTGTGCTTTTTCCCGCCAAAACAGGTGCACCTCTTTTTACACACACGCAGCACAGAGACAGGATTTGTGCAGTCTGTTTCTCATAGTCAGGACTCCCCTCAAACAAATGGCCATAATTTCCTAACCGTAGGGGCTAGAACAGTCATTCTTACACCGTTTTGTTCAGAAGAGATGGGGGAATCTTACAGTGTTGACAATTTATCATTAAAATATGAATTATTAAAGATATTTGACTTCTAATGCACCATAACTGAGTAGAGGCGAAGCGAATACTGCCTTGACTTGCCCTCAAACAACGCTTTCTAACTCTAAATCTATTTGGAGTATAGATATCATTCTTTCACTGTAACAGACAGCAGGCTTTGGTGAACAGTCATGGAAATTTTCAGGTCTCTGTGGAAATCTATCAAAAAGATATGTCGAGAGAAAAAAGTGCCTCATTTCCAGAGTTTGAAATCTGAAGAAATCTGAGCGAGGGACAAATTTCCTACCCTCAAACAAACCCAATTCATGGCCAAATAGTAATAGATGAGAAAACAATTCTTGAATTGTGAGCGTCAGGAGTGTCTGAAGATATATTTGCACAAGCCTCATGTCTTAATTTCGCTTCGTTGGGGAGATATGACGATTCGAAAATGCCTCTCATTACAGAAATCAAGCGGTGATTTTAAACGAACTCTCCATTGACTTTCTATGGGGATTTTTGAGACTTTGTGTTGGTCTGAGGAGATTTGCCAAAATTCTATAAATCCCACAACAATGATAGTGACATTTTCTGAAAGCCAGCAAAAATACCTACGTTTTGATGTATAATTTGTGTGGGTTGAGTGAAAATTGAGCGAGTAGCAAGAAGTTGTTCGGACATGAACAGAAAATTGCCAAAGGTACAGTGGCTCACTTAGAACCAACTGCATAGCAACCATAACAACGCATGTATTTTGTGAAAAATCACAAAAATGAAACTCAAAACTTGAAGAGGGATAAGATGAAAATGGTAACAGATATGAAAAAGCTGAATCATTCATGAATAGCCCAATAATTTGTGAACATTTTAAAGTTTAAATGGAGTTTCTATGTGAAAGTATGAAAAAGTAGTTAAGTTTCAAAAACGAGCAAGTTTTAGCAGAATTGCGGAAGTTTCCCATTCATTTCAATGGGACAAATTAAAGGAAAAAAGCTTAATATTTTAAAAAGTATAATAGCAGAAAATACCAAAAGTCATTGCCGGAAAGAGCAAAAATAGCAGAATAGTTTAAAATTTGAATGGTGAAAATAGCACAAAAATTGTGGAAGTAGTTCTACGGCGAAAAACGTACGGAAGCAACTTGAAGAATAACTAGAAAAATTTGCATTTCCTGCGAAAATGCAGTGTGGATGCTGGAACGCTGAAGCTGTCTGCTGAAACTAGCTGAAAAAGCTGAAAGGTTGCAGAAATTGTAAAAACTTTGCAGAAGCAAAGGAACTTTGCTAAAATGTAGTAACTTAGCAGAACTGTAATATCTTAGAGGAAACATAATACTCGGCAGAAATACAATAGCATAGCAGAACTTAGCAGAAATATTGTAACTTACCAGAAACATGATAACTTCTCAAAAATACAAGAATTTAGGAGAAATAGTATAAGATAACAGAAAGAATAAATTTAGCCAAACATTCTTAAACATTACAGAAATATTATGATTTAGAAAAACAGTACAACATAGCAGAAATGCAGTGATTTACCAGAGACACTGTAATATACTATGAATATTGAAATTTTAAATAAATACTATGTTTTAGCAAAAATACTCCAGTTTAGCACAAGTATTATAAAATAGCAGAAATGCTATTCTATAGCAGAAATGCTATATTTAGAAAGAAAAATATAATATAGTAGAAATACTATGATTTAGCAGAAATCCTACAATATAGCTTAATAACAATGATTTAGAACAGATAATATGATTGAGCAGAATAGTAATAACTTAAGTGAAAACATTGGAAAGGTAAAATGACAAGCTGAACAAAAAGGAAGATGGTTAAGTAAGCGCAAAACTAATTTTTGTTCACCTGTGAAAAAAATTAAATAAAAATACATTTAGAAAAAAACAATAAGAACAGCCAACAGATATAAAAAAAATCTAATATAGATACACAAATCACCAAATACACAGAAAATCAAATATGGATACACAAATGTACAGAGAGAGAGACACACACACAGGGTCTATGCCAGTCACACAGTCTGAATATATTATATTTTTATCCAACAATGAGATGCTGCCCTAAAAAGGGTCTTTGTGTGTGTGTCTTTCTTTCTCTCTCAATCTCTTACACGCACACACACACACACACACACACACACACACACACACACACACACACACACACACACAGCAGCAGCAGCAGCATCAGCAAGTGAACAGGGGCTGTTAACAGCATGTTTCTAGGTCAGTCAAATAGCTATGGGCTTCTTAATTTGAATCCACCAATCAGAGAGTCTGTGTGCTTTGTCCCACCAAAACTGGTGCACCAAGTGCAGGCTTTTACACATGCAGCACAGAGAGAGACAGGATTTTTGCAGTTTATTTCTCATAGTCAAGACTCCCCTCAAACAAACAGCCGTAAATTCCTAACAGTAGGGGCTAAAATGGTCATTCTTACACCATTTTGTTCAGAAGGCATAGGAGAATCTTGAAATGTTGACCATTTAAAATACAAATGTGAAATATTAAAGATATATGACATAGATGATTGGTTGGCTTAGAAGCCATGAAGGCCCCAATACGCAAATTTGAATGTGCCAGGCCTCAGATATGATTGGCTGGCTGGGAAGCCATGAAGGCACCAATATGCAAATTTGAATGTGCCAGGGCTCAGATATGATTGGTTGTCTTAGAAGCCATGAAGGCCCCAATATGCAAATTTGAATGTGCCAGCCCTCAGATATGATTGGCTGGCTGGGAAGCCGTCCAGGTCCTGATATGTAAATTTGAATATTCCAGTCCTTACAGAGGACTGACTCCCTGGGGACCTGGCAGAAATATATAGAAATACAATGATTACCCAGAAATGCTGCATTTAGTAGAAATACTATGTTTTAGCACCAATACTATAAAATGGCAGAAATACTATAATTAAGCAGAAATATTATATTAAGTAAGAATCCTATAAAATAGCAGAAATAGTATGATTTAGCAGAAATGCTGTATTTAACACAAATACTGAAAAGCAGCACAAATGCTATGACTTAGCACAATAGTAATAACTTAAATAGAAAAATTGGAAAAGCAAAATGGACAGCTGAACAAATGCTGAACATGCTAAGGGTCCCTCAAATGTAATTGTTAAATGAAAAAAAATCTGTAAAAAAAAGTATAACAGTCACACAATTACAAAGATGGACAAATATAGAAACACACAAGCACAGAGAGACACACACAGGATCAAATTCAGTCAACCAGTCTAAATATATTGAATTTAAATCATACAATAAGATGCTCCCATAAAAAGTCTCTCTCTCTCTCTCTCTCTCTCTCTCTCTCTCTGTCACTCACACACACACACACACACACACACACACACACACACAGGGAGAGAAAATCAAGTTTCTAGGTCAGTCAAGCAGCCTGGGAGCTGCTCAATTTGAATCCACCAATCAGAGAGGCTGTGTGCTTTTTCCCGCCAAAACAGGTGCACCTGTTTTTATACACACGCAGCACAGAGACAGGATTTGTGCTGTCTATTTCTCATAGTGAGCATTCCCCTCAAACAAATGGCTATAATTTCCTAACCGTAGGGGCTAGAACAGTCATTCTTACACCGTTTTGTTCAGAAGAGATGGGGGAATCTTAAAGTGTTCACGATTCATCATTAAAATATGAATTATTAAAGATATTTGACTTGTAATGCACCATAACTGAGTAGAGGCGAAGCAAAAACTGCCTTGACCTGCCCTCAAACAACGCTTTCTAACTCTAAATCTATTTGGAGTATCGATATCATTCTTTCACCGTAAGAAACAGCAGGCTTTGGTGAACAGTCATGGAAATTTTCAGGTCTCTGTGGAAATCTATCAAAAAGATATGACGAGAGAAAAAAGTGCCTCATTTCCAGAGTTTGAAATCTGAAGAAATCTGAGCGAAGGACGAATTTCCTACCCTCAAACAAGTCTAACTCATTTCAGAACGGTAATAGGTGAGAAAAAAATTCTTGAATTGTGAGCGTCAGGAGTGTCTGAAGATATACGGGGACAAGCCTCATGTCTTAACTTCGCTTCGTTCTGGAGATATGACGATTCGAATATGCCTCTCATGACAGAAATCAAGCGGTGATTTTGAACAAACTCTCCATTGACTTTGTATGGAGACTTTTCCGACCTTGTGTTGGTCTGAGGAGATTTGCCAAAATTCTATAAATCCCACAACAATGACAGTGACATTTTCTGAAAGCCGGCAAAAATACCTACGTTTTGATGTATAATTTGTGCAAGTTGAGTGAAAATTGAGCAAGTAGCAAGAAGTTGTTCGGACATGAAGAGAAGACTGTGAAACTTACAGTGGCACACTGAAAGCCAGGTGCATAGCAACCATAACAACGCATGTATTTTGTGAAAAATCACAAAAATGAAACTCAAAACTTTAAGAGGCATAAAAGTAAAACGGTAAAAGATTTGAAAAAGCTGACTTATACCTGAATAGCCCAATAATTTGTGAACATTTTAAAGTTTGAATGGTTATTCTAGGCGAAAGTATGCGGAAGTAGTTAAGTTTAAAAAACAAGAAAGTTTTAGCAGAATTGCAGAAGTTTCCCATTCATTTCCAATGGGACAAATTAAAGGAAAAAGCTTAATATTTTAAAAAGTATAATAGTATAAAATACCAAAAGATATAGCCGGAAAGGGAAAAATTAGCAGAATAGTTTAAAATTTGAACGGTGAAAATCGGCTGAAAATTGTGGAAGTAGATCCACGGCGAAAAACGTACGGAAACACCAAGAATAATAATAATAACTAGAAAAATTTGCATTTCCTGCGAAAATGCAGTGTGGATGCAGGAACGCTGAAGCTGTCTGCTGAAACTAGCTGAAAAAGCTGAAAAGTTGCAGAAATTGTAAAAACTTTGCAGAAGCAAATGAACTTTGCTAAAATGTAGTAACTTAGCAGAACTGTAATATCTTAGAGGAAACATATTACTTGGCAGAAATACAATAGCATAGCAGAACTTAGCAGAAATATTGTAACTTACCAGAAACATGATAACTTCTCAAAAATACAAGAATTTAGGAGAAATAGTATAAGATAACAGAAAGAATAAATTTAGCCAAACAATCTTAAACATTACAGAAATACTATGATTTAGAAAAACAGTACAACATAGCAGAAATGCTGTGATTTACCAGAGACACTGTAATATACTATGAATATTATAATTTTATATAAGTACTATGTTTTAACAAAAATATTCCAGTTTAGCACAAATATTATAATATAGCAGAAACACTATTCTATAGCAGAAATGCTATATTTAGAAAGGAAAATATAATATTGTAGAAATACTATGATTTAGCAGAAATGCTCTATTTAGCACAAATCTTATAAAATAGCAGAAACAGTATGATTTAGCAGAAATGCTGTATTTAGCACAAATCTCATAAAATAGCAGAAAAAGTATGATTTAGCAGAAATGCTGTATTTAGCACAAATCTCATAAAAAAGCAGAAATAGTACGATTTAGCAGAAATGCATAATTTCGCACAAATCTCATAAAAAAGCAGAAAAAGTGTGATTTAGCAGAAATGCTCTATTTAGCACAAACCTCATAAAAAATCAGAAATAGTATGATATAGCAGAAATGCTGTATTTAGCACAAATGCTGAAAAGCAGCAGCAATGCTATGTCTTAGCACAATAGTAATAACTTAAATAGAAAAATTGGAAAAGCAAAATGGACAGCTGAAAAAATCCTGAACATGCTAAGGGTCCCTTAAATGTAATTGTGAATCGAAAAATAATCAGCAAAAAAAGTATAACAGTCACACAATCACAAATATGTACACATATGGAAACACACATGCACAGAGAGACACACACAGGATCAAATTCAGTCAACCAGTCTAAATATATTGAATTTAAATCATACAATAAGATGCTGCCATAAAAAGTCTCTCTCTCTCTCTCTCTCTCTCTCCCTGTGTCACACACACACACACACACACACACACACACACACACACACACACACACACACAGGGAGAGAAAATCAAGTTTCTAGGTCAGTCAAGCAGCCTGGGAGCTGCTAAATTTGAATCCACCAATCAGAGAGGCTCTGTGCTTTTTCCCGCCAAAACAGGTGCACCTGTTTTTACACACACGCAGCACAGAGACAGGATTTCTGCAGTCTATTTCTCATAGTCAGGATTCCCCTCAAACAAATGGCCATAATTTCCTAACCGTAGGGGCTAGAACAGTCATTCTTACACCGTTTTGTTCAGAAGAGATGGGGGAATCTTGAAATGTTGACCATTTAAAATACAAATATGACATATTAAAGATATATGACATAGATGATTGGTTGGCTTAGAAGCCATGAATGACCCAATATGCAAATTTGAATGTGCCAGGGCTCAGATATGATTGGTTGTCTTAGAAGCCATGAAGGCCCCAATATGCAAATTTGAATGTGCCAGGGCTCAGATATGATTGGCTGGCTGGGAAGCCGTCCAGGTCCTGATAGGTAAGTTTGAATATTACAGTCCTTACAGAGGACTGACTCCCTGGGGACCTGGCAGAAATATGTAGAAATACAATGATTACCCAGAAATACTGCATTTAGTAGAAATACTATGTTTTAGCACAAATACTATAAAATGGCAGAAATACTATAATTAAGCGGAAATATTATATTAAGTACAAATCCTATAAAATAGCAGAAATAGTATGATTTAGCAGAAATGCTGTATTTAGCACAAATACTATAAATCAGCAGAAATGCTATGACTTAGCACAATAGTGATAAGTTAAATAGAAAAATTGGAAAAGCAAAATGGACAGCTAAAAAAATCCTGAACATGCTAAGGGTCCCTTAAATGTAATTGTGAAACGAAAAATAATCAGCAAAAAAAGTATAACAGTCACACAATCACAAATATGTACACATATGGAAACACACATGCACAGAGAGACACACACAGGATCAAATTCAGTCAACCAGTCTAAATATATTGAATTTAAATCATACAATAAGATGCTGCCATAAAAAGTCTCTCTCTCTCTCTCTGTGTGTGTCACACACACACACACACACACACACACACACACACACACACACACACACACACAGGGAGAGAAAATCAAGTTTCTAGGTCAGTCAAGCAGCCTGGGAGCTGCTAAATTTGAATCCACCAATCAGAGAGGCTGTGCACTTTTCCCGCCAAAACAGGTGCACCTCTTTTCACACACACGCAGCACAGAGACAGGATTTCTGCAGTCTATTTCTCATAGTCAGGATTCCCCTCAAACAAATGGCCATAATTTCCTAACCGTAGGAGCTAGAACAGTCATTCTTACACCATTTTGTTCAGAAGACATGGGGGAATCTTGAAATGTTGACCATTTAAAATACAAATATGACATATTAAAGATATATGACATAGATGATTGGTTGGCTTAGAAGCCATGAATGACCCAATATGCAAATTTGAATGTGCCAGGGCTCAGATATGATTGGTTGTCTTAGAAGCCATGAAGGCCCCAATATGCAAATTTGAATGTGCCAGGGCTCAGATATGATTGGCTGGCTGGGAAGCCGTCCAGGTCCTGATAGGTAAGTTTGAATATTACAGTCCTTACAGAGGACTGACTCCCTGGGGACCTGGCAGAAATATGTAGAAATACAATGATTACCCAGAAATACTGCATTTAGTAGAAATACTATGTTTTAGCACAAATACTATAAAATGGCAGAAATACTATAATTAAGCAGAAATATTATATTAAGTACAAATCCTATAAAATAGCAGAAATAGTATGATTTAGCAGAAATGCTGTATTTAGCACAAATACTGTAAATCAGCAGAAATGCTATGACTTAGCACAATAGTAATAAGTTAAATAGAAAAATTGGAAAAGCAAAATGGACAGCTAAAAAAATCCTGAACATACTAAGGGTCCCTCAAATGTAATTGTTAAATGAAAAAAGAATCAGCAAAAAAAAGTATAACAGTCACACAATCACAAGTATGTACACATATGGAAACACACAAGCACAGAGAGACACACAGGATCAAATTCAGTCAACCAGTCTAAATATATTGAATTAAAATCATACAATAAGATGCTCCTATAAAAAGTCTCTCTCTCTCTCTCTCTCTCTCTGTGTCACACACACACACACACACACACACACACACACACACACACACACACACACAGGGAGAGAAAATCAAGTTTCTAGGTTAGTCAAGCAGCCTGGGAGCTGCTAAATTTGAATCCACCAATCAGAGAGGCTGTGCACTTTTTCCCGCCAAAACAGGTGCACCTCTTTTTACACACACGCAGCACAGAGACAGGATTTCTGCAGTCTATTTCTCATAGTCAGGACTCCCCTCAAACAAATGGCTATAATTTTCTAACCGTAGGGGCTAGAACAGTCATTCTTACACCGTTTTGTTCAGAAGAGATGGGGGAATCTTCAAGTGTTGACAATTTATCATTAAAATATGAATTATTAAAGATATTCGACTTGTAATGCACCATAACTGAGTAGAGGCGAAGAGAAAACTGCCCTGACTTGCCCTCGAACAAAGCTTTGTAACTCTAAATCTATTTATAGTATCGATATCATTCTTTCACCGTAAGAGACAGCAGGCTTTGGTGAACAGTCATGGAAATTTTCAGGTCTCTGTGGAAATCCAACAAAAAGTTATGACGAGAGAAAAAAGTGGTTCATTTCCAGAGTTTGAAATCTGAAGAAATCTGAGCGAGGGACAAATTTCCTACACTCAAACAAACCCAATTCATGGCCAAATGGTAATATTTGAGAAAACAATTCTTGAATTGTGAGCGTCAGGAGTGTCTGAAGATATACTGGGACAAGCCTCATGTTTTAACTTCGCTTCGTTAGGGAGATATGACGATTCGAATATGCCTCTCATGACAGAAATCAAGCGGTGATTTTGAACAAACTCTCCATTGACTTTGTATGGAGACTTTTCCGACCTTGTGTTGGTCTGAGGAGATTTGGCAAAATTCTATAAATCCCACAACAATGACAGTGACATTTTCTGAAAGCCAGCAAAGATACCTACGTTTTGATGTATAATTTGTGTGAGTTAAGTGAAAATTGAGCGAGTAGCAAGAAGTTGTTCGGACATGAAGAGAAGACTGCAAAACCTTCAGTGGCACAGTGGAAGCCAAGACCATAGCAACCATAACAACGCGTGTATTTTGTGAAAAATCACAAAAATGAAACTCAAAACTTTAAGAGGCATAAAAGTAAAACGGTAAAAGATTTGAAAAAGCTGACTTATACCTGAATAGCCCAATAATTTGTGAACATTTTAAAGTTTGAATGGTTGTTCTAGGCTAAAGTATGAGGAAGTAGTTAAGTCTCAAAAACAAGAAAGTTTTAGCAGAATTGCAGAAGTTTCCCATTCATTTCCAATGGGACAAATTAAAGGAAAAAGCTTAATATTTTAAAAAGTATAATAGTATAAAATACCAAAAGATATAGCCGGAAAGGGAAAAATTAGCAGAATAGTTTAAAATTTGAACGGTGAAAATCGGCTGAAAATTGTGGAAGTAGATCCACGGCGAAAAACGTACGGAAACACCAAGAATAATAAAGAATAAAGAGAAACAGGAACTCAATAGTGTGGATGCATAAAGCATCCACACAATAAAGAATAAAGAGAAACAGGAACTCAATAGTGTGGATGCCTCCAGCATCCACACAACTAGAAAAATTTGCATTTCCTGCGAAAATGCAGTGTGGATGCTTTAAAGCTGAAGCTGTCTGCTGAAACTAGCTGAAAAAGCTGAAAAGTTGCAGAAATTGTAAAAACTTTGCAGAAGCAAAGGAACTTTGCTAAAATGTAGTAACTTAGCAGAACTGTAATATCTTAGAGGAAACATAATACTTGGCAGAAATACAATAGCATAGCAGAACTTAGCAGAAATATTGTAACTTACCAGAAACACGATAACTTCTCAAAAATACAAGAATTTAGGAGAAATAGTATAAAATAACAGAAAGAATATATTTAGCCAAACATTCTTAAACATTACAGAAATACTATGATTTAGAAAAACAGTACAACATAGACAAAATGCTGTGATTTACCAGAGACACTGTAATGTACTATTAATATTAAAATTTTATATAAATACTATGCTTTAGCAAAAATATTCCAGTTTAGCACAAATATTATAACATAGCAGAAATACTACTCTATAGCAGAAATGCTATATTTAGAAAGAAAAATATAATATAGTAGAAATACTATGATTTAGCAGAAATCCTACAATATAGCTTAATAACAATGATTTAGAACAGATACTATAATTGAGCAGAATAGTAACAACTTAAGTGCAAATATTGGAAAGGTAAAATGACAAGCTGAATAAAAAGGAACATGGTTAAGTTCGCTCAAAACTAATTTTTGTTCACCTGTGAAAAAAATAAAATAAAGATACATTTAGAAAAAGAACAAATAAGAACAGCCAACAGATATACACAAAATCAAATATGGATACACAAATCACCAAATACACAGAAAATCAAATATGGATACACAAATGTACAGAGAGAGACACACACACACAGGGTCTATGCCAGTCAACCAGTCTGAATATATTATATTTTTATCCAACAATGAGATGCTGCCCTAAAAAGGGTCTTTGTGTGTGTGTCTTTCTTTCTCGCTCTCTCTCTCTCTTACACACACACACACACACACACACACTTCTGTAAAGTTATTAGAAGTTAAAAAACTTTTTCAAATACTATAATACTTAATAACTTAAGTAAAAATATTGGAAAAGCAAAATGGACAGCTGAAAAAATGCTGAACATGATTAGGTTCCAGTGAAAAATTCACAGAAATTTTTTAAAAAACAAACAAACAAAGAGAAATAACAGCCAGCAGATACACACAATTACAAATATGGACGCATATGCACAGAGGGACACACACACACAGGATCTATGCCTGTCACCCAGTCTCAATATGTTCAATTTATATCCTACAATGAGATGCTGCCAAAAAAAGGGTCACACACACACACACACACACACACACACACACACACACACACACACGCTGCTTGTGTCAGAAATATTATGATTTGGTAGACATACTATAATTAAGCAGAAATACTACATTTAGTAGAAATGCTATGTTTTAACAGAAATACTGTATTCATCACAAATACCAAAAAGAAGCAGAAATACTATGATTTAGCAGAATTAGATAAGATAAGATAAGATAAGATAAGACTTTATTAATCCCTCGGGTGGGTTCCTCTGGGAAATTCGGTTTCCAAAAGCACAACACCGACAGAAGTTACACAGCGTAAGCAGAATGTTATATATACACACATATATAAATACAGAGATATATATATAAATAAAATATATGAAAGGGATAAATAGAATAAATAGGATTAAGATTACAAGTGAATTGCACATTTCAAATATTGAAGTCTATTGCACCATTGACTACTAACAAAAAGTATTGCACAAAAAATATTGCACAGTGAAAAGGCACTACAGCTTAGTTGTCCTCCACCCCTCCTTTGTCCTCCTGTTTCCCCTCCCTCTCCCCTCCAGAGAGGAGTTAAACAGTCTGATGGCGTGTGGGACAAAGGAGTTTTTAAGTCTGTTGGTTCTTGTCCTTGGGAGAATCAGCCTGTCACTGAACAGACTCTTCTGGCTAATTACTATGATTTAGCAGAATTACTATATTTAGCACAAATCCTATAAAATAGCAGAAATTCTATGTTTTAGCAGAAATACTGTATTTATCACAAATACCAAAAAGTAGCAGAAATACTATGATTTAGCAGGAACACTATGATTTGGTAGAAATCCTATAATTCATCAGAAATACTATTATTAAGCAGAAATACTATATTTAGCATAAATCTTATAAAATAGCAGAAATAGCATGATTTAACAGAATAGTAATAACTTAAATAGAAAAATTGGAAAAGCAAAATGGACAGCTGAAAAAATGCTGAACATGGTAAGGGTCGCTCAAATGTGCTTGTTGAAAGGTAAAAAATTGACAAAAAAAGAAAAGAAAGAAATAACAGCCAGCAGATACACACAATTACAATTATGGACACAAATGGAAACACAAATGCACAGGGAGACACACACACAGGATGTAATCGAGTCAACCAGTCTAAATATAATCAATTTGAATCCTACAATGACATGCTGCTATAAAAAGGGTCTCACACACACACACACACACACACACACACACACACACACACACACAGCAGCAAGTGAACAAACAGGGGCTGTGCATACTGTGTTTCCTGTATGTCTCTAGGTCAGTCAAGCAGCCTGGAGCTGCTGAATTTGAATCCACCAATCAGAGAGGCTGTGTACATTTTCCCGCCAAAACTGGTGCACCAAGTGCAGGCTTTTACACACGCAGCACAGAGACAGAAAGGATTTTTGCAGTTTATTTCTCATAGTGAGGATTCCCCTCAAACAAATGGCTATAATTTCCTAACCGTAGGGGCTAGAACAGTCATTCTTACACCGTTTTGTTCAGAAGAGATGGGGGAATCTTCCAGTGTTGACAATTTATCATTAAAATATCAATTATCAAAGATATTTGACTTCTAATGCACCATAACTGAGTAGGGGCGAAGCGAAAACTGCTTTGACTTGCCCTCGAACAACGCTTTCTAACTCTAAATCTATTTGGAGTATAGATATAATTCTTTCACCGTATGAGACAGCAGGCTTTGGTGAACAGTCATTGAAATTTTCAGGTCTCTGTGGAAATCTATCAAAAAGATGTGACGAGAGAAAAAAGTGCCTAATTTCCAGAGTTTGAAATCTGAAGAAATCTGAGCGAGGGACAAATTTCCTACCCTCAAACAAACCCAATTCATGGCCAAATGGTCATAGATGAGAAAAAAATTCTTGAATTGTGAGCGTCAGGAGTGTCTGAAGATATATTGGCACAAGCCTCATGTCTTAACTTCGCTTCGTTCGGGAGATATGACGATTCGAAAATGCCTCTCATTACAGAAATCAAGCGGTGATTTTAAACGAATTCTCCATTGACTTTCTATGGGGATTTTTGAGACTTTGTGTTGCTCTGAGGAGATTTGCCAAAATTCTATAAATCCCACAACAATGGTATTACCATTTCCTGAAAGCCAGCAAAAATACCTACGTTTTGATGTATAATTTGTGGGGGTTGAGTGAAAATTGAGCAAGTAGCAATAAGTTGTTCGGACATGAAGAGAAGACTGCAAAACTTTCAGTGGCACACTGAAAGCCAAGTGCATAGCAACCATAACAACGCATGTATTTTGTGAAAAATCACAAAAATGAAACTCAAAACTTAAAGAGGGATAAGATGAAAACGGTAACAGATGTGAAAAAGTTGAATCATACAAGAATAGAAGAAATATTTGTGAACATTTTAAAGTTTGAATGGTTGTTCTAGGTGAAAGTATGAGGAAGTAGTTAAGTTTCAAAAACAAGCAAGTTTTAGCAGAATTTTGGAAGTTTCCCATTCATTTCAATGGGACAAATTAAAGGAAAAAAACGTAATATTTTAAAAAGTATAATAGCAAAAAATACCAAAAGTCATAGCAGGAATTAGCAGAAATAGCAGAATAGTTTAAAATTTGAATGGTGAAAATAGCACAAAAATTGTGAAAGTAGTTAACGGACGAAAAACGTACGGAAGCAACTTGAAGAATAATAATAACTAGAAAAATTTGCATTTCCTGCGAAAATGCAGTGTGGATGCTGGAACGCTGAAGCTGTCTGCTGAAACTAGCTGAAAAAGCTGAAAAGTTGCAGAAATTGTAAAAACTTTGCAGAAGCAAAGGAACTTTGCTGAAATGTAGTAACTTAGCAGAACTGTAATATCTTAGAGGAAAGATAATATCTGGCAGAAATACAATAGCATAGCAGAACTTAGCAGAAATATTTTGATTTACCAGAAATGCTGTATTTAGCACAAATCTCATAAAAAGCAGAAATAGTATGATTTAGCAGAAATGAAATATTTAGCACAAATCTCATAAAATAGCAGAAATAGTATGATTTAGCAGAAATGCTCTATTTAGCACAAATCTCATAAAAAAGCAGAAAGAGTATGATTTAGCAGAAATGCAGTATTTAGAACAAATCTTATAAAATAGCAGAAATAGTATGATTTAGCAGAAATGCTGTATTTAGTACAAATCTCATAAAACAGCAGAAATAGTAGGATTTAGCAGAAATGCTCTATTTAGCACAAATCTCATAAAAAAGCAGAAAAAGTATGATTTAGCAGAAATGCTGTATTTAGCACAAATGCTGAAAAGTAGCAGCAATGCTATGACTTAGCACAATAGTAATAACTTAAATAGAAAAATTGGAAAAGTAAATGGACAGCTGAACAAATGCTGAACATGCTAAGGGTCCCTCAAATGTAATTGTTAAATGAAAAAAAATCTGTAAAAAAAAAAAGTATAACAGTCACACAACCACAAAGATGGACACATATGGAAACACACATGTACAGAGAGACAGACACAGGATCAAATTCAATCAACCAGTCTAAATATATTGAATTAAAATCATACAATAAGATGCTCACATAAAAAGGCTCTCTCTCTCTCTCTGTGTCACACACACACACACACACACACACACACACACACACACACACACACAGGGAGAGAAAATCAAGTTTCTAGGTCAGTCAAGCAGCCTGGGAGCTGCTAAATTTGAATCCACCAATCAGAGAGGCTGTGCACTTTTCCCGCCAAAACAGGTGCACCTCTTTTTACACACACGCAGCACAGAGACAGGATTTCTGCAGTCTATTTTTCATAGTCAGGTTTCCCCTCAAACAAATGGCCATAATTTCCTAACCGTAGGGGCTAGAACAGTCATTCTTACACCGTTTTGTTCAGAAGACATGGGGGAATCTTGAAATGTTGACCATTTAAAATACAAATATGAAATATTAAAGATATATGACATAGATGATTGGTTGTCTTAGAAGCCATGAAGGCCCCAATATGCAAATTTGAATGTGCCAGGGCTCAGATATGATTGGTTGTCTTAGAAGCCATGAAGGCCCCAATATGCAAATTTGAATGTGCCAGGGCTCAGATATGATTGGCTGGCTGGGAAGCCGTCCAGGTCCTGATAGGTAAGTTTGAATATTACAGTCCTTACAGAGGACTGACTCCCTGGGGACCTGGCAGAAATATATAGAAATACAATGATTACCCAGAAATACTGCATTTAGTAGAAATACTATGTTTTAGCACAAATACTATAAAATGGCAGAAATACTATAATTAAGCAGAAATATTATATTAAGTACAAATCCTATAAAATAGCAGAAATAGTATGATTTAGCAGAAATGCTGTATTTAGCACAAATACTGTAAATCAGCAGAAATGCTATGACTTAGCACAATAGTAATAAGTTAAATACAAAAATTGGAAAAGCAAAATGGACAGCTGAACAAATGCTGAACATGCTAAGGGTCCCTCAAATGTAATTGTTAAATGAAACAAAATCTGTAAAAAAGGTATAACAGTAATACAATCACAAAGATGGACAAATATAGAAACATACAAGCACAGAGAGACACACAGGATCAAATTCAGTCAACCAGTCTAAATATATTGAATTAAAATCATACAATAAGATGCTCCCATAAAAAGGCTCTCTCTGTCTCTGTGTCTCTCACACACACACACACACACGCACACACACACACACACACACACACAGGGAGAGAAAACCAAGTTTCTAGGTCAGTCAAGCAGCCTGGGAGCTGCTAATTTTGAATCCACCAATCAGAGAGGCTCTGTGCTTTTTCCCGCCAAAACAGGTGCACCTGTTTTTACACACACGCAGCACAGAGACAGGATTTCTACAGTCTATTTCTCATAGTCAGGACTCCGCTCAAACAAATGGCCATAATTTCCTAACCGTAGGAGCTAGAACGGTCATTCTTACACCGTTTTGTTCAGAAGAGATGGGGGAATCTTACAGTGTTGACAATTTATCATTAAACTATGAATTATTAAAGATATTTGACTTGTAATGCACCATAAGTGAGTAGAGGCGAAGGGAAAACTGCCCTGACGTGCCCTCGAACAAAGCTTTGTAACTCTAAATCTATTTGGAGTATCGATATCATTCTTTCACCGTAAGAGACAGCAGGCTTTGGTGAACAGTCATGGAAATTTTCAGGTCTCTGTGGAAATCCAAAAACAAGATATGACGAGAGAAGAAAGTGGTTCAATGTGTCAGACCTCAGATATGATTGGCTGGTTTGGAAGTCGTGCAGGCCCTGATATGTGAATTTGAATATTACACTCCTCACAGAGGATTAACTCCCTGGGGACCTGGCAGAAATATATAGAAATACTATGATTATCCAGAAATACTGCAGTTAGTAGAAATACTATAAAAAGTAGAAATACTGTTCTATGATTTGGTAGAAAAACTATAATTAATCAAAAATACTATATTTGGCAGCAGAAATACTATATTTTGCACAAATCTTATAAAATAGCAGAAATAGCAGAAATGTTGTATTTAGCACAGACCTTATGAAACAGCAGATATAGTATGATTTAGCAGAAATGCTGTATTTAGCACAAATCTCATAAAATAGCAGAAATAGTGTGATTTAGCAGAAATGCTATATTTAGCACAAATCTCATAAAATAGCAGAAATAGTATGATTTAGCAGAAATGCTGTATTTAGCACAAATGCTGAAAAGTAGCAGAAATGCTATGACTTAGCACAATAGTGATAACTTAAATACAAAAATTGGAAAAGCAAAATGTACAGCTGAACAAATGCTGAACATGCTAAGGGTCACTCAAATGTAATTGTTAAATGAAAAAAAGGTATAACAGTCACACAATCACAAATATGTACACATATGGAAACACAAGCACAGAGAGACACACACAGGATCAAATTCAGTCAACCAGTCTAAATATATTTAATTAAAATCATACAATAAGATGCTCCCATAAAAAGGCTCTCTCTCTCTCTCTCTCTCTCTCTCTCACACACACACACACACACACACACACACACACACACACACACACACACACAGGGGGAGAAAACCAAGTTTCTAGGTCAGTCAAGCAGCCTGGGAGCTGCTAAATTTGAATCCACCAATCAGAGAGGCTGTGTGCTTTTTCCCGCCAAAACAGGTGCACCTCTTTTTACACACACGCAGCACAGAGACAGGATTTCTGCAGTCTATTTCTCATAGTCAGGACTCCCCTCAAACAAATGGCCATAATGTCCTAACCATAGGGGCTAGAACAGTCATTCTTACACCGTTTTGTTCAGAAGAGATGGGGGAATCTTAAAGTGTTGACAATTTATCATTAAAATATGAATTATTAAAGTTATTTGACTTCTAATGCACCATAACTGAGTAGAGGCGAAGAGAAAACTGACCTGACTTGCCCTCGAACAAAGCTTTGTAACTCTAAATCTATTTGGAGTATCGATATCATTCTTTCACCGTAAGAGACAGCAGGCTTTGGTGAACAGTCATGGAAATTTTCAGGTCTCTGTGGAAATCCAACAAAAAGTTATGACGAGAGAAAAAAGTGGTTCATTTCCAGAGTTTGAAATCTGAAGAAAACTGAGCAAAGGACGAATTTCCTACCCTCAAACAAGTCTAACTTATTTCAGAACGGTAATAGGTGAGAAAAAAATTCTTGAATTGTGAGCGTCAGGAGTGTCTGAAGATATACGGGGACAAGCCTCATGTCTTAACTTCGCTTCGTTAAGGAGATATGACGATTCGAATATGCCTCTCATGACAGAAATCAAGCGGTGATTTTGAGCAAACTCTCCATTGACTTTGTATGGAGACTTTTCCGAGCTTGTGTTGGTCTGAGGGGATTTGGCAAAATTCTATGAATCCCACAACAATGACAGTGACATTTTCTGAAAGCCAGCAAAAATACCTACGTTTTGATGTATAATTTGTGTGGGTTGAGTGAAAATTGAGCGAGTAGCAAGAAGTTGTTCGGACATGAAGAGAAGACTGCAAAACCTTCAGTGTCACACTGGAAGCCAAGACCATAGCAACCATAACAACGCATGTATTTTGTGAAAAATCAAAATTTTGCAACTCAAAACTTTAAAAGGGATAAAATTAAAACGGTAAAAGATTTAAAAAAGCTGATTTATACATGAATAGCCCAATAATTTGAGAACATTTTAAAGTTTGAATGGTTATTCTAGGTGAAAATATGAGGAAGTAGTTAAGTCTCAAAAAAAAGAAAGTTTTAGCAGAATTGCAGAAGTTTCCCATTCATTTCCAATGGGACAAATTAAAGGAAAAAGCTTAATATTTTAAAAAGTATAATAGTATAAAATACCAAAAGATATAGCCGGAAAGGGAAAAATTAGCAGAATAGTTTAAAATTTGAACGGTGAAAATCGGCTGAAAATTGTGGAAGTAGATCCACGGCGAAAAACGTACGGAAACACCAAGAATAATAATAACTAGAAAAATTTGCATTTCCTGCGAAAATGCAGTGTGGATGCTGGAACGCTGAAGCTGTCTGCTGAAACTAGCTGAAAAAGCTGAAAAGTTGCAGAAATTGTAAAAACTTTGCAGAAGCAAATGAACTTTGCTAAAATGTAGTAACTTAGCAGAACTGTAATATCTTAGAGGAAACATAATACTCGGCAGAAATACAATAGCATAGCAGAACTTAGCAGAAATATTGTAACTTACCAGAAACATGATAACTTCTCAAAAATACAAGAATTTAGGAGAAATAGTATAAGATAACAGAAAGAATAAATTTAGCCAAACAATCTGAAACATTACAGAAATACTATGATTTAGAAAAACAGTACAACATAGCAGAAATGCTGTGATTTACAAGAGTCACTATAATATACTATTAATATTGTAATTTTAAATAAATACTATGTTTTAGCAAAAATACTCCAGTTTAGCACAAGTATTATAACATAGCAGAAATGCTATTCTATAGCAGAAATGCTATATTTAGAAAGGAAAATATAATATTGTAGAAATACTATGATTTAGCAGAAATCCTACAATATAGCTTAATAACAATGATTTAGAACAGATAATATGATTGAGCAGAATAGTAATAACTTAAGTGAAAACATTGGAAAGGTAAAATGACAAGCTGAACAAAAAGGAAGATGGTTAAGTAAGCTCAAAACTAATTTTTGTTCACCTGTGAAAAAAATAAAATAAAAATACATTTAGAAAAAAACAAATACGAACAGCCAACAGATATACACAAAATCAAATATGGATACACAAATCACCAAATACACAGTAAATCAAATATGGATACACAATTGTACAGAGAGAGACACACACACAGGGTCTATGCCAGTCAACCAGTCTGAATATATTATATTTTTATCCAACAATGAGATGCTGCCCTAAAAAGGGTCTTTGTGTGTGTGTCTTTCTTTCTCTCTCTCTCTTCTCTCTCTCTCACACACACACACACACACACACACACACACACACACACAGCAGCAGCAGCAGCAGCATCAGCAAGTGAACAGGGGCTGTTAACAGCATGTTTCCAGGTCAGTCAAACAGCTGGGAGCTTCTTAATTTGAATCCACCAATCAGAGAGGCTGTGTATTTTTCCCACCAAAACTGGTGCACTAAGTGCAGGCTCTTACAGCACAGAGAGAGACAGGATTTTTGCAGTCTATTTCTCATAGTGAGGACTCCCCTCAAACAAACAGCCATAAATTCCTAACCGTAGGGGCTAAAATGGTCGTTCTTAGACCGTTTTGTTCAGAGGACATGGGAGAATCTTGAAATGTTGACCATTTAAAATAAAAATATGAAATATCATAAATATATGACATAGATGATTGGTTATCTAAGAAGCCACGAGGGCCCCAATATGCAAATTTGAATGTGCAAGCCCTCAGACATGATTGGTTGTCTTAGAAGCCATATAAAAAGCAGTAAAACTGTACTATGATTTGGTAGAAAAACTATAATTAATCAAAAATGCTATATTTGGGAGAAATTGTATTTTTTAGCAGAAACATTACATGTAGCAAAAATCTTATGAAATAGCAGAAATAGTATGATTTAGCAGAAATGCTGTATTTAGCACAAATACTGAAAAGCAGCAGAAATGCTATGACTTAGCACAATAGTAATAACTTAAATAGAAAAATTGGAAAAGCAAAATGGACAGCTGAAAAAATCCTGAACATGCTAAGGGTCCCTCAAATGTAATTGTTAAATGAAAAAAAAATCAGTAAAAAAAAGTATAACAGTCACACAATCACAAAGATGGACACATATAGAAACACACAAGCACAGAGAGACACACACAGGACCAAATTCAGTCAACCAGTCTAAATATATTGAATTTAAATCATACAGTAAGATGCTCCCATAAAAAGGCTCTCTCACACACACACACACACACACACACACACACACACACACACACACACACACACACACACAGGGAGAGACAAGCAAGACTCTAGGTCAGTCAAACAGCCTGAGAGCTGCTTAATTTGAATTCACCAATCAGAGAGGCTGTGTGCTTTTTCCCGCCAAAACTGGTGCACCAAGTGCAGGCTTTTACACACACAGACACAGAGAGAGACAGGATTTCTGCAGTGTATTTGTCATAGTGAGCATTCCCCTCAAACAAATGGCCATAATTTCCTAACCGTAGGGGCTAGAACAGTCATTCTTACACCGTTTTGTTCAGAAGAGATGGGGGAATCTTAAAGTGTTCACGATTTATCATTAAAATATGAATTATTAAAGATATTTGACTTGTAATGCACCATAACTGAGTAGAGGCGAAGCAAAAACTGCCTTGACCTGCCCTCAAACAACGCTTTCTAACTCTAAATCTATTTGGAGTATCAATATAATTCTTTCACCGTAAGAGACAGCAGGCTTTGATTAACAGTCATGGAAATTTTCAGGTCTCTGTGGAAATCCAACAAAAAGTTATGACGAGAGAAAAAAGTGGTTCATTTCCAGAGTTTGAAATCTGAAGAAATCTGAGCGAAGGACGAATTTCCTACCCTCAAACAAGTCTAACTCATTTCAGAATGGTAATAGGTGAGAAAACAATTCTTGAATTGTGAGCGTCAGGAGTGTCTGAAAATATACTGGGACAAGCCTCATGTTTTAACTTCGCTTCGTTAGGGAGATATGACGATTCGAATATGCCTCTCATGACAGAAATCAAGCTGTGATTTTGAACAAACTCTCCATTGACTTTGTATGGAGACTTTTCCGACCTTGTGTTGGTCTGAGGAGATTTGGCAAAATTCTATAAATCCCACAACAATGACAGTGACATTTTCTGAAAGCCAGCAAAAATACCTACGTTTTGATGTATAATTTGTGGGGATTGAGTGAAAATTGAGCAAGTAGCAAGAAGTTGTTCGGACATGAAGAGAAGACTGCAAAACCTTCAGTGGCTCACTCAGAATCAACTGCATAGCAACCATAACAACGCATGTATTTTGTGAAAAATCACAAAAATGAAACTCAAAACTTCAAGAGGCATAAAAGTAAAACGGTAAAAGATTTGAAAAAGCTGACTTATACCTGAATAGCCCAATAATTTGTGAACATTTTAAAGTTTGAATGGTTGTTCTAGGCGAAAGTATGAGGAAGTAGTTAAGTCTCAAAAACAAGAAAGTTTTAGCAGAATTGGAGAAGTTTCCCATTCATTTCCAATGGGACAAATTAAAGGAAAAAGCTTAATATTTTAAAAAGTATAATAGTATAAAATACCAAAAGATATAGCCGGAAAGGGAAAAATTAGCAGAATAGTTTAAAATTTGAACGGTGAAAATCGGCTGAAAATTGTGGAAGTAGATCCACGGCGAAAAACGTACGGAAACACCAAGAATAATAATAAAGAATAAAGAGAAACAGGAACTCAATAGTGTGGATGCATAAAGCATCCACACAATAATAAAGAATAAAGAGAAACAGGAACTCAATAGTGTGGATGCCTCCAGCATCCACACAATAACTAGAAAAAATTTGCATTTCCTGCGAAAATGCTGTGTGGATGCCGGAACGCTGAAGCTGTCTGCTGAAAATTACTGAAAATTTTGAAAAGCTGCAAAAATATTATGGCAGTAAAGAAACTGAAAAATTCTGCTGAAAACAGGTGAAGAAGGGGTAAAGAAGTTCACATTTGTACTGAAATAAGGAGAGGTGAAAAGGTTTCTTCTGAAATGAGCAGAAGATACTGAGATTTGTACTGATAAGTGGTGAAAGGCTGAAAATTCTGCTTAAAATAAGTGAATCAGCAGAATTTCTACTGAAAAGAGGTAAAGAAGTAGTTGCACTGAAAACAGGTGAGTCAGCAGAATGTCTGCTAAAAAAGAGATTTCTGTTGAAAACACCTGAAAAATCTGGGATTTGTGCTGAAAAGGGGTGAAGAAGAGGTGTTGTGCTGTTGAGAAGAGTTAAATAAGTTGAACTGACAAATGCGATGATATGGCACAAATACTATGATTTGGCACAAGTACTATGATTTAGAACAAATACTATGATTTGGCAGAAATACTATGATTTGGCAATAATACTGCGTTTTAGCACAACTACTGAGATTTGATTGAAATACTATGATTTAGAAAAGATATTATGACTTTGTACAAATACAATGTTTTGGCACCAATACTATGTTTTAGCACAAATACTATGATTTGCTATAAATACTATGATTTGGCACATATACTGTATTCAGCAGATATACTATAACAAAATAGAGAGTTTACGACGTAGTAGTAATACTATAACATAATAGATATACTATGATTTTGAAGACAGTCTATGTTTTTGCACAACTAGCACAATGTGGCAGAAATACTATGATTTAGCACAAGTACTATGATTTAGTAGAAATACTCTTATTGGCAGAAATACTATGTTTCAGTACAAATACTACGATTTGGCAATAATACTGCGTTTCAGCACAGCTACTGAGATTTGACTGAAATACTATGATTTAGAAAAAAATACTATGACTTCGTACAAATACTATGTTTTGGTTCGAATACTATGATTTGGAAAAAATACTATGATTTGGCACAAGTACCATGATTTAGTACAAATACTACGATTTCGCTCAAATACTATGAAATTGCAGTAATATTATGATTTTGAAGGAATACCATGATTTGGTAGAAATACTATGCATTAGTACTAATACTATAACATAACAGATATACTGTGATTTTGCAGACATAGTATGTTTTTGCACAAATACTACGATTTCGCTCAAATACTATGAAATTGAAGTATTACTATGATTTTGAAGGAATACTATGATTTGGTAGAAATACTATGCCTTAGTAGTAATACTATAACATAGCAGTTATAATGTAATTTTGCAGACATTGTATGTTTTTGCACGAATACTACGATTTTGCTCAAATACTATGAAACTGCAGTAATACTATGATTTTGAAGGAATACTATGATTTGGTAGAAATACTATGCCTTAGTAGTAATACTATAACATAACAGATATACTATGATTTTGCAGACATTCTATGTTTTTGCACAAATGCAACAATTTGGCAGAAATACTATGTTTGAGCCCAAATACTATGATTTGTTATAAATACTATGATTTGGCACATATACTATAATCAGCAGATATACTATAACATAACAGAAATTCTACGACTTAGTAGTAATACTATAATATAACAGAAATTTTAATTGGGCACAAATAACATGGTTTGGCACAAATACTATGATTTGGCAGAAATACTATATTCAGCACATATACTATAACATAACAGACATTCCTCCACTTAGTAGTAATGTCATAACATAAAATAAATATTATGGTTTGGCCCCAAAACCATGATTTGGCAAAAATACTATGATTTAGCAGAAATACTATGATTGAGCAGAAGTACTAAGATGTAGTAGAAGTACTTTGATTTAGCACAAATACTATTATGGAGGAGTAATACTTTAACATGGGAGAATTATTGATACAGACACACAAACATACACATACACAGAGCCTAAAGGGAGCAGTGGCTGTTAAGAGTCTGGGCTTGGTATATCTAGGTCAGCTAAATTGGCTGCACCTGCTGTAATCAGCCCTTACACACACAGACACAGAGAGAGGTATAAGTTTTCTGCAGTGTATTTCTCACATTCAGAATTCCCTCGAACAAATGGCCATAATTTCCTAACCGTAGGGGCTAGAACGCTCATTTTGACACCGTTTTGTTCAGAAGAGATGGGGGAATCTGCAGGTCTTCATAATTCAGAGATATAATATAAATTATTGAAGATATATGACTTGTAATACACTGTAACTGAGTAGAGGCAAAGCAAAACTGCCTTGACTTGCCCTCAAACAACGTTTTGTAACTCTAAATCTATATGGAGCATCAAAATGATTCTTGCACCGTAAGAAACAGCAGGCTTTGGTGAACAGTCATGGAAATTTTCAGGTCTCTGTGGAAATCCATCAAAAAGATATGACGAGAGAAAAAAGTGCCTCATTTCCAGAGTTTGAAATCTGAAGAAATCTGAGCGAGGGACAAATTTCCTATCCTCAAACAAGTGTAATTCATGGCCAAACGGTAATAGGTGAGGAATAAATTCTTGAATTGTGAGCATCAGGGATGTCTGAAGATATATTGGCACAAGCCTCATGTCTCAACTTTGTTTCGTTAAAGAGATATGACGATTTGAAAATGCCTCTCATTAGAGAAATCCAGCGGTGATTTTGAACAAACTCTGCATTGACTTTCTATGGAGAGTTTTCAGACTTTGTGTTGCTCTGAGGAGATTTGCAAAATATCTGTAAATCCCACAAGAATGATAGTGACATTTTCTGAAAGCCAGCAAAAATACCTACGTTTTGATGTATAATGTGTGGGGATTGAGTGGAAGTTAAACGAGTAGCAAGAAGTTGTTTAGACATGAAGAGAAAATTCAGAAAGGACCAGCACTCACTCTGACTTAATTGCATGGCAACCATAGCAACGCATGTATTTTCTGAAAAATCACAATTTTGCAACTGAAAACTTAAAGAGGTATAAGATTAAAACGGCAGAAGATCTGAAAAAGCTGAATCAGACAGGAATAGCCCAATAATCTGAGAACATTTTAAAGTTTGAATGGAGTTTCTAGGTGAAAGTATGAGGAAGTAGTTAAGTTTCAAAAACAAGAAAGTTTTAGCAGAATTGTGGAAGTTTCCCATTCATTTCAATGGGACAAAAAAAAGGAAAAAAGTGTAATATTTTAAAAAGTATAATAGTAATAAACACCAAAAGACATAGCCGGCATTAGCAGAAAGAGCAGAACAGTTTAGAGTTTTAACGGAGAAAATCGGCTGAAAACTGTGGGAGTAGATCCACGGCGAAAAACGTACGGAAGCGACAGGAATAATAAAGAATAAAGAGAAACAGGAACTCAATAGTGTGGAAGCCCTTGAGGGCATCCACACAATAAAGAATAAAGAGAAACAGGAACTCAATAGTGTGGATGCCTCCAGCATCCACACAATAATAAAGTAGAATAATAAAGAATAAAGAGAAACAGGAACTCAATAGTGTGGATGCTTAAAGCATCCACACAATAATAAAGTATAAAGAATAAAGAGAAACAGGAACTCAATAGTGTGGATGCATAAAGCATCCACACAACTAGAAAAATTTGCATTTTCCTGCGAAAATGCTGTGTGGATGCCTTAACGCTGAAGCTGTCTGCTGAAAAGCTGAAAACGATGAAAAGTTGCATGGTGGTGAAAAAAAAATGCCACCCTGAGCGGGATTCGAACATGGCCATCCTGGTCTCAAGGCGGCTATTCATTTCCCTGAGCCAAAGCCATTCTTACAAAGAAAAGGTGGAGAGACGGATATTTCTGCTGAAATGAGCAGAAGCTGCTGAGAATTGTGCTGATAGGAGGTGAAAAGGCTGAAAATTTTGCAGAAAAGAGGTGAATCAGCAGAATTTCTGCAGAAAAGAGGAAAAGAAGCAGAAACTTGTGCTGAAAAGAGATGAATCAGCAGAGTTTCTGCTGAAAAGAGTTCTTTTTTTCTGAAAACAGCCAAAAAAGCTGGAATTTGTGCTGAAAAGGGGTGAAAAAAACGAAAATTTTGCTGAAAAGGGGTGAAGAAGCTAAAGTATACCAAATCAAAGTATTTGTGCCAAAACATAGTGTTTCTGCCATATTGTGGTACTACTACATTACAACATGAATACGGATTAAAGATGAAAGAAACTGGCAACAAATTCCTCCACTACAAACCAGTCTGATACCACTTCTTTGCAGTGTTCACGTTTAGTAAGGCACTACCCAAAAGGCGCCACAAGAGGGCACTCCAACACAACAGATGACCTATGTACACTGATGCACTTAGTAACAGTCAGCCTCCTACTTAGCCAAAATGGCAAAATCCCATAATTTGGCACAAATACTATGATTTGGCAGACACTATGATTTAGCAGAGATAATATGATTTGGCAGAAATACTAAACTTTGGCACAAATACTATAATTGAGTACTTTAAGATGAAAGAAATACTATGATTTAGCAGAAATACAAAGTTTTTGAAGAAACACTGTAATTTCACTCAAATACTATGAAATAGCAGTAATAATATGATTTGGCAGAAATACTATGTTTCAGTACAAATACTATGACAAAGCAGAAATACTATGACTTAGAAGTAATACTATAACAAAAGGGATTCCTCCAAATACTATGAAATTGCAGTAATTCTATGATTTGGCAGAAATACTGTACTTTGTACAAATACAATGCTTTGGTACAAAAACTATATTTTGATTTGAATACTATGATTTGGCACGAGTAGTATGATTTAGTACAAATACTACGAATTGGCAGAAATACTGTCACTTAGTAGTAATACTATAACATAACAGATATACTGTGATGTTGCAGACAGTCTATGTTTTTGCACAACTAGCACAAAATGGCAGAAATACTCTTATTGGCAGAAATACTATGTTTCAGTACAAATACTACGATTTGGCAATAATACTGGGTTTTAGCACAACTACTGAGATTTGGGTGAAATACTATGATTTAGAAGAAATACTATGACTTCGTACAAATACAATGTTTTGGTTCAAATACTATGATTTGCAAAAAATACTATGATTTGGCACAAGTACCATGATTTAGTACAAATACTACGAATTCGCTCAAATACTATGAAATTGCAGTAATAGTATGATTTTGAAGGAATACTATCATTTGGTAGAAATACTATGCCTTTGTAGTAATACTATAACATAGCAGATATAATGTGATTTTGCAGACATAGTATGTTTTTGCACATATACTACGGTTTTGCTCAAATACTACGAAATTGCAGTAATACTATGATTTTGAAGGAATACTATGGTTTGGTAGGAATACTATGCCTTAGTAGTAATACTATAACATAACAGATATATGATGATTTTGCAGACATTCTGGTTTTACACAAATACTATAATGTAGCAGAAATACTATGTTTTAGGAGAAATACTATGATTTGCTATAAATACTATGATTTGGCACATATAATGTATTCAGCAGATATACTATGAATAAATAGAGAGTGTACGACTTAGTAGTAATACTATAACATAATAGATATACTATGATTTTGCAGACAGTCTATGTTTTTGCACAACTAGCACAATGTGGCAGAAATACTATGATTTGGCACAAGTATTATGATTTAGTAGAAATACTCTTATTGGCAGAAATACTATGTTTCAGTACAAATACTATGATTTGGCAATAATACTGTGTTTCAGCACAACCACTGAGATTTGATTGAAATACTATGATTTAGAAGAAATAGTATGACTTCATACAAATACTATATTTTGGTTCGAATACTATGATTTGCAAAAAATACTATGATTTGGCACAAGTACTATGATTTAGTACAAATACTACAAATTGGCAGAAATACTGTGACTTAGTAGTAATACTTTAACATAACAGATATACTGTGATTGAACAGACAATATGTTTTTGCACGAATAATACGATTTCGCTCAAATACTATGAAATTGCAGTAATACTATGATTTTGAAGGAATACTATGATTAGGTAGAAATTCTATGCCTTAGTAGTAATACCATAACATAACAGATATACTGTGATTTTGCAGACATAGTATGTTTTTGTACAAATACTACGATTTTGCTCAAATACTATGAAATTGCAATAATACTATAATATTGAAGGAATACTACAATTTGGCAGAAATAGTATGTTTGGGCACAAATACTGTGATTTGGCACACATACTATGATCAGCAGATACACTATAACATAACAGAAATTCTACGACTTAGTAGTAATACTGTGACATAACAGAAATTTTAATTGGGCACAAATAACATGATTTGGCACAAATACTATAATCAGCAGATATACTATAACATAACAGAAATTCTACGACTTAGTAGTAATACTATAACATAACAGAAATTTTAATTGGGCACAAATAATATGATTTGGCACAAATACCATGATTTTGCAAAAAAATACCATGATCGGGCACAAATACTATGACTTAGTACAAATACTATGATTTGGCACAAATACTATGACTGGGTACAAATACTATGATTTGGCACAAGTACTATGACTTAGTACAAATACTATGATTTGGCACAAATACTATGATTTAGCAGAAATACTATGTTTTAACATAAATAATATCTTTTGACAGAAATTTCTGCTAAAAGGTACTATTTCTGCTTTTTAGCAGAAATACTGCAATTTTGCATAAATACTATGATTTTGGATAAATACTATGATTTGGCAGATATACTATATTCAGCACATATACTATAACATAACAGAAATACCTCCACCTACTAGTAATACTATAACATATCAGAAATGTCATGATTTGACACAAAAAAAACATGATTTGGCACAAATACCATGATTTGGCAAAAATACTATGATTACCTAGAATTACTATGATTGAGCACAAGTACTAAGATGTAGTAGAAGTACTTTGATTTAGCAGAAATACTATTATGGAGGAGTAATACTTTAACATAGGAGAAATACTGATACACGCGCACATACACAGAGTCTAAAGGGAACAGTGGCTGTTAAGAGTCTGGGCTTGGTATATCTAGGTCAGCTAAATTGGCTGCACCTGCTGTAATCAGCCCTTACACACACAGACACAGAGAGAAGTATGAGTCTTCTTCAGTGTATTTCTCACATTCAGGACTCCCCTCGAACAAATGGCCATAATTTCCTAACCGTAGGGGCTACAACGCTCATTCTGACACCGTTCTGTTCAGAAGAGATGGGGGAATCTGCAGGTCTTCATAATTCAGAGATAAAATATAAATTGTTGAAGATATTTGACTTGTAATACACTGTAACTGAGTAGAGGCGAAGCAAAACTGCCTCGACTTGCCCTCAAACAACGTTTTGTAACTCTAAATCTATATGGAGCATCAAAATCATTCTTTCACCATGAGAAACAGCAGGCTTTGGTGAACAGTCATGGAAATTTTCAGGTCTCTGTTGAAATCCATCAAAAAGATCTGACGAGAGAAAAAAGTTGCTCATTTCCAGAGTTTGAAATCTGAAGAGATCTGAGCAAGGCACAAATTTCCTACCCTCAAACAAATGTAATTCATGGCCAAACGGTAATAGGTGAGAAAAAAATTCTTGAATTGTGAGCATCAGGGATGTCTGAAGATATATTGGCACAAGCGTCATGTCTCAACTTTGTTTCGTTAAGGAGATATGACGATTTGAAAATGCCTCTCATTACAGAAATCAAGCGGTGATTTTGAACAAACTCTCCTATGACTTTCTATAGAGAGTTTTGAGACTTTGTGTTGCTCTGAGGAGATTTGCAAAATATGTGTAAATCCCACAAGAATGATAGTGACATTTTCTGAAAGCCAGCAGAAATACCTACGTTTTGATGTATAATTTGTGGGGGTTGAGTGGAAATTGAGCGAGAAGCAAGAAGTTGTTCAGACATGAAGAGAAAATTCAGAATGGATGAGTGTACACTGTAAGTTAATTGCATAGCAACCATAACAACGCATGTATTTTCTGAAAAATCACAATTTTGCAACTGAAAACTTAAAGAGGTACAAAATTAAAATGGTAGAAGATCTGAAAAAGCTGAATCATACAGGAATAGCCCAATAATCTGAGAACATTTTAAAGTTTGAATGGAGTTTCAAGGTGAAAGTATGAGGAAGTAGTTAAGTTTCAAAAACAAGCAAGTTTTAGCAGAATTTCTGAAGATTTCCATTCATTTCAATGGGACAAAAAAAAGGAAAAAAGTGTAATATTTTAAAAAGTATAATAGTAATAAACACCAAAAGTCATAGAACACATTAGCAGAAATAGCAGAACAGTTTAGAGTTTGAACTGAGAAAATCGGCTGAAAACTGAGGAAGTAGTTGAACGGCAAAAAACGTACGGAAGGCCCAAGAATAACTAGAAAATTTGCATTTCCTGCGAAAATGCTGTGTGGATGCCTTAACGCTGAAGCTGTCTGCTGAAAATTACTGAAAATTTTGAAAAGCTGCAAAAATTGTATGGCAGTAAAAAAACTGAAAAATTCTGCTAAATACACGTGAAAAAACAGAAAATTTTGCTGAAAAGAGGTGGAAAGGCAAAGATTCAGCTTAAAAGGGGTAAAGAAGTTCAAATTTGTACTGAAAAGAGGAGTGGTGAAAAGGTTTCTTTTGAAATTAGCAGAAGATACTGAGATTTGTACTGATAAGAGGTGAAAGGCTGAAAATTCTGCTTAAAATAGGTGAATCAGCAGAATTTCTACTGAAAAGAGGTAAAGAAGTAGTTGCACTGAAAACAGGTGAATCAGCAGAATGTCTGCTAAAAAAGACATTTCTGTTGAAAACACCTGAAAAATCTGGGATTTGTGCTGAAAAGGGGTGAAAAAACTCACAATTCCGCTGAAACGGGGTGAAGAAGAGGTGTTGGGCTGTTGAGAAGAGTTAAATAAGTTGAACTGACAAATGCGGTGATATGGCACAAATACTATGATTGGGTACAAATACTATAATTTGGCACAAGTACTATGTATTGTGTAAATTGTGTATCTGTTAGTACAAATACTATGATTTGGCAGAAATACTATGATTTGGCAATAATACTGCGTTTTAGCACAACTACTGAGATTTTTTTGAAATACTATGATTTACAAAAGATATTATGACTTTGTACAAATCCAATGTTTTGGCACAAATAATATGATTTGGTTCAAATGCTATGATTTGAAACAAATACTATGATTTGGCAGAAATACTATTATTTAGTTGAAATACTATGATTTACCAGAAATACTATGCCTTAGTAGTAATACTATAACATAACAGATATATGATGATTTTGCAGACAATCTGGTTTTACACAAATACTATAATGTGCCAGAAATACTATGTTTTAGCACAAATACTATGATTTGCTATAAATACTATGATTTGGCAAATATACTGTATTCAGCATAGATACTATAACAAAATAGAGAGTCTACGACTTAGTAGTAATACTATAACATAATAGATATACTATGATTTTGCAGACAGTCTATGTTTTTGCACAACTAGCACAATGTGGCATAAATACTATGATTCAGTACAAATACTATGATTTGGCAATAATACTGCGTTTCAGCACAACTACTGAGATTTGATTGAAATACTATGATTTAGAAGAAATACTATGACTTCGTACAAATACTATGTTTTGGTTCGAATACTATGATTTGCAAAAAATACTATGATTTGGCACAAGTACCATGATTTAGTACAAATACAACGAATTGGCAGAAGTACTATGATTTAGTAGTAATACTTTAACATAACACATATACTGTGATTTAACAGACAATATGTTTTTGCACGAATAATACAATTTCTCTCAAATACTATGAAAATGCAGTAATACTATAATATTGAAGGAATACTATGATTTGGTAGAAATACCATTCCTTAGTAGTAATACTATAACATAACAGATATACTGTGATTTTGCAGACATAGTATGTTTTGCACATATACTACGATTTTGCTCAAATACTACGAAATTGCAGTAATACTATCATTTTGAAGGAATACCATGATTTGGTAGAAATACTATACCTTAGTAGTAATACTATAACATAACAAATGTACTGTGATTTAGCAGACATAGTATGTTTTTACACAAATACTACGATTTTGCTCAAATACTATGCAATTGCAGTAATACTATGATTTTGAAGGAATACTATTGGTAGAAATACTATGCCTTAGTAGTAATACTGTAACATAACAGATATGCTGTGATTTTGCAGACATAGTATGTTTTTGCACTAATACTACGATTTCGCTCAAATACTATGAAATTGCAGTAATACTATGATTTTGAAGGAATACTATGATTTGGTAGGAATACTATGCCTTAGTAGTAATACTATAACACAACAGATATACTATGATTCTGCAGACATTCTATGTTTTTCCACAAGTACTACAATTTGGCAGAAATACTATGTTTGGGCACAAATACTATGCTTTGCTATAAATACCATGTTTGGCACATATACTATAATCAGCAGATATAGTGTAACATAACAAAAATTCTACGACTCAGTAGTAATAGTATAACATAAAAAATTTTTAATTGGGCACAAATAATATGATTTGGCACAAATACCATGATTTGGGTAAAAAAATACCATGATTTGGCACAAATACGATGATATGGCAGAAATACCATGATTGGTACAAATACTATGATTTGGCACAAGTACTATGACTTAGTACAAATACTATGATTTGGCACAAATACTATGATTTAGCAGAAATACTATGTTTTAACATAAATAATATCTTTTGACACAAATTTCTGCTAAAAGGTACTATTTCTGCTTTTTAGCAGAAATACTGTAATTTTGCATAAATACTAAGATTTGGGATAAATACTATGATTTGGCAGATATACTATATTTAGCAAATATACTATAACATAACAGACATTCCTCCACTTAGTAGTAATACTATAACATAAAATAAATATTATGGTTTTGCCCCCAAACCATGATTTGGCACAAATACCATGATTTTTCAAAAATACTATGATTTAGCAGAAATACTATGATGGAGCAGAAGTACTAAGATGTAGTAGAAGTACTTTGATTTAGCACAAATACTATTATGGAGGAGTAATACTTTAACATGGGAGAAATATTGATACACACAGACACACACATACACAGAGAGCAAAGTGTACAGGGGCTGTTAAGAGTCTGGGCTTGGTATATCTAGGTCAGCTAAATTGGCTGCACCTGCTGTAATCAGCACTTACACACACAGACACAGAGAGAGCTATGGGTTTTCTTCAGTGTATTTCTCACATTCAGGATTCCCCTCGAACAAATGGCCATAATTTCCTAACCGTAGGAGCTAGAACGGTCATTCTGACACCGTTTTGTTCAGAAGAGATGGGGGAATCTGCAGGTCTTCATAATTCAGAGATAAAATATAAATTATTGAAGATATATGACTTGTAATACACTGTAACTGAGTAGAGGCAAAGCAAAACTGCCTTGACTTGCCATCAAACAACGTTTTGTAACTCTAAATCTATATGGAGCATCAAAATCATTCTTTCACCGTAAGAAACAGCAGGCTTTGGTGAACAATCATGGAAATTTTCAGGTCTCTGTTGATATCTATCAAAAAGATATGACGAGAGAAAAAAGTGCCTCATTTCCAGAGTTTGAAATCTGAAGAAATCTGAGCAAGGCACAAATTTCCTACCCTCAAACAAGTGTAATTCATGGCCAAACGGTAATAGGTGAGGAAATAATTCTTGAATTCTGAGCATCAGGGATGTCTGAAGATATATTGGCACAAGCGTCATGTCTCAACTTTGTTTCGTTAAGGAGATATGACGATTTGAAAATGCCTGTCATTAGAGAAATCCAGCGGTGATTTTGAACAAACTCTCCATTGACTTTCGATGGAGCGTTTTAAGACCTTGTGTTGCTCTGAGGAGATTTGCAAAAATTCTATAAATCCCACAACAATGATAGTGACATTTTCTGAAAGCCAGCAAAAATTCCTACGTTTTGATGTATAATTTGTGGGGATTGAGTGGAAATTGAGCGAAAAGCAAGAAGTTGTTCAGACATGAAGAGAAAATTTAGAAAGGACAAGTGCACACTCTGAGTTAATTGCATAGCAACCATAACAACGCATGTATTTTCTAATAAATCACAATTTTGCAACTGAAAACTTAAATAGGTATAAGATTAAATCGGTAGAAGATCTGAAAAAGCTGAATCATACAGGAATAGCCCAATAATCTGAGAACATTTTAAAGTTTGAATGGAGTTTCTAGGTGAAAGTATGAGGAAGTAGTTAAGTTTCAAAAACAAGCAAGTTTTAGCAGAATTTCAGAAGATTTCCATTCATTTCAATAGGACAAAAAGAAGGAAAAAAGCTTAATATTTTAAAAAGTATAATAGTAATAAACACCAAAAGTCATAGCACACATTAGCAGAAATAGCAGAACAGTTTAGAGTTTGAACTGAGAAAATCGGCTGAAAACTGAGGAAGTACTTAAACGGCAGAAAACGTACGGAAGCAACCAGAATAAAGTATAAAGAATAAAGAGAAACAGGAACTCAATAGTGTGGAAGCCCTTTTAGGGCATCCACACAATAATAAAGATTAAAGAGAAACAGGAACTCAATAGTGTGGAAGCCCTTATAGGGCATCCACACAATAATAAAGAATAAAGAGAAACAGGAAAACAATAGTGTGGATGCTTAAAGCATCCACACAATAAAGAATAAAGAGAAACAGGAACTCAATAGTGTGGAAGCCCTTTTAGGGCATCCACACAATAATAAAGAAGAAAGAGAAACAGGATCTCAATAGTGTGGAAGCCCTTTTAAGGCATCCACACAACTAGAAAAACTTGCATTTCCTGCGAAAATGCAGTGTGGATGCTTTACAGCTGAAGCTGTCTGCTGAAATTAGCTGAAAAAGCTGAAAAGTTGCAGAAATTGTAAAAACTTTGCAGAAGCAAAGGAACTTTGCTAAAATGTAATAAATTAGCAGAACTGTAATATCTTAGAGGAAACATAATACTTGGCAGAAATACAATAGCATAGCAGAAATTAGCAGAAATATTGTAACTTACCAGAAACATGATAACTTCTCAAAAATACAAGAATTTAGGAGAAATAGTATAAGATAACAGAAAGAATATATTTAGCCAAACATTCTTAAACATTACAGAAATACTATGATTTAGAAAAACAGTACAACATAGCAGAAATGCAGTGATTTACCAGAGACACTGTAACTGTAATATACTATGAATATTGTAATTTTATATAAATACTATGTTTTAGCAAAAATACTCCAGTTTAGCACAAATATTATAATATAGCAGAAACACTATTCTATAGCAGAAATGCTATATTTAGAAAGAAAAATATAGTATAGTAGAAATACTATGATTTAGCAGAAATCCTACAATATAGCTTAATAACAATGATTTAGAACAGATAATATGATTGAGCAGAATAGTAATAACTTAAGTGAAAATATTGGAAAGGTAAAATGATAAGCTGAATAAAAAGGAACATGGTTAAGTTTGCTCAAAAATAATTTTTGTTCACCTGTGAAAAAATAAAATAAAAATACATTTAGAAAAAAAAATAAGAACAGCCAACAGATACACAAAATCAAATATGGATACACAAATCACAAAATACACAGAAAATCAAATATGGATACACAAATGTACAGAGAGAGACAAACACACAGGGTCTATGCCAGTCAACCAGTCTGAATATATTATATTTTTATCCACCAATGAGATGCTGCCCTAAAAAAGGTCTTTGTCTCTCTCTCTCTCTCGCTCTCTCACCCTCTCTCTCTCTCTCTCTCTCTCTCTCTCTCTCACACACACACACACACACAGCAGCAGCAAGTGAACAGGGGCTGTTAACAGCATGTTTCTAGGTTAGTAAAACAGCTGTGACCTTCTCAATTTGAATCCACCAATCAGAGAGGCTGTGTGCTTTTTCCTGCCAAAACTGGTGCACCAAGTGCAGGCTTTTACACATGAAGCACAGAGAGAGACAGGATTTTTGCAGTCTATTTCTCATAGTCAGGGCTCCCCTCAAACAAACAGCCATAAATTCCTAACCGTAGGGGCTAAAACAGTCATTCTTAGACCGTTTTGTTCAGAAGACATGGGGGAATCTTGAAATGCTGACCATTTAAAATACAAATATGAAATATTAAAGATATATGACATAGATGACTGGTTGGCTTAGAAGCCATGAAGGTCACAATATGCAAATTTGAATGTACTAGGCCTCAGATATGATTGGCTGGCTGGGAAGCCATGAAAGCAACAATATGCAAATTTGAATGTGCAAGCCCTCAGGTATGATTGGTTGTCTTAGAAGCCATATAAAAAGCAGTAAAAGTGTACTATGATTTGGTAGAAAGACTATAATTAATCAAAAATACTACATTTGGCAGAAATACTATTTTTTAGCAGAAACACTATATTTAGCACAAATCTTATACAATGGTAGAAATAGTATAATTAAGCAGAAATACTATATTAAGTACAAATCCTATAAAATGGCAGAAATAGTATGATTACTGAAATAAAAATAAATACTGAAAAGCAGCAGAAATGCTATGGCTTAGCACAATAGTAATAACTTACATGTAAAATTGGAAAAGCAAAATGGACAGCTGAAAAAATCCTGAACATGCTTAGGGTCCCTCAAATGTAATTGTGAAACGAAAAATAATCAGCAAAAAAAGTATAACAGTCACACAATCACAAATATGTACACATATGGAAACACACATGCACAGAGAGACACACACAGGATCAAACTCAGTCAACCAGTCTAAATATATTGAATTTAAATCATTCAATAAGATGCTCCCATAGAAACTCTCTCTCGCCCTCTCTTTCTCTCTCTGTCTGTCACACACACACACACACACACACACACACACAGACAGCAGCAGCAAGTGGAGAGGGGCTGTTAACAGCATGTTTCTAGGTCAGTCAAACAGCTGTGACCTTCTCAATTTGAATCCACCAATCAGAGAGGCTGTGTGCTTTTTCCCGCCAAAACCGGTGCACCAAGTGCAGGCTTTTACACATGCAGCACAGAGAGAGACAGGATTTCTGCAGTCTATTTCTCATAGTGAAGACACCCCTCAAACAAATGGCTATAATTTCCTAACCGTAGGGGCTAGAACGGTCATTCTTACACTGTTTTGTTCAGAAGAGATCAGGGAATCTTCAAGTGCTGACAATTTATCATTAAAATATGAATTATTGAAGATATTTGACTTGTAATGCACCATAACTGAGTAGAGGCAAAGCGAAAACTGCCTTGACTTGCCCTCAAACAACGCTTTCTAACTCTAATTCTATTTGGAGTCTCTATATCATTCTTTCACCGTAAGACACAGCAGGCTTTGGTGAACAGTCAGGAAATTTTCAGGTCTCAGGTCTAACATTTTTTTGTTCAGAAGAGATGGGGGAATCGTCAAGTGTTTTCGTTTTTTTTTTTTTTTAAATATGAATAATTAATAATAATAATAATAATAATAATAATAATAATGCATTGGATTTATATAGCGCTTTTCAAGGCACCCAAAGCGCTTTACAATGACATTATTCATTCACTCTCACATTCACACACTGGTGGAGGCAATCTACGGTTGTAGCCACAGCTGCCCTGGGGCAGACTGACAGAAGCGAGGCTGCCATATCAGGCCATCGGCCCCTCTGGCCAACACCAGTAGGCGGTAGGTGAAGTGTCTTGCCCAATGACACAACGACCAGGACAGAGAGGCCGGGGATCGAACCGGCGACCTTCCGGTTACAGGTGCCCTATGATTTAGCAGAAATGCTGTATTTAGCTCAAATCTCATAAAAAAGCAGAAAAAGTATGATTTAGCAGAAATGCAGTATTTAGCACAAATCTCATAAAATAGAAGAAAAATTATGATTTAGCAGAAATGCTCTATTTATCACAAATCTCATAAAAAAGCAGAAAATAGTATGATTTAGCAGAAATGCTGTATTTAGCACAGATCTCATAAAAAAGCAGAAAAAGTATGATTTAGCAGAAATGCTGTATTTAGCACAAATCTCATAAAATAGAAGAAAAAGTATGATTTACCAGAAATGCTGTATTTAGCACAAATCTCATAAAAAAGCAGAAAAAGTATGATTTACCAGAAATGCTGTATTTAGCACAAATCTCATAAAATAGCAGAAAAAGTATGATTTAGCAGAAATGCTGTATTTAGCACAAATCTCATAAAAAAGCAGAAAAAGTATGATTTAGCAGAAATGGTGTATTTAGCACAAATCTCATAAAAAAGCAGAAGTATGATTTAGCAGAAATGCAGTATTTAGCACAAATCTCATAAAATAGCAGAAAAAGTATGATTTAGCAGAAATGCTGTATTTAGCACAAATCTCATAAAAAACCAGAAAAAGTATGATTTAGCAGAAATGCTGTATTTAGCACAAATCTCATAAAATAGCAGAAAAAGTATGATTTAGCAGAAATGCTCTATTTAGCACAAATCTCATAAAATAGCAGAAAAAGTATGATTTAGCAGAAATGCTGTATTTAGCACAAATCTCATAAAATAGAAGAAAAAGTATGATTTACCAGAAATGCTGTATTTAGCACAAATCTCATAAAATAGCAGAAAAAGTATGATTTAGCAGAAATGCTGTATTTAGCACAAATCTCATAAAATAGAAGAAAAAGTATGATTTAGCAGAAATGCTGTATTTATCACAAATCTCATAAAAAAGCAGAAAAAGTATGATTTAGCAGAAATGCTCTATTCAGCACAAATCTCATAAAATAGCAGAAATAGTATGATTTAACAGAAATGTTGTATTTAGCACAAATGCTGAAAAGTAGCAGCAATGCTATGAATTAGCACAATAGTAATAACTTAAATAGAAAAATTAGAAAAGCAAAATGGACAGCTGAACAAATGCTGAACATGCTAAGGGTCCCTCAAATGTAATTGTTAAATGAAAAACAATCTGTAAAAAACAAGTATAACAGTCATACAATCGCAAGCACAGAGAGACACACACAGGATCAAATTCAGTCAACCAGTCTAAATATATTGAATTAAAATCATACAATAAGATACTCCCATAAAAAGGCTCTCTCTCTCTCTGTGTCACACACACACACACACACAGGGAGAGAAAACAAGGTTTCTAGGTCAGTCAAGCAGCCTGGGAGCTGCTAAATTTGAATCCACCAATCAGAGAGGCTCTGTGCTTTTTCCCGCCAAAACAGGTGAACCTTTTTTTACACACACGCAGCACAGAGACAGGATTTCTGCAGTCTATTTCTCATAGTCAGGATTCCCCTCAAACAAATGGCCATAATTTCCTAACCGTAGGGGCTAGAACAGTCATTCTTACACAGTTTTGTTCAGAAGAGATGGGGGAATCTACAAGTGTTGACAATTTATCATTAATTCATCAATCATGAATTTTTGAAGATATTTGACTTCTAATGCACCATAAATGAGTAGAGGCGAAGAGAAAACTGCCTCTGACTTGCCCTCGAACAAAGCTTTGTAACTCTAAATCTATTTGGAGTATCGATATCATTCTTTCACCGTAAGAGACAGCAGGCTTTGGTGAACAGTCATGGAAATTTTCAGGACTCTGTGGGAATCCAAAAAAAAGATATGACGAGAGAAAAAATTGCCTCATTTCCAGAGTTTGAAATCTGAAGAAATCTGAGCGAAGGACGAATTTCCTACCCTCAAACAAGTGTAACTCATCTCAGAACGGTAATAGGTGAGAAAAAAATTCTTGAATTGTGAGCGTCAGGAGTGTCTGAAGATATACTGGGACAAGCCTCATGTTTTAACTTTGTTTCGTTAAGGAGATATGACGATTCGAAAATGCCTCTCATGACAGAAATCAAGCGGTGATTTTGAACAAACTCTCCATTGACTTTGTATGGAGACTTTTCCGACCTTGTGTTGGTCTGAGGAGATTTGCCAAAATTCTATAAATCCCACAACAATGATAGTGACATTTTCTGAAAGCCAGCAAAAATACCTACGTTTTGATGTATAATTTGTGGGGATTGAGTGAAAATTGAGGAAGTAGCAAGAAGTTGTTCGGACATGAAGAGAAGACTGCAAAACCTTCAGTGGCTCACTCAGAACCAACTGCATAGCAACCATAACAACGCATGTATTTTGTGAAAAATCACAAAAATGAAACTCAAAACTTTAAGAGGCATAAAAGTAAAATGGTAACAGATTTGAAAAAGCTGACTTATACCTGAATAGCCCAATAATTTGAGAACATTTTAAAGTTTGAATGGTTGTTCTACGTGTAAATATGAGGAAGTAGTTAAGATTCAAAAACAAGCAAATTTTAGCAGAATTGCGTAAGTTTCCCATTCATTTCAATGGGACAAAAAAAAGCATAAAAAGCTTAATATTTTAAAAAGTATAATAGCAAAAAATACCAAAAGATATAGCGCACATTAGCAGAAATAGCAGAATAGTTTAAAATTTGAACGGTGAAAATAGCACAAAAATTGTGGAAGTAGTTAAGTGCCAAAAAGTGTACGGAACGCAACTAGAACTAGAAAAATTTGCATTTCCTGCGAAAATGCTGTGTGGATGCCGGAACGCTGAAGCTGTCTGCTGAAAATGACTGAAAAAGATGAAAAGCTGCAAAAATTGTATGGCAGTAAAGAAATTGAAAAATTCTGCTGAAAACAGGTGAAAAAACAGAAACCTTTGCTGAAAAGAGGTGGAATGGCAAAGATTCTGCTTAAAAGGGGTAAAGAAGTTCAAATTTCTACTGAAAAGAGGAAAGGTGAAAAGGTTTCTTCTGAAATGAGCAGAAGATACTGAGATTTGTACTGATACGAGCTGAAAGGCTGAAAATTCTGCTTAAAATAGGTGAATCAGCAGAATTTCTACTGAAAAGAGGTAAAGAAGTAGTTGCACTGAAAACAGGTGAATCAGCAGAATGTCTGCTAAAAAAGTGATTTCTGTTGAAAACACCTGAAAAATCTGGGATTTGTGCTGAAAAGGGGTGAAAAAACTCACAATTCTGCTGAAACGGGGTGAAGAAGAGGTGTTGGGCTGTTGAGAAGAGTTAAATAAGTTGAACTGACAAATGCGATGATATGGCACAAATACTATAATTGGGTACAAATACTATAATTTGGCACAAGTACTATGATTTAGTACAAATACTATGATTTGGCAGAAATAGTATGATTTGGCAATAATACTGCGTTTTAGCACAACTACTGAGATTTGATTGAAATACTATGATTTACAAAAGATATTATGACTTTGTACAAATACAATGTTTTGGCACAAATAATATGATTTGGTTCAGATGCTAAGATTTGAAACAAATAATATGATTTGGCAGAAATACTATTATTTAGTTGAAATACTATGATTTTCCAGAAATACTATGCCTTAGTAGTAATACTATAACATAACAGATATATGATGATTTTGCAGACATTCTGGTTTTACAAAAATACTATAATGTGGCAGAAATACTATGTTTTAGCACAAATACTATGATTTGCTATAAATACTATGATTTGGCACATATACTGTATTCAGCAGATATACTATAACAAAATAGAGAGTCTACGACTTAGTAGTAATACTATAACATAATAGATATACTATGATTTTGCAGACAGTCTATGTTTTTGCACAACTAGCACAATGTGGCAGAAATACTATGATTTGGCACAAGTACTATGATTTAGTAGAAATACTCTCTTGGCACAAGTACTATGTTTCAGTACAAATACTATGATTTGGCAATAATGCTGTGTTTCAGCACAACTACTGAGATTTGATTGAAATACTATGATTTAGAAGAAATACTATGACTTCGTACAAATACTATGTTTTGGTTCGAATACTATGATTTTCAAAAAATACTATGATTTGGCACAAGTACCGTGATTTAGTACAAATACTACGAATTGGCAGAAATACTGTGACTTAGTAGTAATACTTTAACATAACAGATATACTGTGATTTTGCAGACATAGTATGTTTTTGCACATATACTACAATGTCGCTCAAATACTATGAAATTGCAGTAATACTATGATTTTGAAGGAATACTATGATTAAGTAGAAATACTATGCCTTAGTAGTAATACTATAACATAACAGATATACTGTGATTTTGCAGACATAGTATGTTTTTGACATATACTACGATTTTGCTCAAATACTATGATTTTGAAGGAATACTATGATTAGGTCGAAATACTATGCCTTAGTAGTAATACTATAACATAACAGATATACTGTGATTTTGCAGACATAGTATGTTTTTGACATATACTACGATTTTGCTCAAATACTATGATTTTGAAGGAATACTATGATTAGGTCGAAATACTATGCCTTAGTAGTAATACTATAACATAACAGATATACTGTGATTTTGCAGACATAGTATGTTTTTGCACAAATACTACGATTTTGCTCAAATACTACGAAATTGCAGTAATACTATGATTTTGAAGGAATACTATGATTAGGTAGAAATACTATGCCTTAGTAGTAATACTATAACATAACAGACAGACTGTGATTTTGCAGACATAGTATGTTTTTGCACAAATACTACGATGTCGCTCAAATACTATGAAATTGCAGTGATACTATGATTTTGAAGGAATACTATGATTACGTAGAAATACTATGCCTTAGTAGTAATACTATAACATAACAGATATACTGTGATTTGGCAGACATAGTATATTTTTGCACAAATACTACGATGTCGCTCAAATACTATGAAATTGCAGTGATACTATGATTTTGAAGGAATATTATGATTACGTAGAAATACTATGCCTTAGTAGTAATACTATAACATAACAAATATACTATGATTTTGCAGACATTCTATGTTTTTGCACAAATACTACAATTTGGCAGAAATACTATGTTTGGGCACAAATATTATGATTTGCTTTAAATACTATGATTTGGCACATATACTATAATCAGCAGATATACTATAACATAACAGAAATTTTAATTGGGCACAAATAACATGATTTGGCACAAATACCATGATATGGCAGAAATACTATGATTGGGTACAAATATTATGATTTGGCACAAGTACTATGACTTAGTACAAATACTATGATTTGGCACAAATACTATGATTTAGCAGAAATAATAAGTTTTAACATAAATAATATCTTTTGACAGAAATTTCTGCTAAAAGGTACTATTTCTGCTTTTTAGCAGAAATACTGTAATTTCGCATAAATACTATGATTTGGGTTAAATACTATGATTTGGCAGATACACTGTATTCAGCAAATATACTATAACATAACAGACATTCCTCCACTTAGTAGTAATACTATAACATAAAATAAATATTATGGTTTTGCCCCAAAACCATGATTTGGCACAAACACCATGATTTTTCAAAAATACTATGATTTAGCAGAAATACTATGATTGAGCAGAAGTACTAAGATGTAGTAGAAGTACTTTGATTTAGCACAAATACTATTATGGAGGAGTAATACTTTAACATGGGAGAAATATTGATACAGACACAAAAACATACACATACACAGAGCCTAAAGGGAACAGTGGCTGTTAAGAGTCTGGGCTTGGTATATCTAGGTCAGCTAAATTAGCTGCACCTGCTGTAATCAGCCCTTACACACACAGACACAGAGAGAGAGCTATGGGTTTTCTTCAGTGTATTTCTCACATTCAGGACTCCCCTCGAACAAATGGCCATAATTTCCTAACCGTAGGAGCTAGAACGGTCATTCTGACACCATTTTGTTCAAAAGAGATGGGGGAAACTTCAAGCCTTCATAATTCAGAGATGAAATATAAATTATTAAAGATATATGACTTGTAATACACTGTAACTTAGTAGAGGCGAAGCAAAACTGCATTGACTTGCCCTCAAACAACGTTTTGTAACTCTAAATCTATATGGAGCATCAAAATGATTCTTTCACCGTAAGAAACAGCAGGCTTTGGTGAACAGTCATGGAAATTTTCAGGTCTCTGTTGAAATCCATCAAAAAGATATGACGAGAGAAAAAAGTGCCTCATTTCCAGAGTTTGAAATCTGACGAAATCTGAGCGAGGGACAAATTTCCTACCCTCAAACAAGTGTAATTCATGGCCAAACGGTAATAGGTGAGGAAAAAATTCTTAAATTGTGAGCATCAGGGATGTCTGAAGATATATTGGCACAAGCCTCGTGTCTCAACTTTGTTTCGTTAAGGAGATATGACGATTTGAAAATGCCTGTCATTAGAGAAATCCAGCGCTGATTTTGAACAAACTCTCCATAGAGTTTCTATGGAGAGTTTTGAGACTTTGTGTTGCTCTGAGGAGATTTGCAAAAAATCTCTAAGTCCCACAAGAATGATAGTGACATTTTCTGAAAGCCAGCAAAAATTCCTACGTTTTGATGTATAATTTGTGGGGGTTGAGTGGAAATTGAGCGAGTAGCAAGAAGTTGTTCAGACATGAAGAGAAAATTCAGAAAGGACAAGTGCACACTCTGAGTTAATTGCATAGCAACCATAACAACGCATGTATTTTCTGAAAAATCACAATTTTGCAACTGAAAACTTAAAGAGGTATAAGATTAAAACGGTAGAAGATCTGAAAAAGCTGAATCATACAGGAATAGCCCAATAATCTGAGAACATTTTAAAGTTTGAATGGAGTTTCTAGGTGAAAGTATGAGGAAGTAGTTAAGTTTCAAAAACAAGCAAGTTTTAGCAGAATTTCTGAAGATTTCCATTCATTTCAATGGTGTACATTCATTTCAAAGGAAAAAAGTGTAATATTTTAAAAAGTATAATAGTAATAAACACCAAAAGATATAGCCGGCATTAGCAGAAAGAGCAGAACAGTTTAGAGTTTGAACGGAGAAAATCGGCTGAAAACTGAGGAAGTAGTTAAGGTGCAAAAAACATACGGAAGCAACTTGAAGAATAAAGAAAGGATAAAGAACTAGAAAAATTTGCATTTCCTGCGAAAATGCTGTGTGGATGCTGGAACGCTGAAGCTGTCTGCTGAAAAGCTGAAAACGATGAAAAGTTGCAAAAAGTTGTATGGTGGTGGAAAAAAAAAAGGGTCACTGTGAGCAGGATTTGAACCTGGCCCTCCTAGTCTAAGGGCAGCTACTCATTTCCCTGAGCCAAAGTCATTCTTACGAAGAAGAGGCAGAGAGACTGACAATTCTGCTGAAATTAGCAGAAGCTGCTGAGAATTGTGCTGATGAGAGGTGAAAAGGCTGAAAATTTTGCAGAAAAGAGGTGAATCAGCAGAATTTCTGCAGAAAAGAGGCAAAGAAGCAGAAACTTGCACTGAAAAGAGATGAATCAGCAGAGTTTCTGCTGAAAAGAGTTTTTTTTCTGAAAACAGCCAAAAAAGCTGGAATTTCTGCTGAAAGGGGGTGAAGAAGCTAAAGTATACCAAATCAAAGTATTTGTGCCAAAACATAGTGTTTCTGCCATATTGTGGTACTACTACATTAGAACATGAATACGGATTAATGATGAAAGAAACTGGCAACAAATTCCTCCACTACAAACCAGTCTGATTCCACTTCTTTGTAGTGTTAATGTTTACTAAGGCACTACCCAAAAGGTGCCACAAGAGGGCACTCCAACACAAGAGATGACCTATGTACACTGATGCACTTAGTAACAGTCAGCCTCCTACTTTGCCACTACGTAATACAGCGGAAATACAGTAGCAGAAATACAATGTTTTTGCAGAAACACTGTAATTTCACTCAGATACTATGAAATAGCAGTAATTCTATGATTTGGCAGAAATACTGTACTTCGTACAAATACAATGCTTTGGTAAAAATACTATATTTTGATTTGAACTCTATGATTTGAAAAAGATGAAAGCATTGAAAAAGGTGAAAAGGCTGAAAATTTTGCAGAAAAGAGATGAATCAGCTGAATTTCTGCAGAAAAGAGGCAAAGAAGCAGAATGTTGCGCTGAAAAGAGGTGAATGAGCAGAATTTCTGCTGAAAAGAGGCAGAATTTATGCTGAAAAGAGGCAGAAGGTTCTGTATGTAGAAAAAGAAACACGATGAACCATGTGTGAAATAAATAAAGAAATGAAAGAACAACCTGATTCTGCTCAAATTCACCAATCAGAGCTACTGCCTCTGTCTGCTTCATTAGGCTGGGTACTTGTATGTATTTCGGTCTATATTAGAAAAGCTGCTAAAATTATAAAACTTTGCAGAATTGTAATAAATGATCAATATAAATTACAGGTCTGTGATAGTGTTTAAATTTGTAATGAAAAAAAAAATGTTGAAGCAAGGTGGGATTGAACCCACGACCTTTGAGGTGCAGAGCCGTGTCATTACTGATTGCGCCACCTGGCAAGGGGGCGGGCGGCTGAAAGACAGACATTTGGGCAGTCATAAAATAGATCGCGGTGAGCGGCAAAAAGCGCAGTTTTTTTGAGTTACAAAACGTCGTGTAACTCAAAAACTAGGAGGGCTAGCAGCATAATTCTTGTACTGGGTGAATCAGCGGACTTTGGTGTATTTTGACTGCGATTTTCATAGCTCTTTGTACCTCCGTCGCGGAGATATGACGAGAGAAGAAACGGCTTCATTTCCAGAGTTTGAAAACTGAGAGAAGGACAGATTTCTGCTAAAAAAGAGGTGTAGACGCGCTTGATGGAGATGGCTTTATGTGTAAGGGTACACTGAAGAGTGTCAAGAAAGAAGAGTGCATGCAAGCAGGGAAGATGTGTAACAACTGTCACAGGTAGGACTCGAACCTCTACCACCGGGTCCCACAGCAGCGGCTCAACCCTCTGAGCCAAATGAGGTCTGGTCACAAAGGGGGCGGGTGTCTAAGACACAGAGACTTCAGCAGTCAGAATTAGATCGCGGTGAGAGGCGAAAAACGCCGGTTTTTGGAGTTACAAAACGTCGTGTAACTCAAAAACTAGGAGGGCTAGCAGGATAATTCTTGTACTGGGTGAATCAGCGGACTTTGGTGTACTTTGACTGCGATTTTCATTGCTCTTTGTAACTCCGTCGCGGAGATATGACGAGAGAAGAAACGGCTTCATTTCCAGAGTTTGAAGACTGAGAGAAGGACAGATTTCCACCCCTCAAACAAACGTAATTCATTGCTCAACGGTAAGATAATTGTAAAAACTGATTCCACTGTGAGTGTCAGCAGTGTCTGAAGATATATTGGCACAAGCCTCATGTCCTAACTTTGCTTTGTTCAAGAGATATGGCGATTTTAAAATGCCTCCTGTTACAGAATTTCAGCTCTGAATTTCAAAACCTCCCTATAGCCTTTGAATGGGAAGTAACCTGACCATGTGTCACTTCGAGGTGAATTGCGAAAAAACGGTAAATCTCACAATAAAGACAGTAACATTGTCTGAAAGCCAGCAAAAATACCTACGTTTTGATGTATAATTTGTGGGGGTTGAGTGGAAATTGAGCGAGTAGCAAGAAGTTGTTCGGACATGAAGAGAAAATTCAGAACAGACCAGCACTCACTCTGAGTTAATTGCATAGCAACCATAGCAACGCATGTATTTTCTGAAAAATCACAATTTTGCAACTGAAAACTTAAAGAGGTATAAAATTAAAACGGTAGAAGATCTGAAAAAGCTGAATCACACAGGAATAGCCCAATAATCTGAGAACATTTTAAAGTTTGAATGGAGTTTCTAGGTGAAAGTATGAGGAAGCAGTTAAGTTTCAAAACCAAGCAAGTTTTAGCAGAATTGTGGAAGTTTTCCATTCATTTCAAAGGGACACAAAAAGTGTAATATTTTAAAAAGTATAATAGTAATAAACACCAAAAGATATAGCCGGAATTAGCAGAAATAGCAGAACAGTTTAGAGTTTGAACGGAGAAAATCGGCTGAAAACTGAGGGAGTAGTTACACGGCAAAAAACGGGGGAGCAACTTGAAGAATAAAGTTTAAAGAGAAACAGGATCTCAATAGTGTGGATGCTTCCAGCATCCACACAATAAAGAGAAACAGGAACTCAATAGTGTGGAAGCCCTTTGAGGGCATCCACACAATAATAAAGAATAAAGAGAAACAGGAACACAATAGTGTGGAAGCCCTTTTAGGGCATCCACACAACTAGAAAAATTTGCATTTCCTGCGAAAATGCTGTGTGGATGCCTTAACGCTGAAGCTGTCTGCTGAAAAGGATTCGAACTTGGCCCTCCTGTGCTCAAGGCAGCGATTCATCTCACTGACCCCAACTGATTCTCACAAAGGAGAGGTGGACAGACTGACAATTCTGCTGAAATCAGCAGAAGCTGCTGAGAATTATGCTGATAAGAGGTAAAAAGGCTAAAAATTTTGCAGAAAAGAGGTGAATCAGCAGAATTTCTGCTCAAAAGAGTTTTTTCTGAAAACAGCTGAGATTTGTGCTAATAAGAGGTGAAAAGGCTGAAAATTTTGCAGAAGAGGTGAATAAGCAGAATTTGGGCTAAAAAGAGGTGAAAATTCTGAAAATTCTGCTGAAGAGTTCAATCAGCAGAATTTCTGCTAAAAAAAGTTCTGCAGAACTCTTGTCAGATTTCTGCTGAAAAGATGTTTTTGCTCAAAATAGCTGAATAAGCTGGGATTTGTGCTGAAAAGTAGTGAAGAAACTGGAGATTTTGCTGAAAAGATGAATCAGCAGAATTTCTGCTGAAAAGAGGCAGAACAACCTGGTTGAGGTGAATCAGCAGAATTTCTGCAGAAAAGAGGCAAAGAAGCAGAACGTTGCGCTGAGAAGAGGTGAATCAGCAGAATTTCTGTAGAAAAGAGGCAGAACAACCTGGTTCTGCTCAAATTCACCAATCAGAGGTACTGCCTCTGTCTGCTTCATCAGGCTGTGTACTTGTATGTATCTTTGCCATGGAGCATTAACAAGAATCTGAGGTCCATATTAGAAAAGCTGCTAAAATCATAAAACTTTGTAGCAAATTAGCAATATAAATTACAGGTCTGTGATAGTGTGCCAATTTGTAGTGAAAAAAAACATGTGGACCAAGGTGGGATTGAACCCACGACCTTTGAGCCGTGTCATTACTGATTGCGCCACCTGGAAAGGGGGCGGCGGTCTGAAAGACAGAGACTTGAGCAGTCATAATTAGATCGCGGTGAGAGGCGAAAAGCGCCGTTTTTTGGAGTTACAGAACGTCGTGTAACTCAAAAACTAGGAGGGCTAGCAGCATAATTCTTGTACTGGGTGAATCAGCGGACTTTGGTGTATTTTGACTGCGATTTTCATAGCTCTTTGTACCTCCGTCGCGGAGATATGACGAGAGAAGAAACGGCTTCATTTTCGGAGTTTGAAAACTAAGAGGAAGACAGATTTCCATCCCTTAATCAAACGTAATTCATTGCTCAACGGTAAGATAATTGTAAAAACTGCTTCCACTGTGAGTGTCAGCAGTGTCTGAAGGTATATTGGCACAAGCCTCATGTCCTAACTTTGCTTTGTTAAAGAGATATGACGATTTGAAAATGCCTCCCGTTACAGAATTTCAGCTCTGAATTTCAAAACCTCCCCATAGACTTTGAATGGGAAGTAACCAGACCATGTGTCACTTCGAGGCAAATTACGAAAAAACGGTAAATCTCACAATAAAGATAGTAACATTGTCTGAAAGCCAGCAAAAATACCTACGTTTTGATGTATAATTTGTGGAGGTTGAGTGGAAATTGAGCGAGTAGCAAGAAGTTGTTCAGACATGAAGAGAAAATTCAGAACAGACCAGCACACACTCTGAGTTAATTGCATAGCAACCATAGCAACGCATGTATTTTCTGAAAAATCACAATTTTGCAACTGAAAACTTAAAGAGGTATAAAATGAAAACCGTAGAAGATCTGAAAAAGCTGAATCACACAGGAATAGCCCAATAATCTGAGAACATTTTAAAATTTGAATGGAGTTTCTAGGTGAAAGTATGAGGAAGCAGTTAAGTTTCAAAACCAAGCAAGTTTTAGCAGAATTGTGGAGGTTTTCCATTCATTTCAATGGGACAAATTAAAGGAAAAAAGTGTAATATTTTAAAAAGTATAATAGTAATAAACACCAAAAGTCATAGCAGTCGTTAGCAGAAAGAGCAGAACAGTTTAGAGTTTGAACTGAGAAAATCGGCTGAAAACTGAGGGAGTAGTTAAGTGCCGAAAAACGTACGGAAGCAACTTTAAGAATACTAGAAAAAATTGCATTTCCTGCGAAAATGCTGTGTGGATGCCTTATCGCTGAAGCTGTCTGCTGAAAAGCTGAAAAAGATGAAAAGTTGCAAAAAGTTGTATGGTGGTGAAAAAAAAAAATGTCTGCCATGAGCAGGATTTGAACCTGGCCCTTTTGGGCTGAAGGCAGCAACTCATCTCACTGACCCAAACTCATTCTCACAGAGAAGAGGTGGACAGACTGACAAATCTGCTGAAATTAGCAGAAGCTGCTGGGAATTGTGCTGATAAGAGGTGAACAGGCTGAAAATTTTGCAGAAAAGAGGTGACTCAGCAGAATTTCCGCAGAAAAGACGGAAAGAAGCAGAATATTGCGCTGAAAAGAGGTGAATGAGCAGAATTTCTGCTGAAAAGAGGCAGAAGGTTCTGTATGTAGAAAAAGAAACACTGTTCAACCATGTGTGAAATAAATAAAGAAATGAAATGAAAGAACAACCTGGTTCTGCTCAATCTCACCAATCAGAGGTACTGCCTCTGTCTGCTTCATCAGGCTGTGTACTTGTTTCTGCCATGGAGCGTTAACAATTGTGCTGATAAGAGGTGAAAAGGCTGAAAATTTTGCAGAAAAGAGGTGAATCAGCAGAATTTCTGCAGAAAAGAGGCAAAGAAGCAGATACTTGCACTGAAAAGAGATGAATCAGCAGAGTTTCTGCTGAAAAGATTTTTTTTATGAAAACAGCCAAAAAAGCTGGAATTTGTGCTGAAAAGGGTTGAAAAAAATGAAAATTTTGCTGAAAAGGGGTGAGGAAGCTAAAGTTTACCAAATCAAAGTATTTGTGCCAAAACTTCCATATTGTGGTACTACTACATTACAACATGAATACGGATTAAAGATGAAAGAAACTGGCAACAAATTCCTCCACTACAAACCAGTCTGATACCACTACTTTGCAGTGTTCACGTTTAGTAAGGCACTACCCAAAAGGCGCCACAAGAGGGCACTCCAACACAAGAGATGACCTATGTACACTGATGCACTTAGTAACAGTCAGCCTCCTACTTTGCCACTACGTAATACAGCGGAAATACAGTAGCAGAAATACAATGTTTTTGCAGAAACACTGTAATTTCACTCAAATACTATGAAATAGCAGTAATACTATGATTTGGCAGAAATACTATGTTTCAGTACAAATACTATGACAAAGCAGAAATACTATGACTTAGAAGTAATACTATAACAAAAGGGATTCCTCAAAATACTATGTAATTGCAGTAATACTATGATTTGGCAGAAATACTGTACTTCGTACAAATACAATGCTTTGGTAAAAATACTATATTTTGATTTTAACTCTATGATTTGAAAAAGATGAAAGCATTGAAAAAGGTGAAAAGGCTAAAATGAGCAGAAAAGAGATGAATCAGCAGAATTTCTGCAGAAAAGAGGCAAAGAAGCAGAATGTTGCGCTGAAAAGAGGTGAATGAGCTGAATTTCTGCTGAAAAGTGGCAAAGAAGCAGAACGTTGCGCTGAAAAGAGGTGAATGAGCAGAATTTCTGCTGAAAAGAGGCAGAATTTCTGCTGAAAAGAGGCAGAAGGTTCTGTATGTAGAAAAAGAAACACGATGAACCATGTGTGAAATAAATAAAGAAATGAAATGAAAGAACAACCTGATTCTGCTCAAATTCACCAATCAGAGCTACTGCGTCTGTCTGCTTCATTAGGCTGTGTACTTGTATGTATTTCGGTCTATATTAGAAAAGCTGCTAAAATTATGAAACTTTGCAGAATTGTGATAAATGATCAATATAAATGACAGGTCTGTGATAGTGTTTAAATTTGTAATGAAAAAGAATGTTGAAGTAAGGTGGGATTGAACCCACGACCTTTGAGTTGCAGAGCCGTGTCATTACTGATAGCTCCACCTGGCAAGGGTGCGTGCGGCTGAAAAACAAATAGATCAGCAATCAGAAATAGATCGCGGTGAGAGGCGAAAAGCGCCGTTTTTTGGAGTTACAAAACGTCATGTAACTCAAAAACTAGGAGGGCTAGCAGAATAATTCTTGTACTGGGTGAATCAGCGGACTTTGGTGTATTTTGACTGCGATTTTCATAGCTCTTTGTACCTCCGTCGCGGAGATATGACGAGAGAAGTAACGGCTTAATTTTCAGAGTGTGAGAACTGAGAGGAGGACAGATTTCCACCCCTCAAACAAACGTAATTTATGGCTCAACGGTAAGATGAATGTAAAAACTGCTTCCACTGTGAGTGTCAGCAGTGTCTGAAGATATATTGGCACAAGCCTCATGTCCTAACTTTGCTTTGTTAAGGAAATATGGCGATTTGAAAATGCCTCCCGTTACAGAATTTCAGCTCTGAATTTCAAAACCTCCCTATAGACTGTGAATGGGAAGTAACCAGACTATGTGTCACTTCGAGGCAAATTGCGAAAAAACGGTAAATCTCACAATAAAGATAGTAACATTGTCTGAAAGCCAGCAAAAATACCTACGTTTTGATGTATAATTTGTGGAGGTTGAGTGGAAATTGAGCGAGTAGCAAGAAGTTGTTCAGACGTGAAGAGAAAATTCAGAACAGACCAGCACACACTGTGAGTTAATTGCATAGCAACCATAGCAACACATGTATTTTCTGAAAAATCACAATTTTGCAACTGAAAACTTAAAGAGGTATAAAATGAAAACCGTAGAAGATCTGAAAAAGCTGAATCACACAGGAATAGTCCAATAATCTGAGAACATTTTAAAGTTTGAATGGAGTTTCTAGGTGAAAGTATGAGTAAGCAGTTAAGTTTCAAAACCAAGCAAGTTTTAGCAGAGTTGCGGAAGTTTTCCATTCATTTCAATGGGACAAATTAAAGGAAAAAAGTGTAATATTTTAAAAAGTATAATAGTAATAAACACCTAAAGTCATAGCCATCATTAGCAGAAAGAGCAGAACAGTTTGGAGTTTGAACTGAGAAAATCGGCTGAAAACTGAGGGAGTAGTTAAGTGCCAAAAAGTGTACGGAAGCAACTAGAGGAATAATAAAGAACTAGAAAATTTGCATTTCCTGCGAAAATGCTGTGTGGATGCCTTAATGCTGAAGCTGTCTGCTGAAAAGCTGAAAAAGCTGAAAAGTTGCAAAAAGTTGTATGGTGGTGAAAAAAAAAATGTTACCCTGAGTAGGATTCGAAACTGGCCCCGCCAGACTCAGAACAGCTACTCATCTCACTGACCAAAACTCATTTACACAAAAAAGAGGTGGACAGACTGACAATTCTGCTGAAATGAGCAGAAGCTGCTGAGAATTGTGCTGATAAGAGGTGAAAAGGCTGAAAATTTTGCAGAAAAGAGGTGAATCAGCAGAATTTCTGCAGAAAAGAGGCAAAGAAGCAGAAACTTGCGCTAAAAAGAGGTGAATCAGCAGAGTTTCTGCTGAAAAGAGTTTTTTTTTTCTGAAAACAGCCAAGAAACCTGGAATTTGTGCTGAAAAGGGGTGAAAAAAATGTAAACTTTGCTGAAAAAGGGTGAAGAAGCTAAAGTATACCAAATCAAAGTATTTGTGCCAAAACAGTATTTCTGCCATATTGTGGTATTTGTGCTACAAAAGTTACTACATTACAACATGAATACGGATTAAAGATGAAAGAAACTGGCAACAAATTCCTCCACTACAAACCAGTCTGATACCACTTCTTTGCATTGTTGACGTTTCCTAAGGCACTACCCAGAAGGCGCCACAAGAGGGCACTCCAACACAAGAGATGACCTATGTACACTGATGCACTTAGTAACAGTCAGCCTCCTACTTTGCCACTACGTAATACAGCGGAAATACAGTAGCAGAAATGCAATGTTTTTGCAGAAACATTGTAATTTCACTCAAATACTATGAAATAGCAGTAATACTATGATTTGGCAGAAATACTATGTTTCAGTACAAATACTATGACAAAGCAGAAATACTATGACTTAGAAGTAATACTATAACAAAAGGGATTCCTCAAAATACTATGAAATTGCAGTAATTCTATGATTTGGCAGAAATACTGTACTTTGTACAAATACAATGCTTTGGTAAAAATACTATATTTTGATTTGAACTCTATGATTTGAAAAAGATGAAAGCATTGAAAAAGGTGAAAAGGCTGAAAATTTTGCAGAAAAGAGATGAATCAGCAGAATTTCTGCAGAAAAGAGGCAAAGAAGCAGAACGTTGCGCTGAAAAGAGGTGAATGAGCAGAATTTCTGCTGAAAAGAGGCAGAATTTCTGCTGAAAAGAGGCAGAAGGTTCTGTATGTAGAAAAAGAAACACGATGAACCATGTGTGAAATAAAGAAATGAAATGAAAGAACAACCTGATTCTGCTCAAATTCACCAATCAGAGGTACTGCCTCTGTCTGCTTCATTAGGCTGGGTACTTGTATGTATTTCGGTCCATATTAGAAAAGCTGCTAAAATTATAAAACTTTGCAGAATTGTAATAAATGATCAATATAAATGACAGGTCTGTGATAGTGTTTAAATTTGTAATAAAAAAAATTGTTGAAGCAAGGTGGGATTGAACCCACGACCTTTGAGCTGCAGAGCCGTGTCATTACTGATTGCGCCACCTGGCAAGGGGGCGGGCAGCTGAAAGACAGACATTTGGGCAGTCAGAAAATAGATCGCGGTGAGCGGCGAAAAGCGCCGTTTTTTGGAGTTACAAAACGTCGTCTAACTCAAAAACTAGGAGGGCTAGCAGAATAATTCTTGTACTGGGTGAATCAGCGGACTTTGGTGTATCATGACTGCGATTTTCATAGCTCTTTGTACCTCCGTCGCGGAGATATGACGAGAGAAGAAACGGCTTCATTTCCAGAGTTTGAAGACTGAGAGAAGGAAAGTTTTCCACTCCTCAAACAAACGTAATTCATTGCACAACGGTAAGATAATTGTAAAAACTGCTTCCACTGTGAGTGTCAGCAGTGTCTGAAGATATACTCGGACAAGCCTTATGTCTTAACTTCGCTTCGTTAAGTAGATATGACGATTCGAAAATGCCTCCTGTTACAGAATTTCAGCTCTGAATTTCAAAACCTCCACATAGACTTCGAATGGGGACTATGCAGACCATGTGTCACTTCGAGGTGAATTGCGAAAAAACGGTAAATCTCACAATAAAGATAGTAACATTGTCTGAAAGCCAGCAAAAATACCTACGTTTTGATGTATAATTTGTGGGGGTTGAGTGTAAATTGAGCGAGTAGCAAGAAGTTGTTCGGACATGAAGAGAAAATTCAGAACAGACCAGCACTCACTCTGAGTTAATTGCATAGCAACCATAGCAACGCATGTATTTTCTGAAAAATCACAGTTTTGGAACTGAAAACTTAAAGAGGTATAAAATTAAAACGGTAGAAGATCTGAAAAAGCTGAATCACACAGGAATAGCCCAATAATCTGAGAACATTTTAAAGTTTGAATGGAGTTTCTAGGTGAAAGTATGAGGAAGCAGTTAAGTTTCAAAACCAAGCAAGTTTTAGCAGAATTGTGGAAGTTTTCCATTCATTTCAATGGGACAAATTAAAGGAAAAAAGTGTAATATTTTAAAAAGTATAATAGTAATAAACACCAAAAGTCATAGCTGGAATTAGCAGAAAGAGCAGAACAGTTTAGAGTTTGAACTGAGAAAATCGGCTGAAAACTGAGGGAGTAGTTAAGTGCCAAAAAACTTGAAAACTTGCAGCAACTTGAAAAAGAATAAAGTTTAAAGAGAAACAGGAACTCAATAGTGTGGAAGCCCTTGAGGGCATCCACACAATAAAGAGAAACAGGAACTCAATAGTGTGGAAGCCCTTTAGGGCATCCACACAATTAAAGAATAAAGAGAAACAGGAACTCAATAGTGTGGATGCCTTTGAAGGCATCCACACAATAATAATAATAATAATAATAATAAATCCGACGAATAGTAATATGTGTGCCTCTTGGCATAGGCACACATAATAAAGAGAAACAGGAACTCAATAGTGTGGAAGCCCTTTAGGGCATCCACACAATAAAGTATAAAGAAAAACAGGATCTCAATAGTGTGGATGCCTCCAGCATCCACACAATAAATAAAGAGAAACAGGAACTCAATAGTGTGGAAGCCCTTTTAGGGCATCCACACAATAAAGAGAAACAGGAACTCAATTGTGTGGATGCCTTTGAGGGCATCCACACAATTTGCATTTCCTGCGAAAATGCTGTGTGGATGCCTTAACGCCGAAGCTGTCTGCTGAAAATAGCTGAAAAAGATGAAAAGTTGCAACAAATTGTATGGCGGTGAAGAACTGAAAATTCTGCTGAAAACAGGTGAAGAAGCACAAATTTTTGCTGAAAAGTGGTGAAAAGCCAAATATTCTACTGAAAAGGGGTAAAGACGGAGAAATATTTGCTGAAAAGTGGTGAAAAGAAATTTTGCCACAAGCAGGATTTGAACCTGGCACTCCTGGTCTCAAGGCAGCTACTCATCTCACCGAGCCAAACTCATTCTCTCAAAGAAGAAGTGGATAGACTGACAATTCTGCTGAAATTAGCAGAAGCTGCTGAGAATTGTGCTGATAAGAGGCGAAAAGGATGAAAATTTTGCAGAAAAGAGGTGAATCAGCAGAATTTCTGCAGAAAAGAGGCAAAGAAGCAGAACGTTGCGCTGAAAAGAGGTGAATCAGCAGAGTTTCTGCTGAAAAGAGTTTTTTTTCTGAAAACAGCCAAAAAAAGCTGGAATTTGTGCTGAAAAGGGGTGAAAAAAATGAAAATTTTGCTGAAAAGGGGTGAAGAAGCTAAAGTATACCAAATCAAAGTATTTGTGCCAAAACACAGTATTTCTGCCATATTTTGGTATTTGTGCCACAAAGGTTACTACATTACAACATGAATACGGATTAAAGATGAAAGAAACTGGCAACAAATTCCTCCACTACAAACCAGTCTGATACCACATTTTTGCAGTGTTCACGTTTACTAAAGCACTACCCAAAAGGCGCCACAAGAGTGCACTCCAACACAAGAGATGACCTATGTACACTGATGCACTTAGTAACAGTCAGCCTCCTACTTAGCCACTACGTAATACAGCGATATTACAGTGTACAAATTCACATAAATTTGCAGGGGGAACAAACAAAGCAGGAACAAGCCCAAAACAATAAAATAACTGGGCTGCCATAGCTATCGCTCACTAGCACATACGCTAAAGGTAACTGAAACCAATGCACACAAGTAGCAGGGTAAACATCTTAAGCATGGAACATTAACTCACGTTTATGTGACACACACCATCCCCAACAAATACAGGATGGGCTATTTGCTCCCCTTCCCAGCAGCTCTCTCCTCAATCGTTAGCCCAGGAACGAAGGAAGACCATCTAGCTCAGAAGTCCCATGAATTCCCTCACTGCTCAGAGGCTGCTGGGTAATGTAGCTCACAATAACACAGGTTTTTCTACAAGCACAAATACTATAACATAGCAGAAATACTGTGATTTTGTTGAAATACTATGCTTTAGGACAAATACTATGATTTGGCAGTAATACTATGTTTTAGGACATATACTATGATTTGGCTCAAATACTATGATATAGCAGCAATACTATGTTTTGGTACAAATGCTGTGCTTAGGCACAAATATTATGATTTGGCAGACACTATGATTTAGCAGAGATAATATGATTTGGCAGAAATACTAAACTTTGGCACAAATACTATAATTGAGTGCAAGTACTTTAAGATAACAGAAATACTATGATTTAGCAGAAATACAATGTTTTTGCAGAAACACTGTAATTTCACTCAAATACTTTGAAATAGCCGTAATACTATGATTTGGCAGAACATAACAGAAATTCTACGACTTAGTAGTAATACTATAACATAACAGAAATATTAATTGGGCACAAATACTATAATTTGGCACAAGTACCATGTTTTGGCAAAATCCCATAATTTGGCACAAATACTATGATTTGGCAGACACTATGATTTAGCAGAGATAATATGATTTGGCAGAAATACTAAACTTTGGCACAAATACTATAATTGAGTACTTTAAGATGAGAGAAATACTATGTTTCAGTACAAATACTATGATTTTGCAGAAATACTATGACTTAGAAGTAATACTATAACAAAAGGGATTCCTCAAAATACTATGAAATTGCAGTAATTCTATGGCAGATATACTATACTTCGTACAAATACAATGCTTTGGTACAAATACTATATTTTGATTTGAATACTATGATTTGGCACGAGTAGTATGATTTAGTACAAATAATACGAATTGGCAGAAATACTGTGACTCAGTAGTAATACTATAACATAACAGATATACTGTGATGTTGCAGACATAGTATGTTTTTGCACAAATACTATGATTTCGCTCAAATACTATGAAATTGCAGTAATACTATGATTTTGAAGGAATACTATGATTTGGCAGAAATGCTATGCCTTAGCAGTAATACTATAACATAACAGATATACTATGATTTTGCAGACATTCTATGTTTTTGGACAAATACTACAATTTGGCAGAAATACTATGTTTAGGCTCAAATACTATGATTTGCTATAAATACTATGATTTGGCACATATAGTATAATCAGCAGATATACTATAACATAACAGAAATTCTACGACTTAGTAGTAATACTATAACATAACAGAAATTTTAATTGGGCACAAATAACATGATTTGGCACAAATACCATGATTTGGCAAAAAAATACCATGATTTGGCAAAAAAAATACCATGATTTGGCACAAATACCATGATATGGCAGAAATACTATGATTGGGTACAAATACTATGATTTGGCAGAAGTACTATGACTTAGTACAAATACTATGATTTGGCACAAATACTATGATTTAGCAGAATTACTATGTTTTAACATAAATAATATCTTTTGACAGAAATTTCTGCTAAAAGGTACTATTTCTACTTTTTAGCAGAAATACTGTAATTTGGCATAAATACTATGATTTGGGATAAATACTATGACTTGGCAGATATACTATAACATAACAGACATTCCTCCACTTAGTAGTAATACTACAACATAAAATAAATATTATGGTTTTGCCCCAATACCATGATTTGGCACAAACACCATGATTTTTCAAAAATACTATGATTTATCAGAAATACTATGATTGAGCAGAAGTACTAAGATGTAGTAGAAGTACTTTGATTTAGCACAAATACTATTATGGATGAGTAATACTTTAACATGGGAGAAATATTGATACACAGACACACACATACACAGAGAGCAAAGTGTACAGTGGCTGTTAAGAGTCTGGGCTTGGTATATCTAGGTCAACTAAATTGGCTGCACCTGCTGTAATCAGCACTTACACACACAGAGACACAGAGAGAGCTATGGGTTTTCTGCAGTGTATTTCTCACATTCAGGATTCCCCTCGAACAAATGGCCATAATTTCCTAACCGTAGGAGCTAGAACGGTCATTCTGACACCGTTTTGTTCAGAAGAGATGGGGGAAACTTCAAGCCTTCATAATTCAGAGATAAAATATAAATTATTAAAGATATATGACGTGTAAAACACTGTAACTGAGTAGAGGCAAAGCAAAACTGCCTTGACTTGCCCTCAAACAACGTTTTGTAACTCTAAATCTATATGGAGCATCAAAATCATTCTTTCACCGTAAGAAACAGCAGGCTTTGGTGAACTCATGGAAATTTTCAGGTCTCTGTTGAAATCCATCAAAAAGATATGACGAGAGAAAAAAGTGCCTCATTTCCAGAGTTTGAAATCTGAAGAGATCTGAGCGAGGGACAAATTTCCTATCCTCAAACAAGTGTAATTCATGGCCAAACGGTAATAGGTGAGGAAAAAATTCTTGAATTGTGAGCATCAGGGATGTCTGAAGATATATTGGCACAAGCCTCATGTCTCAACTTTGTTTCGTTAAGGAGATATGACGATTTGAAAATGCCTCTCATTAGAGAAATCCAGCGCTGATTTTGAACAAACTCTCCATTGACTTTCTATACAGAGTTTTAAGACTTTGTGTTGCTCTGAGGAGATTTGCAAAAAATCTGTAAATCCCACAAGAATGATAGTGACATTTTCTGAAAGCCAGAAAAGATACCTACGTTTTGATGTATAATTTGTGGGGGTTGAGTGGAAATTGAGCGAGTAGCAAGAAGTTGTTCAGACATGAAGAGAAAATTCAGAAAGGACAAGTGCACACTCTGAGTTAATTGCATAGCAACCATAACAACGCATGTATTTTCTGAAAAATCACAATTTTGCAACTGAAAACATAAAGAGGTATAAGATTAAAACGGTAGAAGATCTGAAAAAGCTGAATCATACAGGAATAGCCCAATAATCTGAGAACATTTTAAAGTTTGAATGGAGTTTCTAGGTGAAAGTATGAGGAAGTAGCTAAGTTTCAAAAACAAGCAAGTTTTAGCAGAATTTCTGAAGAATTTTAAAACTTTCCCATTCATTCCAATGGGACAAAAAATTGCATAAAAAGCTTAATATTTTAAAAAGTATAATAGTTAAAAGTACAAAAAGATATAGCACGAATGAGCACAAATAGCTGAATATTGTGAAATTTGAACTGAGAAAATAGCACAAAAACTGAGGAAGTAGTTAAGCGGCGAAGAACGGAGCAACTTGAAGAATAAAGTATAAAGAATAAAGAGAAACAGGAACTCAATAGTGTGGAAGCCCTTTTAGGGCATCCACACAACTAGAAAGCGAAAATTTCAGAAGAAATTTTAAGTGTGCCTATGCCGCTGCTAATCAGTGTAGTTTGCCATTCATACAGCTACAGAGAGCAAAACTCAGAAGAGCAGCCATTCTCCACCATGAACTATGGTAAAAACAAACACCGCTCACGCCTCACAGATGACAGCTTACAGTTTTGGGTAAAGATGAAGTGACTTTGTACAGCCCCGATTTGCAGACGCTGTGCACACAGGTTCATGAGCAGAAGTGCCGTTGTACCACGGCAGACCCGACAATGTTTGCATGAACACGCTTTGAAGCATTACGTTATGGACCACTTTTCACACATGGTTGGTGTACCACACAGCCGGCTGTAGCTTTACAACTCACAGCCCAATACATCACATCAAGGCGCTTCATAGGTACAGAGAAAAACCCAACAATCATATGACCCCCTATGAGCAAGCACTTTGGCGACAGTGGGAAGGAAAAACTCCCTTTTAACAGGAAGAAACCTCCGGCAGAACCAGGCTCATTGACGATGGATGATGAGAGTCAAACCTTAGATACTGATCCGTATGTGTAGGTTTACGGTACATGTCAGCTTTTAGATGTCCCCCATTACTGATGGAAATCTCACAGTCTAAGAAGGCTAACCTGCCACTTTTCATATCCTCCCTGGTGAATTTGATGTGTCGGTCCACCGAGTCATTATGTAAATGTACTGTTTATAAGGTTTGGGGAAACCTGCAGTCAGCTGAGACTGAAGAAGTCACTTGGATGAGTGACGAAACGTTTCTCCCACAAAACGCTACGTCCAGATGAACAGAATCAACTTTTGGAGATTTGGCGGTGTTAATGATCCCTCGGAGTGCTTTCCTCTGTACCAGATGCATATGCAATAGGTTAGTACACTCTTGATGGTGGCTCTGTAGAAGGACACCAGCAGTCTCTGTGTGATGTTACTCCTCCTGAGAATTCTCAAGAAGTACAGTCTCCATTGGGCCTTTTTCAGCAGCTCAGAGGTGTTTGCACTCCAGGAAAGGTTCTCCTCTATGTCGACTCCCAGGAAGCGAAAGTTTGCCACCCTTTCTACACAGTCCCCATCAGGCTTTGGATGGACATCCGGCATGGGAAGTCTTAACAGCAGCCCATTTTTCCTTTTCCTTTCTTTTTGTTTCTGATTATAATAAAAAAGCTGTGCCTGTCCTCTTACTAAATTACCTGCACCTCAATATAATCCCTTATTTTGTGACCTTGCTCTAAATTGCATGACTCATAGCATATTGGACATATGGTAGTGAACTGAGTACACCTGTGCTTTACTTTTGTAAATAGGCTCTAAATCAGCTCTATTTGGGGATTGTACTCAGGCCATTTGTCCCCACTTTTTGCCCTTTATTTAAACGGATGTTCTTGTCTCCCATCTCAATCCTGCTTGTTTCTCTTTACTTTAACTTTTCTTACTTTTTTCTTTGTCCTTTACTTGGTGTTTTACAGTGTTTGTTTGCTTTAATAGCTTTCTTCCATCCATCCATTCGCTTCCGCTTATCCTTTTCAGGGTCGCGGGGGGTGCTGGAGCCTATCCCAGCTGTCATAGGGCGAGAGGCGGGGTACACCCTGGACAGGTTGCCAGTCTGTCGCAGGGCTAACACACAGGGACAGACAACCATTCACTCCCGCATTCACACCTATGGGCAATTTGGATTAACCAATTAACCTATCCCCACTAACTGCATGTCTTTGGACGGTGGGAGCTTCTTTTTTTTCCTTTTTTTAAAGTGTTCTGATTCTGATTGACGGCTTGATTCGAGTATTTTTTTAGAGAAATCGTCTTTCGCTTGCCTTCGCTGTGATGAGCGAGTGTCCTTGCAGCTGTTGTTCTCTGTAAGACTCTCACAAAACAGAATGAAGAACCGTCTCAGGAAACCTGGGATATGATTTTGATAACTTTGTATTATTGTAGGCTCTACCTCACAATACAGGGCACCTTGGGGCGACTGTTGTTTTGTTTTGGCACTGTATAAATAAAGTTGAATTGACTTGAACAGCTAGGCCTACATCACGAAACAACATCATCCTAAACTGCTGAATGGCAGATCCACACTCATCCCAGCAGGACAGAGGGACTGCAGCAGGCTTTAAACTTCTCCATCAGACGTTTTCATCGTCTCGTTTCCTGTTTTCTTAGTTGTATTGAATCATGAATAACATGCTAATGGATTAATGGAAGGACACTAGAATTAGTTTTACAGACCGCTGAAAGCACTGCATTATTCTAGACACTTCAAGCACTTTATCGACCCGCTCGTTTAAGGACCGCTGGTCATGCAAACTGCAGAAGAAGCTTCATAATGCAGCATGAGTCAATAAACCCTCTGGACACTGTTACTGTAGATTTAATCTGACCCAGCACGTGTGCATAACTGAACGATACAGGACCGTGAAACGAACGTACCGTCGGGGGTCCTGATTACATTGCCCCAGATGTACGGTGGCTCATAATAGACAAATAGTGCCCAGTGATCACCAAACGATCCACACAAACTTCAGGAGGATCATAAGCAGCAAACCGTCTTTACTGACAGCGGCTCGGTGATGTGGCCCGTCTGTGCAGAGCTGCAGTGAAAGCTTTTACATAATGTGTTCTAGACCCCAAACTGTTCCTGCTAATCCTGGCTTTTAGGGCCTCTGAGCCGGTTGTTATCTTCATTATCACTCACGCCCCTTCTCATCCTTTTCTTCTTCTTTGGTGCAACCCTATAAATTTGGGGTATCCCTTTGGCCTCTTTTCCCCTTTTCTACAATTCCCCTGTGGGAGAGCTCGGCGTCATTTCTTTTCCAACACTAATAAGATCTTTATTCAGCCTGATGTTTCTGATTCTGTGTTTTAGTTCATTATTGTTGTGATTGCGCCCGTCTTTACTAGCTGCTGTGAATGCATTTCACGTGTGTGCTGCATGTGTGTTGGCACTGTTAATGCTAGCATGAACAGATAAGTCTTGCTAGCTTGTAGTGGGTTGAGCTAACTCTCCTCACAACTGTTTATATTTGGTTATAGGAGCTGGAGCAATTTATTTACTTGGAGGTCTCTCTTTTGACCTTTCGTTGTCAGACACAACGCAGGAACACGCCGCTTTCACTTGAAAACATCAGCATCACTTGCTCTCCATTCCTGGGCTGTTGTTTGCCTTCTGGTGCACACTTCTCATCAGATGTTCACATCCCTGTTTCTGTTGAAGCTCTTTAAACCGTCACTCTGACTACCTGATGGAGACTGACTGAACTTCAGACTCTCCAGACCCCGTGTGCCTGTTACTGCCTGAATCTGAGGAAAAATGTCATTTAAATTTATCAAAGTTAAAACTAATAACAACCACCAAGACTCAAGGGCAATGTCAGAATTAGTAAAAGTAACAGTTTGATCCCAATGGTAATAAATAAGCTAAGACTATCACAAAACAAAAACTCCCAAATGTATTTTTTTTTAAATGCACAGCCAGGTGAGGGCTGCGAGGGAGAGCGTGGATGGACGTCTCAACAGAAGGGACGGTTGCTTTGGACTCTGTGACGATCTGACCAGATTCTCTGGTTTAGCTCGTTGGTGCATTGGACTGCACGATCCTCAGCCAGGATCGTGCAGTCCAACTCTGCTTCTGCTGAGGGATTGGCATCAACACCCACTGTACCTGTGGGTGAACTGCTGTTCATCTGTAATCTGGTGGAGGGCGGCTGAAGTCCAGCGAAAGTTGGCCGACTTCGTCATCTCTAGAAAAGAGGAGTCACATTTAGTTAGAAGCAACAAGGCCAGCAGGTCAAGCATATCTTCAGAAACCAGCCAGAAAGTACCATCCACGTCTGCGGTCAGACCCAAGGTTGCAGACACCACGCCCCTGCCACAGATCATGTTCAACAAAGACACAGACTCGCTCAGTTCATTTCAGCTGTATTTATATCAATCCAGCTCACAACAGTCATCTGAAGGACCGTTATCCTGTCAGGGCAACAGCAGCTTCCAGACACAAGGCAGAAGGACAGCTGTGAGCTGGGTGAGCAAATCTAAATCATGTGATTTCTTTGTGTGCGCCATTTATAATTCTTCCAAGGAGGTGATAAAAGTACAGACATTCTAAACCTAAGTAGAAGTATCTGAATCACACTTGTAATTAATCTCTCTTCCACAGCATGTCTTCCTCACAGCAGATGGCCCCGCCCCTCCCTGAGCCTAGTTCTGCCAGAGGTTTCTTCCTGTTAAAATTGAGTGTTTCCTTCCCACTGTCGCTAAAGTGCTTGCTCATCCGGTCTTTAAGTCTGACATCATTAGCAGTGTCTGGGCCCAAACTCCACCTCAGGTCCCAAAGTCAAACGAACACTGCAGCATCACTGAGAGTTACAAACTGTCTAAATTCTTTCATCTTTAATAAAATGATCAGCGTTGCTGCTTTACCAGGTGTAACAATCAAGTTTAACATCCAGGCATCCATGAAAACAGAAATTATAAAAATTTAACAGTTAGAAGTTAGCAGGAAGTTAGCTCGCTAGCTTCCACCTAAACATGATATAGCATGTTCTGACTGAGAGATTTCTGAAAAAATTCAAACGTACAGCTCTGCTATCACTTCCAACATAAATGAAGACAGAAACTAAACAGCAGTGACGTTTGTAGGGTTACTGAAGTTGGGCTAGCTGCTATATAATGATGTGCTACGTGATCGCTAGCGACACAGCTATGTTAGCATAGCATAAACACAGTGACGCTGGAGGATGAACGCTAACTTTTTTCCACTCGATAAAAGTTAACGTGAGGGCTCCCGATGGTTAGGGACAAATGCAATCGCATGGCAGGATGCTGTAAACGGACCAAACTTCAGTCAAGAGAACAGCTGAGATAATCCATCCACAATACGAGGTTAGTCATTAATATACTGCTGCATGGGCTGGGCTGTAGTTACTTCTAAGGGTTTAAACACTGAGCTTTAAAATGAACAGTGATGATGAAAATGGAGAGAGACTGACAGTGATCACCAGTGTTGGGCAAGTTACTTTGAAAAAGTAATTCAATTATAGTTACTAGTTACTTCTTCAAAAAAGTAACTGAGTTAGTAACTGAGTTGCAATATTCTAAAAGTAATTAATTACTTGGAAAAGTAACTATTGCGTTACTTAAAAAAAAACAAAGAACGTTTAACCCTCTGGGGTCCAGGGTATAATTGGCCATTTTTTTACTACTCTTGATTTTCCCTCCACATTTTACCTTTAAAAACTATTTGCTTTGCCTTGTTTGGTATCATCCTTTTTAGCACAACATCACGTGTTTGAATTTACAGTCATGTTTTCATTTTGACAAACTGTATAACCAGAATTGATCTCAAATCAGACAAAAACCATAAAATCAGAGTAGAAAAAGTTATATTTTTACTGTAACAACCATAAACATGTTTAATGAATGATATTTCATAACTTCAAATGCAAATATTAATTGTCAATTTTAAAATCCTATGCACAAGTTTTGCAAACAACAAATTTATTTGCATCCATTTACCTTGATTTTTTAAATAACCATTTCAAACTATTTACAGAACAATCAGCTGTTCTTCAATAAGATGCCACAAATTATTTGTGCCACTCCAAAAACATAATGTCTGTCCACTATAAAGGAGAACATCACAGCCTGATACCTGCAGGTCTGACAGCAGCAGGTGTATCACTCCTGTTTCTACCTGGAGACAGCAGTCGCCTCATTGTTCTGACACACAACACAAAACACAACACTACACACTAACTACACAAGACAACACACTACACACTCCAAACACGCTAAACGTCACAAATCTCACATCTCAAAACTCGCTCTCTCTCTTTTTCTGCTCTCTCTCTCTCTCTCTCTCTCTCGCCGTCACTCCTAAAACTTCCCCTGTTTTGTTTTGGTTTTTTGCTCATAAGCAGAGAGTGCTTGCTAGCGCTAACGTGGCAAAACTATTGAGGTAAAAACGCCGCGTATATCTTGTTTATCACGACTCTGGGTTTACGTGGCCTATCAACACAATTTATAAACTGGTATATATCACCTTGTTGTTTTGTCTTTAAGTGGTCATGTGATTGACTTACCACGACTACTTTATTCTTCCTCAGTCAAACAGCAGCACTCCTGCGATTGTTTTGCCCCTTAGCTCCAGGTGTTGTGCTAGACAGTGATCGTGATTGCTGTCCGCGGGAGCGCGCGCAGTTGCTTAAAGCTGTAGCACCCAGATTACTTACAGCTACTTCCTGCAGCTGATATAAGATGCGGTAAGCTGAACACAGCTTCAACCGTCTGTTTGTTGAAAAATAGTAACGGACCGCGTTTCCTTGTTAGTAACTGTAACGGCGTTGTAACGATAGGAATAGTAATTAGTTAGATTACTCGTCACTGAAAAAAGTAACGCCGTTAGTAACGCCGTTACTTGTAACGCCGTTATTCCCATCACTGGTGATCACTGACTGTTTTTAGGGGCTTGTTGAGATTAAATAGAACAAAATAAAATTATAAATAAAATTGAATTGAAGTACAGATACTAGTGTTAAAAAATGCTCTATTAAAGCTGAAGTACTGAATCAACTTCTCTACTTAAGTAAAAGTAAAAAAGTACTGGCTCTGAAATGTACTCAGAGTAAGAAAGTATAAGTCAAAAGTCCTTGAAGAACATTTCTGCCACCTATTGTTATTAATATTATAATAAAATAATATTGGTAAATCAGAATACAACATTATTTTAGTCTAAATTTTTATTCTAATCATTCTAATTCTAATAAATGTGTTCAGCTCAGAAAAGTAGAACATGAGCAGAGAAAAAGAAGTAAAATAAAAATAGCTCTGTTTCCTGTTGCCTCCATTGTAGAGGGGGACTTTAAACAGGAAATAAGCAGGGAAGAGGTCAGAGTGGATTCAGCAGGTGGGGAACCTAAAATCAGCTGTAATGTCTCAGTGTGGGGAAAACAATCACAACCATTCCTACTGAGAGCTTCAGTCGATTTTCTTACACAGCTGAATTCAACCAGATGTGAGCAGATGTTTCCTGAGCTCTCCTGGCTGAGTCCATCCTCTACCCTGACAGTACACTGTTTATGCTGTCTTTGTATTAGACACTATAGAGTTGGTATGAATTCAGTCATTGAGTCTCTGCTACACTTGATGGAAGCTAACTGTGACCATGAACCCACAGCCACTGTGCAGCAGTCACACTGTTCTTTACTTTAAACCATCACAGTGCAGCAAACTCACCTGTTTATCTCCTGCACTAACCTGCAGCCTTTAAATAACACAGTTAGTCTGCCTCAGTTTGTTTAGCAGCAGCTTTATGAACAAACATCATGTGACACGTACAGATTTAGAGACATGAGGACTTCCATGTGAGCTTTAACCTCCTAGGACCTGGCGTCCACATATGTGGACATCACATTTTGGGTTATTTAGACCAAAATACTTAATTTTGCTCTACAAGCGCCTGATATCTACTTACAAGGACATTATACTGCAACGGTTCTATCGAAATTTTAAACGAATATCCTCATATGTTGCTCTCATTTTTCCTTAGAAACAAAAATTAGGTAAAAAAAAATAAAATCTGGTAATTCTTTGTTTTTACATTCATCAGGTCCCAATGTGACCAAATATCAAAGAGAAATTAAAAATGCATGCCGTGGAAGAGTTTGGGTCTTAGGAGGTTAAATGAGGATCCTTCCTTTAACTCTAAGCTCTTTCCTTCCTCTCCTCTCCTTCTTTCTTATCTTTCTCCATCTGTGTGAATGTGAGAGTGAATGAATAGTGGAATTGTAAAGCGCTTTGGGTGCCTAGAAAAGCGCTATATAAATGCAATCCATTATTATTATTATTATCTCTGAGTGAACTTAGCTCTCTGTCTTTTCTTTCCCTGTGAAATACACCAGCTGGACCTCTAGCTGCAACACACTGTGGCACAAACTGCACACAGACAGTTTGTGTGTTTGCTGATGTTTGTTGAACTCACAGGTAATTTGAAATGCAGCATTTCTGACAGTTAAAAAACGTTACTCCCGTTATGCTCCTCTTCTGTAGAGCTAGCTAGAAGCTATAAAGTACACCTACACCTGCACTCCACCCACTTTAACCCGTTCAGTTATGCTGTTGAAAGCAGGGGCGATTCTAGGATCAGAGCTTTGGGGGTGCTGAGCACCCAGAGAGCTGCCCAGCCAGGCAAGATAAACTTTACTCGTCACGATGAGACTTCTTCCCCGTCTCTGTCAGTCCCTGCATCCTTAAATGTCTCCAGTTGTCCCGAGTTCCCTCTGACTGTCTCCTTGGTGCATTTAAACCCCTGTTCCTCCCTGTCCTCATCGTCTGTTGTCTTCGTCTCTGTTATCAGTCATCATAATTTTACTATCTCTGTGCAAGTCTGCAAATTTCTTTATTAAATCATAAGATTCTTAAATTCATCAAGTCTCACAAAATATGACATCACTATTTTGTACATTTTAACACAATTTAATCCCACATTTGTGAAAGAAAAGCAAAACAGTTTTTTGAAAAGTCTGTAACAAAACCATCAAATCTGATAAAGGTTATTTAAATACTGCAAAAGAAGAATGGATTGGAATTTTTAAAAAAATAAATATCCCAACATTAATTACTGGGGGAGAATAATGAATGATGCTCATAGTGAGTAAAAAGTAAACTGAGTGCATTTTTTGGAAAGAGATTCACTTTTAATGTGTGTGTATAATATAATACAGATAAATAATAAAAAAAATAAAAAATACACTCCAAAAACAGAAAGGTCCTTGAAAAGTACAAATGTACAAAATATTAATTAAAAAATTATAAAAATGGAGGCAACTTTGCCTACGGTACAATGTATACAATGTATGAAAAAAAACTTTACTGCAGATACTAATTTTACTAATTTAATAATACAATTTTTCTGTTGTAAGATTTATGAGTTTCATGCTTGGTACTTGGGAGAGCTAGACATTTTCTCAGGTGGTACACACTGTAAAAAGTTTGAGAAACACTGATAAGTGTATGTGTGCTTTTGGAAAACATTTAAAGCTGCTGTACAGAATCTTTGAAACAAGCTAGCTTAAAACATTTTTAGAACATGAACAGAGCGCTTTGCTTCTCTTTACAGCTCCTCACTCCACCAGGGCGCAAATGTGGTGCACGTACTGCGGCAGTCATACAGACAACTAGATGATCCAAAAGCTGGCCTACCTATTGTTGGCTGAGGTTTTAGTAGAGCTGTGGCTGAACAACAAAAATATATCATTAATTTTAATCTCCCCAATCAATGATAATGTTATGTTGGAATGTTGGAATGTTGTTAAAGAGGGTCAAAAATGTTTCAACCCAATTTGTTTTGCAGATTCTGTATAGCAGCTTTAATATAGGGAGAGCACAACTTCCAGACCGTATGAGTAAAATTATTTTTTTCTCTTTGTCAGTTTAACAGTTTCTGTTTTGCCTGTCACTGTTCCCTGTCTGTTTTCTTACCTGGTTCTTCCTGACCTTGTACTTTCTCCTCACGTTCCCTCTTTCCTCTCTCCCTCTTTGGACTGACAATCATACACAAATAGATTGTATTCAATTAGGTGAAAAAATTACATTAATATGAAAAGAAAATATTATTTAGATCACTAATAAAAAAATCCTCTCTCGGTGTACTTTCAACCAAAAGGCAAATAACCAAACCACATGTACACCTAATAAAAGATATAAATATTGAAACACTGATCCAACATTATTCTTGATTGACAGATCATTTGATTTTACACTTTTACCTGAATGTGGCTCCTTTTTTTGAAAAAACTTCCTTATATCCATTATGAACCTGACTGTCTCTCTGTATACAAACACACACACACACCAGGAGTTATAAGGTTAATGGGCATCCAGTTAGCTAGCTAGTCAGTACCTTGGGTACATGCACATAACAAAATAAGCAGCTTCTCTCATTCCATTTCAAACAGGACAGTGGTAACAACAGCAGGCTACGGACAATTTTAAGTTTTAGATTTTAAATAGGCTGTATACATTTCAATGGGAGCAACAGGAAGGTCAAATGTCGCTGATTTTACTACAGAGCAGGATGGATTGTAGGGTAGCAAACATCGTTGGAAAACATGTTTTCAACACTGCAGGTTACCTGGTGTAATGTTTTTCAGCTAAAAAGAAACATGGTCTGACTCCTACCTAACTATATAAGGAGTAACTGAAGGTTAAATGCAGCTAACATGTCCTGTTTTAAGCCAGGCACTCACACCTCCGCTCCGCTGCGTCTCAGCTCTGGCAGAAAGGGCGCTAGAGCCAGAGCAGGGGAGAGGCCAGCTGGAACAAACCATTTTGGGGGGGGGGGGATATCTATACTTTTGTTGTTAAAATATTACGTCTCAACCAAGTACTGTATGGTTTTTATATTTTTAGTAGTGTGTCACACAAACAGCAAATATTGTCAAAAAAGTAAGAAATCTTTGGGGTGCTTTGATTCATTTACAAAAACGCCGCTGGCTGAAAGTAACGGGCCTGTCTGAAAGTTCAGATATTTGTTTAAAATGTAGGGAGTAAAAGTAAAAAGTATTCAGAAAAAAACTACTCAAGTAAAGTACAGATACCTGAAAATTCTACTTAATTACAGTAACAAGGTATTTGTACTTTGTTACTTCCACCTCTGCTTCCAACCAATCAGGTGTGAGCATGCTTATTGCATGCAGGTAAACAGCCTGCGTGGCGGGAAAAGAAGAAACACGTTCATTGAAATTCAGTCTGAGAACTACCTGCTGTCATCTGACCACAGCTTATGATGTTTAAATTGATCTGCAGTCGTAATCAGTGGTCATAGACAGAACAGGAAGTCTCTCTTACCCAGACACCCTGACGACAGTTGTCAGTCAGGCTTCTAACTATGAAACAAATTGCACTCCAAAAGACCCCGGGCTTCTGATAAAATGACCCGGGCTTAAGCCTAGTAAGCCACCCCCCTGCTCCACCGATGGTTGACTCCAAATCTCCCAACCACTATGTCGATCTAAGAAAGCAAGACCGAGACAGCGAGACCAAGACAAGACCGAGGGACCCGAGACCAAGACCAAAGTCCTTCGAGACCAAGACAAGACCAAGACCATGTAAAAGTGGTCTCGAGACCAAGACCGGTCTCGAGACATCCAACTCTACCTCCAGCCTGGTGTTTGGTACACAGGGGCCACGACTGAGAACAGGAAGGCTGCACAGAGGGTCATTAGCACCACCCACAACATCACTGGCTGCCCTCTGCCCCCCCCCCCACCACCACCACCACCACCACACACACACACACACACACACACCCTATTGTGCTGAACACAGTCCAAAAGATTCAGTAAGCTACATCATGTCTACTGTTTACTATCACAGCCAGGTGGCTAACACTTTATAATCACCTCTGTTAATCCTTGATATTTATAACTGAGTGATCTGTATATATTAGTGCTATTTCTTAAATGTGTAAAATCTGTAACATAATGTATTGTTTGGAGTTTAGTCTGTTACTGTTACTATTTTTACAATTTCTTCTTGGAGCAACTGTGACCCACATTATTTCCTTAGGGATTAATAAAGTATTCTGATTCTGATTGTTTCAGGATGACCTGCTATTATCCAATGACACATCTGCTTACCTGTATCTTTTGCTCGTTTCTCTTCTTTTCTATTTTTTCTAAACTGAGCACCTGATGACTTTGAACTTTTCTTGCCCATCTTGGTTTTAATTTTGCACTCCAGTATGAACACCCATCCCCCAACCCGAGGATCACCACAACATAACCCAGACCTTCCCAAAGTGTGGGGCCCGCCCCCTAGGGGGGGGGCGCAGCATGAAAGAGGGGGGGAAACAAAACGCTTGGACACTGCTAGCACGGGGCGGCCACAGAAACGCAAAGCAGGAGATGAAGCATCGCTGAATATGTTTCCAAACCGACTTCATTCTAAGCCAAAGACTAGAAAATATGGTGAAGCATATCTTCCCTTTGTACGGTGGCCCCTAGAGACAAAGCACGTACAAACTCCAAAACACTTGCAAACTCCAAAGCACTTGCAAACTCCAAAACACTTGCAAACTCCAAAACACTTGCAAACTCCAAAACACTTGCAAACTCCAAAGCACTTGCAAACTCCAAAGCACTTGCAAACTCCAAAACACTTGCAAACTCCAAAGCACTTGCAAACTTCAAAGCACTTGCAAACTCCAAAGCACTTGCAAACTCCAAAGCACTTGCAAACTTCAAAACACTTGCAAACTCCAAAGCACTTGCAAACTCCAAAACACAACGGAAGTGCTCCAGGACGCTAGGGGCAGTGTTGAGCTTTTGTTACATAGTAACTACACAAGCCACGAAGTACCAATGACCGGATTTGGGCTGTAGGCCGCATTTTAAGGCCGATTACGTCACAGCGACACGACGAAGGCTGTCCCAATTCAAAGGCTGCTCCAAATGCGGCCCTCAAATGTGTCCTTAATTTCCCTGAATTTTAAGGATGGGTCGGTGTAGCCTTCATGGCCCAACATACCCCAGATTTCATAGCGCGGCGGTGGTGTGGATAATTTTGCCGAAAAAACGGCGGAAGCGGAGCGGCCGAAGAGTAAACTTTCAGAAGTAAGTACTGAATATTATGTCACTTATTTATGCGCAAATGTTTTTCTAATGAAGAACATTAAAACATTACTGTTGGACACATGTCGGGAAAGTTATGTGACATTAGCTTGGTTTTAAAGCCTTTACTTAAAAATATTCGCCGTTCAATGGTCGACCTTAGTCTTACAGAGATGTGATGATTTCATGGATAATTAAAGTCAGTCATATATCCACAAACACAACAAGCTGAAAGTCAGTGATGCTGCTCGGTTTGCAGTCCTGAATATGACGGCACAAGCAGGATTCACTGCACTGTTAATGTCAGCTATGTTTTATTGTTGCCTCTGTTTGGTGGTGTCGAGCCAAATGGACTTTAACGTGTGTTTGAACGAGCTAACGAGTGAACGTTAAGCTGAAAGAAAGATGCTTTAATCACAGGAGTCACACATGTGTCCACTGTACCATCTGGGAACTCCTCTTGTTTAGCACTCGTAATAACACAAACGCTAAACCCTCCTTCTCTTGTGCTGTTCTGTAGCAGTGTATACACCTGAGACTGTCACCTGTCTGTCTGTCCTGCACTCTCTCTCTGTTTCTTTCTCTCTGATTGTAGAATAAAAGTATGAACATGTATTTATAAGTTACACTTGTGTTTGAATCCTGCAGCTTATCACACATTTGATTTCCTTGTGTGACAACTGCAAGTGTCCAGAGTGAGGACAGACTGAGGGACCCACTGCTGCACATCATCTGTGAGGCTTTGCACCCCTGATGATCCACCAGGACAAACTCAGCAGTGTGTGAGGAAGAGGAGGAGGAAGAGCCAGCAGCAGCTGACAGATGGAGAGAATAGACAGACTGTTCCCTGTTTGTGAAGGACTGGTAGAAAAGTTTAACATAACTAATGTCTGTCCTGAATCAATCTTATTAGGTAACCTTCAAATAATGTTATCATTCCAGTGTTTTCAGTGTGGGAGAAAGTACTCAGGGCCTTCAGGTTACACACTATGAAAGGCAGCAACAAGTTTAATGTTCAGAAACCTAAAGTATGTATCAGCAGCAGAATGGAGCTAAAAATAAATGTTTGTTTCAGTTCTATGAAGCTTTGAGTATTTTGGATTAGTAGCACTGCTGTGTTTGTTGCATCATATTGCTGTAATTGTTTATATGCTTTATATATTCTGAGGTAAGTTGATCTATAGTGTTACATCATATTCTATAAGGATGTTATGTGTTTGTGTACTTTCTGCCCAGTTTGACCCATTTAGCAGAAGTCAGCCTGTTTAAGGCTCTGATATCTATTCTGTATGACTTAAAGCAGTTATGACATGGTCTGATTTTCTCACCCAATAAAGGAATATTTCATATATCAGTCTACTCTTCATTTTATCAGAAACAGTTATCACAGCTCGTACATTTTATTTTTATAAATATATGTAAGCAATGAGCCAAATTTAGTAATGCCAACATACTGAAGGAACAACATTTGTCTCTTATATATGATACACCTATCTATCTATATATATATATATATATATATATATATATATAGATATATATATATATGCACTGTCAAAGATACTTGTCTTTGAGTGAAGATTTAAGGTGATAAGACATATAAATAACTGCAACTTGAATCTGTAAGCTCAGTATTTAACACAGAGTTCATGTTAACTGCCGTAATAACTAATAATGATTAATATAATAATAATAATACTGGCCATATAATATTTACATTACCAAAGTGATATGACTTTAGTCTCATGAACAACATTAGCAAATTGTTATTTACTAACTAATCTTAAATGACTGTTCAGTACAGAAATGAAGCCCAAAAATCATGTTTTACTGTCCTGTGGTCTCAGCCTCAGATACTTATCAAATCACACAAAGCTCTTGTAGAAACAAACAAACAAATGAACAAAATATGTTCTCTTTCATTTCTGTCAAACAAAGTTGTATGACACGTTTCCAGCGGTTAGTATCATGGTTGCTAGGCAACCTGGGAAGCGCGTCGGTCATTGGTACTTCATGGCTTGTGTAGTTACTAGGTAATAAAAGCTCAACACTGCCCCTAGCGTCCTGGAGCACTTCCGTTGTGTTTTGGGGTTTGCAAGTGTTTTGGAGTTTGCAAGTGCTTTGGAGTTTGCAAGTGTTTTGGATTTTGCAAGTGCTTTGGAGTTTGCAAGTGTTTTGGAGTTTGCAAGTGCTTTGGAGTTTGCAAGTGTTTTGGAGTTTGCAAGTGCTTTGGAGTTTGCAAGTGTTTTGAAGTTTGCAAGTGTTTTGAAGTTTGCAAGTGTTTTGGATTTTGCAAGTGCTTTGGAGTTTGCAAGTGTTTTGGAGTTTGTGCGTGCTTTGTCTCTAGGGGCCACCGTACCTTTGGCTTCACCTGCACAAGTGCTGAGGTAGGTCTCCCCTGCAGAATTGGTTTTCCCTGTGTCGGCAGCAGCGCTGGGCTCTCCAAATCACTGACAAACAGTGTCCCACAGCTGTTTATGTTTTTGAACCCATTTTGCACAGAGAGACATTTTTTGAAAAATGTATTGATAGCAATGTTGAATATTATTACACAGGAAAAAAAACAACTACACGTAAAATAATCACAGCGTGACGCCTCTGCCTTTCTAAATGGAGGGACAGTAACTGCGTGTGTGTATGTAAGCCTGTAAAACCTGCAGACATTCAGATTAACAGTATTTTCTCTCTATCTGCCATTCTGCAATTCATCTCATGTAAACAATAACGTGGCGCACAGCGTGACGTGAAAAAAGGCACATACCTTTGACATTGCGTGATGAACTCTGTATTCCTCGTCCACGCATAAACGCAAAAAAGGAGTTTTAAAAAGTCTCAGTTTTCGGTGATTCGAAACGCCGTTTACGTGTGGACGAAACAGCTGCGTTTTCAAAAATCCCCTTGTAGGTGTGGACCCAGATAGCAAGACGACATTGAATCTATGTTGATTTTTGAAATGCCAGTGTTGTAACAACATTGAAATACTGTGGTAAACCGACGGTCTTACTATAGAGACGTTGTAACGATGTTGATTCACCGTTGTTTTTTTGTCATTGATATTTGATCTATTTATAGTCGACCAGGTGACAACAACAACGTCGAGAAAACGTCTATTTATAGTTGACGATCATTCGGCTCTGGTCACCATCAAAAACCATCGATTTGTAGTTGAGCATTAAATTGCATTGCAACTGATCGGGTATAAAGTACCAGAGAAAGTAGATTTATTGTTCATTTGTTATCAATGACTTGGTCTAGTTCACCAGCTTTAAAAAATCGTGTCTACGTGCAATTTATGTATAGTTGACCGGGAAATTAAAGCAGCGATCACTTGGACTATTCCACAGCACCCCTCTCACATTGGTACATCCCCCCAGGTATTGTCTTCTACAGCAGAGCGGGACATTTGATTTACTCTCAGCGGAATTGACCGGAGAAGGCATCAGTTCATGCACTGCACTGGCCTGCACCACGATTAGTATAAGGTAAGAATGAATGATTTTTTTTTCCTACTCGTTATTTCCATGTTTGCATTTGAATAACAGTAAAAAACTCGTTAATGTTGTACATTAACAAGTTTTTTACAGTTATTTACGTTGCTCCCACAAAATGTGGGAGCCCAAAATTGTGTCTATACTTCTTACAATCCGGCAACAAATAAATTGCACTGCGAACAAAGTATATCAACAAAGAAAACATTTTCGTTTCATAATTTCTTCGTTATATTCCCTTACAAAGCTAGCTTTAACGCTTCGAGGTTTCCTTTGTTCTTGCCGTCGCCTCGGCGCTTGACCCAGACTTTCGCTCTGTAGTTGCTTGGTACTACAAAAAATTCTAAATCTGTGATATATGATTGATAAACGTAAAGTTAACTGTATAAACGTGTTCAATGACTTTGTTACTTTTGATGATTGGAGAGCACTCGCTTCAATTCGCACACGAAAACTTTAGACTCAGTTTGAAAGCTCACGCAGCATGCGTGACTGTACGTTGCACGCTCACCTAACTTTAAGTTGCACGCGTACATGACTTTCCGTTTGTGCCATGAATAATGAATAAGGCTACGTCCACACGTACCAGCGTATTTTTGAAACCGCTGATTTTTCTATGCGTTTGCACCTTTTGTCCACACGTAATGTATGTCTGGCCGTACATTGTGTTTGTATTTCCAGGCACATTTCACGAAGCAGAACGCAGTCTTCAGAGATATCCACGTGAACGCTGTGATACGTCTGACCTTCAGTCCGAAGAAGAAACCCAGACCAGTCTTAAAAGAAAGCACAAGTAAAACCTTTTTATTCACAAACATATCTTTGATTGTTAAGAATTTATGATCTTGTATTTTATACATATCTGTGGTGCTTGCATACTGCAATATCGCCACATAATATAGTCCAAAAGTGGAAGTTTGTAAACTTTTTAAAAATGCAAAGCCGTGTACACTTGTGCACTTCAAAAATTCATTGTATACTGTACCTTCTTGCACGTCTCTGTTTCCTGTGTGTGTTGTTAGAAATCAAACTAACTTTAGGAAACAATATGCCAAAAGCATATTTACAATTACTTAAGACCGTTTTTAATTTATTTTCTTTAGACCAAATCCCCTGTACACATATACGGACTCAGAGGATGAGCAGCCTACAAAAAAACGGTTTCCCCAGGCCCCTCGAGTGAAAATACCAGGTAATAAAATACTGTCTAGTGTCTGTGTACATATCTGTGTCTGACACAAGGAAACTTTTTTGACAAGTTGTCTGTATTCTAAATACTTAAAAAATTATCTTTTTCTAAACAGCCCTCATCACTCCGCAGTCTGCCCCCCAGCCCACTGATAGCAACCATCATAATGCCCCACCCAGCTTCCGGCACCTTTCGCCACTCCGGCACAAACCGACACAGCTTTGCGATCTCGCCAGCATGCAGAGTCTGATGTCTTCCCTATAGATGGTATGCTTTTAAAAAAGGTTTAAAGCTGCATCACAATGTTATTGTACTCTTATCTTCAAAACACCAGTTTATACTCCTGAATGTCATCTTGTTGTGATTTTTTTTTCTGTAGATTCCAGAGACTCTGTGAGGCCACTATTACAACGCAAGTTTGAAAATCTTGGAATTTCACAGTTTACATGGTATAACAAATATATGTGACAGGCAAAAACTAGTAAACACTTTTAGCAGTTACAAGAACTAACAAATGAATATCCAACAAAAGGGAATAGAAATACATTGTACTGCCAATACTTTGGTTTATTCTTTGTATGACTTGAAAATCAGGCTTTAGGGAAAACCAAATGACATGTTTCTATCATCAATTACATGAAGTAAACACACAAGCACTTGCATACACATTTAAGACATGAGACACACTAATTCCATCTCTTAAAATGTGTCTATAGGTGAGACGCTTTGCGTTGATTGGTGCTGCTGGACCACACTGGAGGTGCGAGTCCGCCGTGTAATGGTTTATGCCATTACAAAGGAGCTGGCCTCTGTACTCAACTGGGCAGGGGAAAAAATACCAAGGACCAGACAAAGCAAAAAAGGGCATTTAAAGAGACAGCGCTGTGCAGATGCATATTTGGTAAGTTTTAACATTTATTGTAGTTTTATGAGCCTAAAGTGAACAATAAAGGGATCAATTGATGTGCTGGGTGCATTTCACATTTCCTATGTCTGTTTTTTGCTATATTACTTTGTCTTTCTTAATAACAAGACTTTCATGTCCGGTTAATCTGGAGATGGAGTCTTTGGTCTTCGGCTTGTTTTGTCCTTGGGTTGTACACTTTGTACAGCCCGAGGACCCCATGTTTTCTTTTTTTTTTTAAAGGATACACGGCACACCATGCTAAGACATATCACATTTTCAGCTTATAGCTCTTTGGGAATCAAATGCGGCAGTTTGCTGATTTCCGCCTGGTGACTTTCATGTTTATTAGCCTAGGAGTTTACATACTTTCTCCCTGCTGAAGACAATTAACAAGAGCTTATTCATGTGCTCTAATTCCCTTTTTTTGTCTTTGTTTTTTTGTGTGTGTGTCTATTTTTGTCCTAGATGGCCTGGCGCAGCAGGTAGGGGCGAACTCTATGTCTGAGTTGGTCTTTGCTCAAGCAGTCCAGAAATTGCTCAGATATGCTCCAGATCGTATGTGTGGCACGCAGGACGCACATCATCCATCCCCATCCCGGAGTAAATAATAAAAAGTGACGTGAAACATAGAAATGTAAATAGGAAACTTTGTCTTTTAATAAAGTATTTTGCAAATGATACATGTCTATTGACCTTTTTTGTTTTTTTGTTTTTTTTCAATAAAAAGCAACTGTGCGAAAGAGGTGGAAAATCAACACCATAGCTCAACAGTGTTTCAATATCAGAATCTGACATTGTTTCAATGTCAACAGTGTTAGAAAATATAACATCGAATCCATGTCAGGTTTCAACATTGATTCAACATCAAAACCTGACGTTGTTTCAACATTAAAAATGGGTGCAAGAGTGACGTTGGGTCAACGTCAGATCTCAACGTTGGTTCAATGACATCGCCTGATATTGACTCAACATTGTTTCAATGTTTCCTTGCTATCTGGGGATGTAGCGTGAAAGAGTTTGTAGTTTATTTTATTACTACCTGTAATTTATTGCAGATTACTTGTATTTGCTTAATTTTTTACTAAATGTTTGAGGTGTGAAATAAACCGCAATGGAGCAAAATATGGGTGTGTGTGGTTGGAGGATGTGTGCGCGCGTGCGGGGGGGGGGGCGAACATTTTTCTTGTAAACAAAGGGGGGCCCAGCAAAAAAAGTTTGGGAACCACTGCTTTAAGGTACAAACTTTTGTCTTTAAATGCCTAGACTTGGCATTGCAATCTCAGCTTTTTCCTGTATTTTGTTAGCATCTCTTCTGAAGCCTGATTTTTATGCTTTAACGACTTTGGTTGTAGCAGTGATCCTCTTGCATACAGCCTGGTTCTGCTAATGTGGTTGTTAATAACGCGTAACTATGGTCTCCTGATGTCATGTTGTGGTCGAATTTTGCATGTGTTTGACCAACATTACTGTTCCCTGACACCTTGCTTGATAAACCTGGAGAGCCACTTACCTCTGTGCCAGTAGGGGAGAGCGGGGTAAGTTGTCACACTTTTCACACTGACTAACTTTTACTGAGCACCATACATCACAACGTAATAAATGTTTCACCAAATGAAAGAAGGAAGTCTCGGGCACATATGATGTATTCATTACATTTTCATATCTTATCTCATTACGGAGTTGTAGACTGTTGAATGGAGAATGTGCACTTGTGACAATTTGCCCCATCGGCAGGTAAGTTGTCACACTAGATTATCTTAAAATAAGAACACAAATACTTAATTGTGATTATTGATTTTAATTGTTAAATTCAAACCAAAACTGGAAATTTGAACAATTATGCCAAGAGAATTTGGAAAAAAAACAATTATTTCAATCCAATACACATTTTAATCAAAACATTAAGTAGAAAGAAAACTTTAGTTTGAACTTTAAACTCAAATGTTCTCTGGCTTGCACATAAATCCATCATAACTGAATGGAATGCTGCAAATAACTTGCTTTACTTAACATGTTTATCCTCTGAACAAAACAGATGCCCTATTTCTGATTAATCAGACTCAACTTCAGAGTCACAATTCTGGCACACATAAATTGCCTGGCCTGAGGTGCAAGCATCATGGGCCCATTTGTTGCATTTTACGCATTTTACCCAGGTCTCTTTTGGACGACTGTTTGAAAATGGCTCCACACAGACAAGGCAGAAGCACTCTTCATCATCTGATGATGACTCTTGAATTATTTTTCTTCTTTTAGCTGCGTTGTTCTTCATAGGTCCAGATGTTTTCCCCCCTCGCGTCCCTCTCTTTTGAAACAGCTTTTTGCTAGATTCAGCCTTATTCTTTTCTTTTTCTAGTTGCTGCTTCACTGGCGTGTCGGTTAGAATTGCTGATTTGCGTCGTTTTCTTCCTTTGCTGGATGGTTTTCGGCGGCCAGCTTTTGGATATGGCCGGATGTCCTCTGGAGTTGGTAGTCCGCTGTCAGTAATTGCAGTGCTGGGTAAGGGTGAGCTCGTGATAGAGATGGTGCTGGAGCTTGGCAGTTCAGAGTTGGTGCTGGGGCCTAGCAGTGCAGAGTTGGTGCTGGGGCCTGGCAGTGCAGAGGTAGTGCTGGGGCCTGGCAGTGCAGAGGTAGTGCTGGGGCCTGGCAGGTCAGAGTTGGTGCTGGGGCCTGGCAGTGCAGAGGTAGTGCTGGGGCCTGGCAGTGCAGAGGTAGTGCTGGGGCCTGGCAGTGCAGAGTTGGTGCTGGGGCCTGGCAGTGCAGAGTTGGTGCTGGGGCCTAGCAGTGCAGAGTTGGTGCTGGGGTCTGGCAGTGCAGAGGTAGTGCTGGGGCCTGGCAGTGCAGAGGTAGTGCTGGGGCCTGGCAGGTCAGAGTTGGTGCTGGGGCCTGGCAGTGCAGAGGTAGTGCTGGGGCCTGGCAGTGCAGAGGTAGTGCTGGGGCCTGGCAGTGCAGAGTTGGTGCTGGGGCCTGGCAGTGCAGAGTTGGTGCTGGGGCCTAGCAGTGCAGAGTTGGTGCTGGGGTCTGGCAGTGCAGAGGTAGTGCTGGGGCCTGGCAGTGCAGAGGTAGTGCTGGGGCCTGGCAGGTCAGAGTTGGTGCTGGGGCCTGGCAGGGCAGGGTCCGGAATAGGGCGATCGTCACAGATCGCCCTACGTAGGATGGTGCAAACTCGGCTTCCAGAAATACATTTCTGTTGTAAGGTTGAATCCCAGCCACCCTAAAACCAGCCTGAATGTTCAATGGGGTTGCAGCCAGAGGATATGCAATTGCCACAATCCCAGGAATGTCATAAACAGACATTGTCTTCCCAGGGTTGTTCCTCATCCAGGCATCACACGTGCTGTTGATGTGCCTCTTTAGTGGCCCGTAGACAGACCTGTCTAATGGTTGGAGCCGATGTGAGCAGTGGGGTGGGAATGACAGCATGATTATGCCATTTTCTTTGGCATAATTGAGTCCATCAATGGACAGATGAGACTCGTGGTTGTCCAAAAGGAGTAAACAGGGCTTCTCCTTTGAACACTTTGTATGTTCATTGAAATGTTGCAGGAAGTCAACAAAGTGTGTGTCTTTCATCCATCCAGAGGAATTTGCCCCTCCTTTGCTGCCGGGTGGCCCGTTGATCAGGAAATGGTCACGGAAGTGGACACGTGGGAAAATAAAGTATGGAGGTAAACTATTCCCTATGGCTGAGACAGCACAGGCCAGTGTGACAAGGGTTCCCCTTTCAGCAGAGGTCAATGACCCTACTTGTTTGAATCCACGTCTGGCCAACACTTTGTCTGGTTTATGTACAGTGGTGACCCCAGTTTCATCAACATTCCAAATGTCTCCTGGTCCAAACTCATATTTGCATAACACTTTCTCTAAGTTGTCAAAGAAAGCATTGACATTCTCTCTGTTGAAGCTACTTGCCCTGGCAAGGCTAGTTGCTTCTGGCTTTCTCAGTGACAATGTTGTATGCCGCTTTAAAAAGCCTGTAAACCACTCTTTGCTGGCCTTTTCTTTTTCTGCCCACAAAGGCACAAACTTCAGTTCGTGTGCCACAGCAAACTGGTAGGCAAGCTTTCTGACCTCACTTGGTGACAAACCAAAATAAATGTCAGCTGACCTAGTAATATACTCAACAAGCTGCTTTTCCAAATCAGGGGAAAAAATCTTCCTTGGCGTTGTATAACCAACCATTGTTGTTGGCATGGCTGTCTGACTTTCAAGTTCTTCTCTGGTAATCTTTTGACAATACCGAGTTAGAGTACGGTAATTTATGTCAAAATCCTTTGCTGTACTTCTGATTGATTTGTTCTGCATCTTTACCTGCCTGACTGCCTTTAACATAATGTCAGGTGGTGTTCTGCCACGCTCTGTCTTTCGTTGATAATTTCAAACCATCTTACTTTCTTCCTTCCTTCCTTAATTCCTGCCTCTCCTTCCTTTCTTCAAAAACCTTATTACAAATACAAATGAATTACAATATCACAATTTTTTGGAGCATTTATTTGTACTGGGGCAAGTTGTCACATGTGACGACTTGCCCCAAAGTTAATGAGACAACTTGCCCCAAACTGACATTTATGCTAATTTTGGCTAAATGTCAGGGTTAGCTCAACATAGCACATCAGCTGAAGTATCAAAAGACACGTTAATGTCTCCTCTATTTTGTGTAAAATAATAATTTGTAACATCTATACCTAACAAAGTTGTACTGAAGAAAATTTAAAGTGATTTATTTTTCCTTTTAGGTCAAAAAAATAAAAAAGATGTGCTCACCTCAGATTAGAGCAGTCTTGACCACATGTGAACAGGAGGTTGACTATAGAAGAAGAAGTCACACAAAGTGGCTATTTCATTTTTGAGATAGAGCCTCTAGTGTTGGAGTTATGAACAGTGTGACAACTTACCCCGCTCTCCCCTACTGCTCACCTGAACACATGGAAAACTGAAAATGGTTGGAACTGCTGTGCTGCTGAGGCGACAGATTCCCTAAAGCAGCACAAAAAAAAGAATGAGGAACTTTATATTTAATGTTATTTTTTATAATATTACATATTGTATAGTTATGTAGATTATATAGATTTTATTAACCTTTGAGTCCGTGATGATGTCATTTTCTTCAAAATGAGCCTTGCAAAGACAAGATGATGGCCCAGGTGTCCAGTCCTTCCTTCTCATGTTAGCCAGCCACTGGTTCAGTCTTGCTGCATCACCTAAAGGAAAACTGAAACCCCCCACCAAAAACAAAACCATGCGCCTAAGATGATTGTTTTAAATGGCTGCTGTGAGGGGGGGAATATTCTTTAAATATTGCATTATTACAATACAATGAACTGCAAGGACTGGTAAACATCATTCATGATAGTGCTGAGTCTTTTTTCTAGTTAGCACCAGAACTGTTGACAATATTATTATAATTGTTTAAACACAACTTAGAAAAGAAGAAAGGGACATACAGCCACTGATTTCTTTTGAAATACACAAAATACTGCTAAACAGATTTGAATCTCAGATTATATTTGGTAAATATGCCATCACAAAAACAACATGAAAACATGAAAACATTACTTTATGTTATGGTTTGTTTGTAAGGAATCAGTATGCACAGAGCTACTCTAACAATTCGAAGAGGTCGTGTGATGTTTTGAAAACACAAATTGTTTAGCTAAAATCTGATCAGACTGAATCCAGTTGCAGCTGTGTCCAGTAGCGGTTTTTGATACGGGCGACACGGGCGATTGCCCGGGGCGGCATCGTGGTGAGGGGCGGCATCACGGGCATCGGCAAAAAAAAAAAAAATTGCTCATACTCATGCTGCCCCGACATCAGCCAGCGCCTATCGGGAATGGCACAGGCACCGATCGGTTTTCTATCGCCCATTTGCTGGGAGTAAGGGCGCCCTCTGTTTGCGAGGTGCGCCTGCTGCTTGCGGCACAGGGAGGAGAGGGCGGGCGGCGGGGGATTCTCCGGCTGGCTGGAGCAGCGTCTAATAACCAGCTCGCAAAATAAAAACAAAACAACAAACACGAAAACACCAGACATCATGATACAGACTTATAATTTGCACCGATGTGTTTTCTATACGTGAAAAGTGAGCGCGAGAGCCCTCGGTGCGCCTGCTCGCTGCAGAAGTCAAAGTAAAGTTTATTGTCATCTCCGCTACATACAGTCCAGTATATAGAGAGACGAGACGACGAGGCTCCAGTTACAGCAGTGCAAGTAAACAAACAATAAATATAAGAAGAGTAAGAAAATAAATATACACTTTAGGACCAGGGGTAAAGGGATCAATAACAATTTAAAATTTATAATTTACAGTTTGAGGATTTAAAGTCTCACACACAACCCGTCGAAAGGGGAGGGGGGGCGGCTGCTTCCAAATAGAGCGCATTTCATTCATAATGTTGTAAATCCAAGCCCATTATGTATTCATGATCTGAATCCTGGGTTGTGTGAAATCCCAGAAATAAACCTTAGACAAAGCGAATCTGTGAACTAAGGTGTAAACTGTAAATTATAAATTTTAAATTGTTATTGATCCCTTTACCCCTGGTCCTAAAGTGTATATTTATTTTCTTACTCTTCTTATATTTATTGTTTGTTTACTTGCACTGCTGTAACTGGAGCCTCGTCGTCTCGTCTCTCTATATACTGGACTGTATGTAGCGGAGATGACAATAAAGTTTACTTTGACTTCTGCAGCGAGCAGGCGCACCGAGGGCTCTCGCGCTCACTTTATAGAATTTCGAAAAAACATCGGCGCAAATTATAAGTCTGTATCATGATGTCTGGTGTTTTCGTGTTTGTTGGTTTGTTTTTATTTTGTTTTATTTTGAGAGTTGGTTATTAGATGCTGCTCCAGCCACCAGTGAATCCCCCGCCGCCCCGCCCTCTCCTCCCTGTGCCGCAAGCAACAGGCGCACCTCGCAAACGGAGGGCGCCCTTAAATGGGCGATAGAAAACCGATCGGTGCCTTTGCCATTCCCAATATGAGCTGGCTGATGTCTGTGATGTCCCCACCGCGATGCCGTCTGATCCACCTGTCTGAGGAAAAGGTTAAAGTATATTTTATTTGTATTTTATTGGGTGTAAGGTACCAATCAAAATCCGACACACACACACATATAAAATCTAAAAAGAACATCTAATAATGTTAATTTCCTTCTGGGCTCTGATTGGTCAAAGCAGACATACAAAAAAACCGGACTGTCGGATTTGATGATGACGTCAGTCATCCGATCCGATAGGTGGCGCGCCTCGCAGTGGTTCACCTACCTTAAATGAATCGTAGAAGAAGAAGCTGGAGGCGGAAGCGGGTTTGAAAGCGCAGCGCGCGGCCGCAGCGGCACGAGTACAAGATGGCGGCGGCGTTGGAGCGTAGCTACATCGAGATCTGCGGGTTTGAGAGAGAGGCCGAGCGGAGACCGCGCGAGCTCACCGCGAATCTGGGTAACACACGCACTTCACCTGCGCGCCCCTGACGGCGGCTAGCAAGGAGCTAACAGACTAACGGCCCGTACCTGCCGGCGTTAGCGTGTTAGCTTCCTGCTAGCCGCGCGCGGCCTTGAGGTGTTTCTGTTGTTGTTTTTTCTTCCGAACTCTCACCTGACCAGGTGAGCGCGCACTGCTGAGCAAGCGAGCGCGTAAATCTTCCTCCGTCTCCGTTTAGTGTCAGCTAGCTCCGTTAGCTGCTCACCTGTTGCGCACCTGGTCACGCAGCTGTCACGCGTGAACCCGCGCTGATCACGTGACCTTGACATGCAGTCTTTGGTGTCTGCGCCTCCGGAAGCAGCTGATTATTGATCTGATAAACACTTTCACCTGCTGATCAGAGCCTCAGACACCTGCAGGTCAAGAACCTGTTCAAACCGGACTCACCTGTTCTCCCTCACCTGTCTTTCCGGTCTGCAGGTGTGAGCGTGCCACCTGGCAGCCTGAAGTTTCCTGACAGCGCGGGAGCGTTTCACTATGAGGAGAGCGGGAAGCTGCTGTCGGTCACCAGCAACAGGTTCATCCACTGGTGGGTACCAGCTGCTCTCCAGGTGCTCTGCAGGTGCTGTCAGCCGTCCTCTGCTAACACTCTCACTCATGCAGGTCCACGTCCGGGGACTCGGTGGTGCTGGTGGAGCAGTCTCTGGACACCAACTTGCTGAACAACGCTGTCAGGCTCCGCTTCACCCACTGTGCCATCCTGCCCGGAGGAGTCACCATCCAGGAGACGCTCAGCAACGTCGTCATCCTCATCTCCACCAATCACAGCGTCCACAGGCTGCTGCTGCCCCACCCCACGCGCATGTACCGCAGCGTGAGTAGCTGACGGTGACCCTCAGCCTGCATGCTGTCCTGTGGTGGGTGGAGAAGCCGCACCACCAGCTGCAGGACAGCGTGCGGTTGTTGATTACTGATTACGGTTATCAGTTGATTAATGAAAGTGTCACTATGGACACGACGGATGAGTGAGACTTTAAGGTCTGATACCAAACTACCAACAGCCGTGTGAGATTACCATGGTTACCATAGAAACAGATTTAGGTGAACGTGAAATGTAATCATATTACAATCAATGTAGACATCAGCAAAAAAATAACAAACAGAAGAAATGTTTTTAAAAAACCAGAGGAAAGCGCACGATGGAGAGCAAAGGGACTGAACAGAGTCTGTGTGTGAGTGATGGAGGATACTCAGACCATGGTGAGGTGGGTGGGCGGGGGTAAGTGTCCGAATGGTCCAGGGGAAGACGCTGTTAGACTCTGGAGGTGTGGGACCTGACTGACCCGAGGTGCCCACCAGAGGGCAGCTATGAGCAGGACAAAAAGTCGTACTAATCAAATCAAATGCACACAGAAAGTACGTGTGTGTGTAAATGATACAATCATACAGCTGTTAGCACAGTTACTACGGTAACTGTTAACGAGATAACTGACCTCGAACACTCCTCTGTGCATGTGTAGGAGCTGGTCACAGAGTTGCACATGCAGTCCATCTTCACTGATGTGGGGAAGCTGAGCCTGCAGGACCCCGCCCACAGCGCCCTCATCCCCAGCTCAGTGGGAACCACGGCAAGTCCCGGCGCTTCGTGCGCCTGGCTCAGTTACCACGGAGATGCACACTTCGCTCTGGCTTCTCCTGCAGGAGGCATCACAGTGGTCACCCTGCCGTCGCCCGATTCTCAGGGTGAGGAGGAGTTTCTACGTTTAATGTGGGCGTGGCCCGTCGGGCGGTTTTTAAGACGTGTGCTCACCGTTTCCAGGCAACATGTCGGTGCTGGAGTTGAAGAGGAGCTCTGTGATGCAGCGGCTGTCTGGGTGGATGCCCACGGCGATCCGCGGTGAGCACAGCACGGCCGACCTCGTGCTCAGCCTCGCCGTGCGGGAGCTGGAGGAAGACTCCTTCATCTTTGCGCTGTGTCAGGACCACCGGCTGCGCATGTGGTCGCTCAGGGTGATGACATCACACACACGCACACAAACACATTGTTGATGTTTAACGTTTGAGTCGCCGCGTGCTGACGTGACTTCCGCCCCCTCAGGAGCATGGCTGCCTGCTGGAGGCGGACATGTTGGAGTACATGCCGGCGTGTAAGGGTGTGAAGCGCCTGCCGGGCCACGGTCACCGCCTGCGCCTGGCGTTCTCCTCCACCACAGGCTTGTGCGTCTGCGTCTACCTCGCCGTCCCTCAGCGGGGGCAGTTCACCGTGCTGCAGCTGGTCGCCACAGACAACAACCGCTACAGCCTCGAGCACATCTCCACGCTGTTCAGCACACAGGTGAACACACGGGCGGAGCCAGGGGGCGGGCCTCGTTTTTGTGTTTGTGGTCACTTCCTGCATTCTGAACCGCTCTCTGTGAACAGGAAACGCTTGTGGACTTCACGCTGACCTCCTCGGACATCTGGGCTCTGTGGTTGGATGAATCCAACGCCACCGTGGTCAAATACATCAGCTTCGAGCAGTGAGTCGGAATGCCAGTGTCCTCCACTGATGTTTCCATGTTCTCCACGTGTTTCCATCATCTGTCTCCGCACATGTTCCTCACCTGTCGGCATGTTTCACAGCAACACGGCGGCTCAGTGGAACCAGGTGTTTGTTCAGCCTCCACCCGAAGAAGAAATCCACATCGGAGTGGACCTGGACCCCCGGGTGAGACCAGTTCAGACCAGTAACCAGTGTTTTAATGAACGGGTAGTGCTGACCATGTGACCTCTGACCCCCTGACAGGAGACGTATCTCGAGGTTCTCTTCTCTCCCCTTCGCTTCACAGCCTCGGCCATCGTGAAAGCCCTGCAGGTGAGAACCTAGCTGTGTGTCTGATTGGCTCTGTGATTGGTTCACTGATTGATAACTGATTGGATGGTGTTTGTGTGGGTTGCTCAGATCTTTCGGCGAGGCTCAGAGAGGATCTGGGACCTGTCCTGGGAGGCTCTGAGGAAGGAGGTGACGCTGGCTGTCGAGAGCGAGGTAATGCAGAACGATCTGAACCAGAACAGGAACTTTTCAGATGTTTTTTTGTTTTTTTTTTAACAAGCTTCGTCTCTTTCCCTCCTCCTCCTGCAGCTGCAGAGCAGCATCACAGAGTTCGAGTTTTCTCAGGAGGAGTACCGACAGCTGCAGGTGGAGTTCTGGTCCCGGTTCTACTCCTGCTGCCTGCAGTACCAGGAGGTCCAGGCATCTCCTCTGGGTCTGATCGTGAGCCAGCACACCGGGATGGTCTGTCTGCTCCGGAAGGTGAGTGGACCGCCTGCAGGGGTTGCTGCGTGCCTGTGGGTGTTCACAATGAAGAGGTGACGCCCGTTTTTGTCCCGCTGTGTTTCAGGGCTTCCTGTCGTTCCTGCTGCCGTGCTTCGCCGTGGATCACCTGTACCTTTCCCACGACCAGTACCTGCTCTCAGAGGAGGAGACACCAGTCGCAGAAGGTAAAGAGACAGCCAGTGTGTTGGTTTGACGATTTCTGTACGCCCTGATCTCACCTGTGCTCACCTGTGCTGTCAGACCCGGAGGCGGGGCGGGATGTCCTGCAGCTGGTTCAGTGCCTGCGGCTCATCAGCGACACCGTTTCTGCAGAGATGGCGTACGAGATGGAGAAAGCTCTGGAGTACCTGCAGGCGCCCGAGAGAGCGGCCGAGCTCGTCCTGGAGAACCTGCTGTGCAACGACAGGTGGGTCACGTGACCCCCGACGTACTTGTTTTAAATTTAAGTTGTACATTAAAGAAGAGCATCCTGATGGTAGATGAGCAGGGGGGAGGAGCTAAGCGCAGCAGGTGGACGCCGGCTCCTCGTTTCCTTTGAAGTCACGACCACAGGCAGCAGTGTGTCTTTTTGTTTTCACGCGTCAGACTTTCAGAGGGTCGCAGGCTGAATTTGTCGGGGTTACTGCTGGTGATTTAAACACGCGGCGTCTGTCCTCCACAGTGATAACGTGATCGTGGATGTCCAGAACAAACTTCAGGATGTCAGAAACCCGATGGCCGCTATGATGGTCCTGCTGAGAGAGATGGACCTGGAGACGGACTCCGAGGTCGGCGGGGACGGACTCGTGGCGCCCGGTAAGACGCTCTCGGTGAATGAAAGTGCGACCCTGCTGTCAGTGGCTTCAGTGTGCCCTGCGCCTTGTCTTGCAGGTCAGAGCCTGAATTTAAGGATCGGCCTGTCTCAGCTGTACAGCGGCAGCACAGCGGTCTCTGTCGTCTGCCAGGCCGTGTGTCACATGGCCATGACCAGAGCGCTGTTCTGCAGAGACCTGCTCATCCTGCAGAAGCTCTACCTGCGCTTTGGAGACAACGTACGTGTATACACACACACACACACCGTCACCTGCTTGGTGATGATGGGAAGGGAGAACTCCCTTTTGACAGGAAGAGGCCTCGGCTTGCTTTGTCTGTATGAGACGGTCAAGCCTGAAACGGGTACAAGAACGTCAGCAGGGGCGACCACGGTGCAGTGAGGAGGACCTCAGGGCTCTACTGGAGGACCTTCCGAGCAGTTGGGTTCACAGTTGCCGAGGAAACCTCCGGTAACAGATTAAGGTGTTAGGATTTGAAGGGCCAGGTTCTGATTGGCATGTGGTGAAGTGGTAAGCTTTGAGAGATTACCTGGGGGCCGAGGACCACTTTCATGTGACAGCGCGCTGCTAGAAGCTTCTTGTATCCAAGCAACAGCCGGGAAAACCTTCAGGAAAGCTGTGCGGAGACATCCGAGAGCTTCTCACCATCACCTGATCATCTTTCTCCTCAGTGTGTTTATGAGCCACACGTGTGCAGCTCAACAGGTGTGTTTGTGTCCAGGTGTTTCTGGGTGGGGGGGCTCAGCTGCTCCAGCTACAGCAGGACCTGATTCCTCGGACCTCCCAGCTCCTGTCCTCCTATCATCTCCTCAAACATGTCAGTCAGAGCCTCGCCTCCTCCGTGCCCATCAGCACCATGTGAGTACTAATACACGCAGCACACACACAGCTGAGAGTGCACTACTCTCAGGTCCGTAGCAACCGCACTGAGCACTTCCTGTTCTGATGTTTCAGAGACGCCAACCTGCAGCACCTCACCGTGTTGGAGCTGTCGGACACGCCCACCATGACCTCTGGACGATCAGGTCTGCTCTGTTTGCGTGTTTAGCTTTGATTTCTGATGTGACGTCAGGGACGACGGTCCTTGTCCGCGTGGTTTTTAAAAGCGTGTGCGTTTCCTGTCCCGCCCCCGCAGCTCTGAACCCTCAGACCGTTGTGGAGCTCTTCTATCAGACGGCGGCTCGCCGACTCATCGTGTCTCAGCTGTTCTCGAACCAGCAGGGCGGAGCTCTGCTCGTCTGGACTGACGTGATCTCCAGTGTGGTGCAGCTGCTCGCTCAGCTGCTGTATCCTTCATCGTGCCCTGATTGGGCTCCGCCTCTTCACGTTAAGTGAAACTCGCCAATGGTCTGTGGTGTTTAACTTCCTGTTGTTCCCTAACTGGTCTCTCTCCCAGTTGGCCCAGTAACCCTGGCTTCCAGTTCCCAGAGTGTCTGCTTGCCAACTGTCAGTACACTCAGCTGCAGGTGAGGCTTCCTCCTGCTCCTCCTCCTCAGGTTCAGAAGCTCCTCTTGGAAAGGTGTTTGTAACAGGGTTCGTACGGGTGCTTGAAATCCTTGAAAATGCTTGAATTTTGGGTTTGGTACTTAAAACTGTTTCATTCACACAAATAACAATTAGAGTGAAAAGAGTTCTTATCACTATAATTCCAGTTTTGTTGGGTTGTTTTTTTCCCGGCATTGTGTGAGTTTCTCTAACAAGCCGATTTGTTCACATTTGCACATCTGAAATTTTAAGTGAGATGTGTTTTTCATACACTATGTGCATATAAGGCAACCGTTTCTTTTTGCAGTATTTTGTGTTTATTTTTTAACAAAAGGGGAACAAAGGTGTCTAAATCAGCTGAGGATGATTTGCTTGTCACATGGTCACTGAGGTGAGGTCAAACATGCGTTCTTCTTTTTTTGGCAATGTGCTGGAAAAGCTTGACCTTGTAAGTCCTTGAATTTGACCCTGGAAAGGCATGTGAACCCTGCTAAATCCAATAACCTGCTGCCGTGTGATTGGCTCATTCGATATTATACAAGGAGCAGTTGAACAGGTGTGCCTAATGATGTGGCAGAGTGGCTTTAACAACAGTCCAGATGTGCACAGCTGTAATCGATGAACAAGTCCACGTGTTGTCCCCCTGCAGGAGTACGTGCGTCTGATTGGTCCGTGGTGCCAGGTCAACATCGGCTCTTGTCGTTTCATGCTGGCTCAGTGTTACCTCGCCAACGGTGAAGGCCAGAAGGTGGGTCACCATGGCAACCTCACGTCCTACAGGCAGAGTTGCTCACCATAACCTCACTTCCTGTGTGTTCTTTTGTTTTTCTCCTTTTGTCAGGCTCTGCGGTGCTTCCAGGAGGCGGCAACGGAGGTGGAAAAGGAGGAGTTTCTGATGAGGTTAACTGGTAGCGAGGATGAAGACGCCGCCGTCGCCCCTGCTACACCCCGACTGCAGTACTACAACAAGGTAGAAGGCGGAGATTCTGAGGTTCCACCTGACGCTGATGGTCAGAGCCAGCGAGGACAGGAAGCAGCAGCGTGGCGTGTTTTAACGAGTGTGCGTTTTCCTCTCAGGTGCTGCGTCTGCTGGAGGATGTCGGTCTCCCCGAGCTCGTCATCCAGCTCGCCACTCTGGCCATAACGGAGGCCGTCGGCGATGTCAGCAGTCAGGTGAGATGTGGCGGTCTGACAGCAGCGTGTCGGCACGCTGTCGGTGCGTAAACTGATCTGATGTCTGTGTTCAGGCGGCGCTGTGGACGCGGATATTCAAACATCACCTGGACCTCGGACACAACAGCGAGGCGTACGACGCTCTGACACAGAACCCCGACGGCAGCATGTACGCACGCACGCACACACACACAGGTGGAGGTAAACGCTCTGTGTTGGCAGTCAATGCTAAAGGTCAAAGGTCACGTGTCTGAGCAGGTGTCTCTCTCTGTGTCTCTCAGGCAGTTGGACTGCCTCCGTCAGCTGGTGGTGGTGCTGTGTGAGCGCTCGCAGCTGCAGGATTTGGTCAACTTCCCCTACGTCAACCTGCACGACGAGGTAACGTGACCTCTGACCTTTTGACCCTGTCCTGTAATCTGATGCCCTGAAGTTTTAGTTTTACAGTTGTTTGCGTGAAGCTAAAACAGAAACCAGATGGAGCGGCTGGGTTAGGTCGGGGACGAGTCACTGCCCTGAGTGGAGGAGTTGTCTCTTAGAGTGAGGGTGGAGGTGGGAGTCGGTGTAAGGTGAAGCTATGTATTCACCCTTGCCTGAGACCACGAGGCGCCAAAACGAGCTTCCTCTGAAGGACGTCCTCCAGGGTGAGAAGACGAGAGGAGATCGTGCTGGGGCGAGGGAGGTGTGAGCGTGCATGGATCCACTAAAGGAATATGTGGATCAAAGGATGATGGTTTTACTTTCAAATAAGGACGCAACTGAGCTGCAACACATCCAGTCTTAATGAATGAATTATTGTAAAAGTTCACCGCTGCCCACCTCAGCGGCCTCTTCACCTGGGCCTCCACCCACTCTGCTTCTTCTCAGTCTGCAGCTTTACCTCCTCCGGCCTGAAACCAGCTGCTCTGCGCAGCGAGCTGTGCTGGCGGGTCAGAGTGAGGCTTTGGTGGCCCTCGCAAACAAAACGCATCCATCTGTGATTGTGACGTCTGAGCATGTGCGGTGCTGTGTAGCGACATCGTCACCTCAGGGCTGAATCCTTCGAAGCACCCGGCCTACCTGGTCTGCGTAGCCGCAAAGACCGGAAGTGCCAGGCTGTTAAATTGGACGGTCTAGCCTACGATGGGTGGCTTCTGTTGCCTAGCAACTGCGACATAAGCATAGCAGAGCTGTACGTTTGAATCTCTGTCAGAACATGCTATATCATGTTTAGGTGGAAGCTAGCAAGCTAACTTCCTGCTAACTTCTAACTCTGTTGAATTTAATAATTTCTGTTTTCATGGATGTTTGGATGTTAAACTTAATAGTTAAACCTGGTAAAGCAGCAACGCTGATCATTTTATTACAGATGAAATAATTTAGACAGTTTTTAACTCTCAGTGATGCCGCAGTGTTCGTTTGACTTTGGGACCTGAACCTGACGGAGTTTAGGACCCAGATTACTCCGCGAGGCTCCTGACTACAGCAGCCGTAATGGTGTGGCTTCATAGCTTACCAAAGTTGTACTAAAACATTTTTGACAGATTTTTGAGCGCCGTGTAGCACATAAAATCGGTTCGAGGTCAGTAAGCACAACCAGAATTCATACATAAGGCGAACTGTCGATTTTTGAGAAAATTAAAGGATTTTAAGTGCGCCTTATAGTGTGTAAAATACGTTATACAGAAGAAAATAATATATCGTGATATATATCGTTACTGCACATGCTTCAAATTATACCGGGATATGGATTCTAGGCCATATCGCCCAGCCCTAGTACAAATGTAACAATAAAGTACAATTTTGTTTGTATAGCACATTTAAAAATCAGAAGTATGCCAGAGTGCTTCTCAGAACCAGTTAAGAGCAATAACAGATACAAATACAAGCAATAAAGGCACAGTAGGCACAGCATTTACATATTTTACTACGTATACACTCAGTGGGATTTAACTCAGTTGTCTCAAATATTTAGGTATTTATTTGTATTTCGTATCATTTCTAACTTGTGACTGTCTGACAGACAAATATTAATATACGATGCCCCCTGTGTGAAAGCTATAGTTATATTTAAGGAAAATATCCCAAAAATAAAGATTTGATCCTTGTACGTTTCAGATACAATGGAAGACAAACAGATGCAGTGAATATTCTTATATTGATGAGAAAACTGTGCAGTATAATTTAAGATGGTGAAGATATGAGAGCATTAAACAGGCTGATGTTTGGGTAAGAGGCTCTAACAGGAGAGAGATGCTACAGAAACATGACATCCTTATAAAATACTGACACGCATTATGAACAAACAACTTGGTATTTAAATGAGCTGCATACTTTTCCCACTGAAACCAGCACAATCCCACTGGGATGAAAAGTAAATATATTCTGGATCAAAGCATCATCAAAGTTGTCTGTGGTTATTTTGCCTTCTTTCTTAAACAGCAGTGAGTGGTTCCCTGTATGCAGCTGTTACAGTTTGTGTTGGAGATACTTCTGCAAATATCGAGAAAGTGTTTTTACCAGTTCCTCAACTACAAAGAGCTCTCTGCTCCCCCTGTTCTCCTCTGCATCTCTCAGCTGCTGCTGGCTCCTCTTCCTCCTCCTCTTCCTCACACACTGTCCTGGATCTGTCCTGGTGTCTCATCAGGGGTGGAGAGCCTCCATCTCCTCTCTTCTGACTCTGGACACTTGCAGAAAGAAATCAACCACGGCAGTTAGCAACAAAAGCAGCAAAAGTTTATCAAATATCTGTGAACTTGCAGGATGAAAACAGTTTTCTCTTATCAAAGACACTCTTTATGGACAAACTGCAGCACAGCATGAGTGAGTCTGCGTCCTCACCGCAGTTCGCGGGACAGATATTTGGTCAACCGTCTGCTCGGTGTTTCCTGAAACGTTTAAGTACGTTTGGCTTCACACCGACAAACAGACCCAGCTTCAGCAGAAACCTGAACTAACAAACCGACCAAAGAGCCGCGTTAAACGGCGATCTCACCAACGTCACGTAACTTAGCCGAAGGTTCGCTAAATGTGACTTTTTAAGGCTTTTCATTATGCTAACATTTGTTCTGCGGTATATTTGAAGTGAGTTAAAAGCCCAGAACTTACTTTAAGAATTTATTTCTGGGCCTTCAGCAGTCAGCCATTTTTCCCCAAAAAATTTCTTCAACCTTTGATTCGCAATGAATCCTGGGATATGGTGGGTCACAAAGGATACACCCGAGCCGTCCTTCAAATCTGGGCAAAAAGGACCATTTGGAGGAGCGTTCATCGCCTCGCTGTGACGTAATCGGCCTACAAATGCAGCCGCCGAAGGATGCAGCCCCTGAATTTGGACACGGCCTTAATTAACTCCGTGCTGACCTTTGACCTCTGCTCTCAGGTTGTCAGCATCATTGAGTCTCGGGCCCGGGGACTCGACCTGCTCACCCACAACTACTATGAGCTGCTGTACGCCTTTCACATCGCTCGCCACAACTACCGCAAAGGTCAGCGCACGCACGCACGCACACACACAGGTGTCTGTCTCATTTATCCATGTGTAATGTGTGTGTGTGTGCGCTCAGCGGGGACGGTGATGTTCGAGTTTGGGATGCGTCTCGGTCGGGAAGTTCGGACCCGCCTCGGCCTTCAGAAGCAGGTGAACTGTTACCTGGCTGCTCTCAACTGTCTACGCCTCATCAGGCCGGAGTACGCCTGGATCGTCCAGCCGGTCTCCGGGGCAACGGTACACGCACACCCACACACCATCTGACTGAATCTGTGTGACCTGTCCAACCGTGTTGTGATATTTTTTTTTTTTTTTTTTTTTTTTTTTTTCCCCTGCAGTACGAGCGTCCAGGTGCGTCTCCGAAGAGAAACTCTGACGGAGAGTTTCCTGCTGAGCCAGGTGACTCTTAAATCAAACACACACACAGCAGGGCCTTTAGACTGCTGCCGTGACTTGAAGTCACGCCATTTTCAGAGTAGATAAGGCTTCTGTTCAGGCAGGCGACGCCCCCTGGTGGCGAGCTGCTGTAACCCTTGCTCTGCTTCCTGTTCAGTCAAGCGACAGGTGGATATCCTGGAGGTCAGAGACCTGGAGAAGGAGTACATCCTGTCTCGCAGCCGGCTCACCCTCGCCCAGCACCACCCGCCCTCCGCTGCTATCGCAGGTACGCTAATGCGCACACACGGGATCACACACACACGTGTATTTATATCCTTGTGGGGACATCTCATTGACATAATGCTTTCCCTAGCTGCTTACCCTAACCCTAACCATCAAAATGAATGCCTAACCCTGACCCTTAACCTAACCATAGTCTAATTGTGACCCTGACACTAAAACCACATTTTGAGTCTCAAAAATGCCTTCAAACTCGTGAGGACCGGGATTTTGGTCCCCACAAGGGCTGTTTGTCCCCACAAGTATAGTAAACTACCAATTTTTGGTCCCCATGAAGATGTTAATACCCGTACACACACACACAGGCGGAGTTTTACAGTAAACAGGTGACCATGTAACTGTGTGTAGGCGGAGCTTCGGCGGCAGAGCTGCTGGTCTTGCTGGTTCAGACGGGACTCTTTGACTCGGCGCTGGCTCTAAGTCGCACCTTCAACCTGAGCCTGACACCCGTCTTTGAGGGCCTCGCCTTCAAGTAGGTCCGCCGCCCCACGCCTCAGCGGTGCTCTCCGTTTACAGCTTTGCCTTTTTCACCTATTTGTTTACCTCGCACTGTTTTCAGGTGCATCAAGCTGCAGCTTGGAGGGGAGGAGTCTCAGAACGAAGCCTGGAGCTGGTTGGCTGTTAATCAGCTGTCGGTTGTCAACACCAAAGAGTCCAGGTGTGCTTCCAACAATCAGTGACTGATTGACACACCTTTATCTGCGAGAAACAGGTGTAAGGTAACCAGACGCCCGTGGACCTCCATATAACTAACAACAACCTCCTTCTATTCGCAGCACCGCAGACGAGGCGTGGCGTCTCCTCGCCTCCTACCTGGACAGGTATCCTTCCACCAATGGGCAGCATCACCGCTACGTCATCCACAAGCTGCTGTCACATGGTGTCCCTCTACCCGACTGGCTGGTCAAAGGCTACAAGGTGAGAGCTCGGCTGGTGGAGTGGGCGGGGTTACAGGCAGTGTTTGTTTTTTCCCCACCATGCCCCTCTCTGTTTCAGCGCATGGACGCGCCGTCTCTGCTGCGCCTCCTCCTGAATTTTGACCTCCTGGAGGAGGCGGCAGAGCTCGTGTTGGAGTATGTGGATGCCGTCCTGGGGCGGGGTCACCAGTACTTTGGAATTGAGGTAAAAGTCACGCCGACATGCGTATCTGTGACGTGTCGGTGCTGTTTTAACGCCTTTCCTTTTTACTCGCCCTTTTCAGCGGCCGCTCTCTGCCACGTCTCCCCCGGCATGGCTGCCGTACACGTCCATCGACCAGCTCCTGCAGGCGCTGAACAAGACGCAGACCCAAGGCGCCGTGAGTCACTTCCCATTTCCTGTCAGTGCACCTGAGTGAATTGAGACGCGCACGTGACCTGACGCTCTGCATTTACTGTTTTGTTTTTCCAGCTTTATAACAAAGTCCGAGACAAATTAGACGAGTACCATCGCACCGTGGAGCTGATGAGCAGGCGGAGACTCGCCACGCAGGGCCGGCACTCTGAGTGAGGCGGCCGTGTAAATAGTTTATAATCTGTCATCAGTTTTGTACTGTCGTGTTTTTCAGATGTAAATGTGATGAATTAAAGTGTTTTCTAAGTTTGAGTCGGTCTCACGCATCAATCATGTGACCTTCAGACCAATGGGGTCGATCAATATTCATTAGGGCTGTTCGATATAAAAACATCGTTTCATTTTACGCTATCGTTTGTTTCGTGATGTCGCAAAATAAAGTGTTTACGGCAACATTTTCATGGTTTTGATGGTCACTGCAGTGGCTATATTAATTTCTTAAAGTTCTCTCTTTGTCTTATATTTAATATAACCACACTATGGACGGACAAGCGCCTGTTTTTATGCGTTGTCGTTAGCAACAACGACGGTAAAACCATCGCATGTCCGCTTGTTTATTTTCCACATAAACCTTTCACAATAAAGCTCAAGATCCTGTTGAGACTTTTCAAAATAAACAATCACGTGAAAAAGTATGCAGAGCATTTACAGATGAGAAGCAAAAAAGAGCCGTCAGGTGCTAAAAAATAAACCTTCGACTCCAGGTACACGATGCCCAGCTGGAAACACTTCAGCAACCTGAGATTTACAGAAAATGTTAAATTTTTGTGATTTCTATCGTTATCGGGACGATAGATGTTTTATATCAGGATATGAGATTATGGTCATATCGCACAGCCCTAATATTCATCATTATACATTATATTGATCACCTGTTGCTAACAGTCCTGTGGAGGGCTAAAGGTGTAGATCTGAAGTGCAGAGCATGAGCAGTGAGATGTACTCGAGTATTTGCTACTGGGGTCATGTTTAGGGTGTAGGGTCAGACGTGTGGGGTGGATGAGTAACACACACCTGTAGGTTACAGGAAAATAAAACCAGGTGAATGACACAGATCAGTAACAAACATCTGGATTCCACAAATTCTGTACAGCTTCCTGTCCCACAGCCAGTGAATGGATGTTATTGAACAGGTATTGTCAGCACACGTTTTCAGCAGTCTCTCCTAAACCTGCTGCACTGAGGTCATACAGGAAAACACCTGTGTGCTCAGGTGCAGTGATGCTGATGAAGGCCAGATTCTGGACGGGGACAGGTTTCATAGTCCTTCCTCTGTAAGAACCAGGATGGGACTGAAGGGCAGGGTTTCATTAAAGTACTACAGCGTTCTCACAGGATCAAAAGTAAGTGGACAGACTAATGTGTCTAAATGTAAGAGTTGCTTTTAACACTGAAGATCCCACAGACAGCAAAAAGTAAATCTTTATTTAAAGCTGCTGAGTAAAAGCTGAAAGTCTGCACTTCAGTCACATGTGGTGCCTTCATCAGTCACCGCCAAACTCTGCTGCACCAGAAACCCGAGTTCAGACATTTAAATGTGCTAAACAGACTCTTCCCCAAACAGGCTCTGCAGTAGAAATAAAACCAGACTTTTATTGTGGCACATCTACTGTACATGTAGAACATAAGTGACTTACAGCAGCACGTAGTGACTCGTATAAAAGGCTAAATGGAATGCTTTGTTCAGTAATACTGATTTGTACCATATAAGGAAGTCTATTACATCATCAGCACGCCGCCTCCAGCAGAGGTATGTCATCATCAGTCTGTCTGCAGGAAGTGTCCGGCTCATGGAGTCCGTGTGCGGCTCGGCGTGGAGCCCAGAGTAAAAACGGGGGGGTCACGCCGTGCTTTTGGTGGGCAGCTCCGTGCTGTTGTGTCTCGTCTTGCGTGACGTGCCGTCGTCCCGCGGCCGTGCCTTCTGTAAGTTGGACATGGCAGCGGTGCGCTCGATGTCGATGAGGGCGTAGAGTTCGGTGCGGCGGGTGGGGGTGGTGGGGGGCAACGGCGAGGAGGGGGTGCGCGGCGTGTGGGGATTGCTCCCGTCCGAGGCGCCTTTGTTCCCGGCCCCGCCGTCCATCTCCACCTCGATGTAGTTGAGCGTCTTGGGCGGCTCGCCGTGGCCCGACACCAGCGGCCGGCGAAAGTCAAAGTTGAAGATGGTGGGCCCATCAACGCGGCGGCGGGCCGTGTCAGGCCGGTGGGCGCTGAGCGGCGCCGTGACGTTCTCTGTGTTGACGTAGTTGTGCGAGGATTCGAGCGCAGCGGACAACGGGTGGGAATAGGAGTGGTGCAGGTGGTGGTGGGCATGGTGGTTGTAGCCATTGAGCGACGGCGTTTTGGAGCCGCCGCAGCTCTTCTCCTCGTCCTCGGAGCTCGGCTTCCTCGCCTCCCACACGGGCGGCAGCACCGGCAGGTTCTCATAGTCCAGCAGGGCCGTGCGCCGCTGGGCCGAGTTATTGACATTCTGCAGGTCGGGTGTGAGGGGGGGCGGGCGGTGGCGGCGAGGAGCCGACGAGCCGTTGGAGTGTGTGGCGGCAGGTTCAGGCTCGGTGGGCTTCTCGCCGTGGCCGTTAGTCTCTTGGTGCTCGGCGGCATCCTTCAGCTCCTTCTGCCGCCGCTCCATCAGCTGCCTCTGAACAGGCGTGGGGCCCAGCACAAAACGCACGCCTTGTGGCTCCAGCAACACCTGTGGCTCTGCTGGGGCGGGCGTCGGAGGCGGCGGCTCCCCGCGGACCCTCGGAGGGGGCGGAGGCGTCGGCGGACACTGAGACTGTGGAGAGGTAGGGCTCTCCAGCGGGGTGGTGACAGTTAGCGGGCTCGGCTGCTCCTCCAGGAGCCCCGTGGTGTTGACGTAGGTGTGTACCTGTGAACAGATAGGATAGGTGAGACCCAGTTACCTGCAGGTCACCCAACTGCTGACAAACTTTAAAGTGACAGAAAGCTTCAGGGACATCAGGAGCACCTAAACCCTCGGACTGTCCAGGTGTGTCACATCTCTCATTTATTTAGATGACGAGCAGTCCAAGTCCTCCAGGTAAAGCTAACAGGTGAGAGGTGTGAGACACCTGTACAATCATCAGAGTGGTCCCCAGGTGATCTCTCAGGAGAGTTTTCAGGTAGCAGATTCCTTCAGCTGGACTTTATGTTCTGCTAGTGAAGATCAGACCTGTGTCTACCTGATCTAAAAACTGATAGGTCAGCACTGCAGGTTAAAGGAAACGTTTTCTTCAGGTGTTTGATTAAAATGCAGGAGCTACTGTTACCTAAGGTCTGAGGTACAGATTGATGTGGTCGACAGGTTTCTGATCGATTTCTGTACATTACTGTGTTGAAACTAACTGACACAATGCTTTTCTAATGAGGGGTCATTTCAGCCTATTGGTAGGTGGGAGCTAGTCAACATGATAACATCACAGTATGTAATAAAACCTTCAGGGGCTTGAGGTGTACTTGTGTCAGGTTTAATGGGTTACCCTACCTACTGGTAGCGTAGGCAGATTTCAAGAAAGAGTTAGTTTACCAGCAGTCTGGGGCTTTTATTGTGAAAAGCAGATGCAGGAAGAAGCCGTTCTCTGCTTGTGCATAGAACAAAACACTTCCTGTGCAGGTGTATTTTAACCATGCTCAAACGTGACTGGGCAGTGCTGCTGAAAGTACAGACAGAGCACAGGATGTCCCGCCCCCGACGGCGAGGATCGCAGGTGAGACTTACCGCGTCATCGGCCACCAGCAGAGGGTGCGTGGACTCCTCCCCCACCGACGGCAGCCGGGTGCTCGCCACAGACGGGTGACGACTGGAGGGGTGAGATGGTGCCTCGCCCACAGATGGGATCCGCGTGACACCGTTTGGCACAGACGGCACCGAGTAGCCGAGAGCTGCAGCCAGAGGGGAAAGAGATGGGAGGAGTTTAGTGAGTAAGCATGTGACCTGCACCTGTAAACGTCACATGGTAAAAATACACTAACACCTGAATTTCATGTTGAAGGCTTTAAGATATTCAAGCCTCCAATCACTGATCACCCTCCTTCTGACAGCACCTGACCTGGTCTCCAACAGGAATTGACATGAACCTTCACTTCATCTAACAGCCACCAGAGGGCAACACAACACGTAGAGATTTGGTCAGGGTGCTCTCTTTCCCTCCCCACACCTCACTTCAGTCCGTGGTTGTCAGGTGTTTTTACCTGCAGGCGTGAGCGCCGCCTGGGGGCTGGGTTCCAGCACAGCCTCCTCCACCACGCTGATGCTGTGGCTGTGCATCACCTCCTGCAGCATGTTGAAGATCTCCTCAGCACGAGCACACTTGAAGGCAAAGATACCTGAACACGAACACACACACACACACACAGGTTAAAATGAGCACTCACACCTGGTCAGGTAGAAACAGCCAGGTTTAAACTACAGAACACTGAGTTTGATTTCAGGACAATCAAACTGAGCTCAGGTGAGTCCAGGAGGAGGTGGAGCCTACAGGTGAAGTCACAGTGAAGGGTTCACCAACAGCAACAACATTAAGAACACTTACAGGTGAGATCAGTAACAGGTAATCTGGTTACTGTGGTTACTATGCTGCACTCTGTTGGCTGCAGCCTCACCCACAGGAAACAGGAAGAGAGATGAGTCAGACGGGATCGGTCTAATCTCTGAAGACACAAACAGCTTCCTGCCCAAGGAGGCAATCAGCAGGCAGGAAACAAACAAGCCAATCACAGCTGAGGACGGTTTTTCTCATGTCACTAGCACGCTATTGTGGTGGGCGGACCCAGAGTCATGCTCTGGATGAGTGATGCTGCGACTGAGCATTTGCAGAAAAATGCACATGATCTACAATCACTGAAGTGAACATTTAGCTCCTCCTACATCTCAGAGACGTTCCTACAATGGTCGCTGAGCGGTGGGAGGAGCTGCTGATCAACTATCAGAATAATCCAGATCAATTGGTTTTCTATTGATCTGGATCATTTTGGTGGTTCTGCTGACTCCTCACAGGAACCAAAACCAGGTGGATCACGCACCACACACACTGCAGGCAGGTTTTGATCCACACGCTCTTTCACCGACAGCTGATCAATACTGATCAGGGTCGGGGCAGGACGAAGGACATTCTGCTGAGACTTACTAGGCCACCTGACCTAACGGCCCCTCCTACACCCCCCTCCTGACAGCGAATCATAGCAAGGCAGAGACCAGAAACAAGAAACACCTTTAATCAACACACACACACGATCCTGTGGTGACCTCATTTCCTGTTGGCACACACGGATTCTTACCTTGGCCCGTCTGGCAGCGGCGGCCGCTCTCGAACGAGAACAGGTTAGAGTCGTAGCCATAGCGGCGCAGGCACAGGTAAGGCCACCTGACGTCATCGCGGCGATGGGTATGGAGGACGAGCTCGGCATCGGTCAGCTCCATCACTCCTGAGCCCAGTTCGTTCCCATCGTCGTCCACATTGATCACCTGACGGGCAGAGAGAGAGAGAGCGTCATGACCTCTGACATTTCACGCCTTTACCGGCACCACACCCAGTATCAGCAGGCATCTGCAGAAATCAGTGAATCTTAATCCTGAGGATGAGTTTAACGGAGCGTGCTCTGTCTTCCTGCTGAATGCAAGACGTGAACTTCTCACGGTCTTGTGTTCAGAAGCGAACAAACATCTAACGCCACCTAAAAACTGACGGAGGTCGTGCCTCCGCACCCTGCAGCTGCTCATTTAAGCCCGAGGACCTTCTACATCACAAACATCTCCACAGACCGAAGTTCGCCTGAGGAGCCGACACACAGTTTTATTTAAGCGCCGCGTGGCGTATCTTTGTTTACTATGCAGTAAGACAGCAAACACAGCCTGTCATGATCACCCAGTTACTGCTGGTGTCACTCTGTGACACCACATTTCAGTCTGTTAGCTGCAGCCAACCACACGACGTTACACCTATGTCAGTTTGTAAGAGCAGCGCTCAGTGGCGTGAATCAGCCTTTATATGTGCAGCGTTTCATGTCCCCTTTAAAGGGACAGTACACTCAAAAATTTGGATGAGACCACTGTGACCCGGAGAACCTGCGCCCTCTCAATGAGGCGGATTCACCTCCTGCCTGCTGGTCATAATTTATTGATGATTTGAGCGATCAGAGGACGAGAACTTTAACCACGTGACCTGAAAATTCTCCTCCCTTTTCTGAGACCAGCTGATCTCTGACTCATTTCCCAGCATACACCCGTTTAGACTTACAGCCCATCGCTGTTACAGCTGTGGGAGCCGAGGCTCCGCCCACGGCCCAACCTGCTCACCAATCGGCCACCCTCACGTGGAGACACGTCGGCAGGTGTGCAGCAGGGCTGTGAGTAATGAGCGAGTGACGGGACGTGTGGGAGTACAGGTGAGACAGGCCGGGGCAGGACTCACCTTGAATTTACTCTGATGATTATCTGGAATCGACTCTTTCTCTGGACAGCTTAGGCAGCTACCCATGGCTTCTTCAGAGCACCATCTGATGTCTGCAGCAAGGAGAAGGCACGTGAGGAAACATGGCAGCACCCAGACGACGCACGCACGCTGCTCCCCGATTGGTGGACTCACCTAGATCCTGCCTCCGGTAGCCCTGCTTCCATCCTCAGAGCCGTCAGGGGTCAAACAGGAACAGCAGCTCTGCACAAGAAACAGCAGGTGAGGCTCAGTGCACCAAAATAAAAGACGTCAATAAAACATCACACCGGCCTCTGACATCACTCTGCATCATCAACAGCTCTCAGTTTGTTTGTTTTTTGCATTATTTTTTCTGATGATTTTCAGGTGACATTTGGTGTTAAAGAAGTTGATCATAAAACCGAGTTTGGCATTTTGCGCCACACTTCACTCGTGTTACTGTCACCTTAATAATAATACGACAGGCATTCATGAGGACGTCAGATGTAGATCGCTTTGACACCCTGACCCTGTGACCATTGCTCAACGCTTCCTCATTTCTTCTGTCCAGTCTGACGATGAGGTGCCGTGACCTCTGACCCTTCTGTTTTTCTGCTGCCGTTTTTCTCTTTCGTCATAACAGTGCTCCTGTTAATTAAACAAATGATTAATATTTTTTAATATAAAAAACATTAACTGGCTTTTGGGATTGTTACGCAGTCTCCAGCTTGCAGCGCTGCACTTCAAGCTGACGCTGCCGGATTACTCTTAAAGACAAAAATGCTCTAAAATCATCCTTCCACAAAAAACTGTTTAAAGAGGCTAAAACAGTAGTTCAATGCTCGGATCAATGTCCCCGATCGGCTCAATCACCGATCGCAGCGCGTCTCCTGTTTTCGGAGCCATCACACAGTCATTGATGTGCTGGCAGAGGGTGCATCACACATCCTGTGACACTCTCAAACACAGCATCGGTCACAGAAATCTCGATCATTACTCCTGAAATCATTTTTGCTGCTGCTGTAATGAAGCAGCTCTGATGATCCAGGCTGAACTGTTTACGTCTGACGGCTGCCTCTCATTGGTCCGTCACTCTCTTTGGTCGTTGTTCTTAATGAGATTAGATTTAAAAGTTTCCATCTTCTTTTCATTCAAATGAATTCTTTAATTCGTTTTCATGATTTTATTGGATGGAGAAAAACTGTCAAATTAAAAACAATCAGAATTCACCTGTTTAGTTTTCTAAACCTGAGACGGTGCTTTCTGCAGACTCACTGGGAGCTGCAGGAAACCAGTGCCAGATCCAGATTACGCGAGTGAAGCTCAGTTTAACAAATAAACGTATTATTTTACAGCTTCAGCGTGTGAGGGCGTTCAAGGCTTTACTCACTCACTTTAATCATTTGCCCGACAAACAGCCCCACCCGCCCCGTGAGCCGGCGCCTTCGCTTGAGCTGGACTCAAACAGGAAACGATTATAAAGCCGTCGTTTTTATTTACAGGTGGAAGCAGCGACCGAACAGCTGACACATACGTGTCACTGTCCAAGAAAATGGAAAATGATCTTAAAACAGCCTCTGACCAGCTTCAGAAAAGAAAAAAAAAACTTTACCCATGACAGCAAATCAGCAGCTGCTTCAGTCATCAATAATCAATAACCAGGTTTAGTTTCATTGTTTTCAGCTGCAGAACAGTCAAGTGTGTCTGAAATCATCAGCTCCACCTCAGTGCAGTCACACTGGGTCAACCCAGCGGGCGACGGCTTGGCCCACCGGGCGATGGGTCGGCATTTGTTCCATTTAGCAAAATTCGATGACCGCACCGCCTTCATCTAAAATCTGACACATGAAGATTAAAAACATCTACACTAATCTGAGCGCATCACAAACTTTTACAGCTGATTTTTATGCTTTTATTTTGAAGGTCCGAGTGACTCGGTTTAGTTTCTGTGGGTTAAACGTGCTTTAACGAGTTTCGGCGTTTTGAAGTTTTATCCAAAGCAGGGTTCAGATTTGGGGACTGATCAATATCCAGACATTAATGCAAGTTATTATCAATAAATCCAAACATGACGACGGGAACACGTGAACCCAAAACATCTCACAGCACTGATCCATCGGGTAAGCAGAAGGTTGGAGGTTCACACCGTCTTCATGTTGGCGTGTTTTCCGTGCACCAATTTACTGATCTACTTTTTTTCTATTCTTATTTTATTTTTGTAATTCACCTTTTCTTCCCATCTCCTGTGCTGCAGTTAATTTTCCTCAATGTGAGATTAAATATAACGTCCATGTTTATGTAGAAGTGACATGAAACGTCTCACCAGAGTCCATTCACAAAAACAGATTATACCTGTTTCTGCTAAGTCGGCCACTTTTTCATGTTTCACTGAGTTACCTGTGATCCAAACCGACCCTGCGTCACAGCAATAGGGACAGGGGCAGACCCGGAGCTCACCTGCTCTCTCAGGTAAAAGTCCTGTTTTCCTGAATGGTGTCTGGTGAAGAGTCGGGGTGAACAGCAGGAAACCACGATGACAGTCTCCTGACCTCACACTGTTTTTCCTTTAATCTGTCACTCTACAATCAATCTTCAAAGCTTTTTACAACCAAATGTCCCAACATTTAAACATTAAAAACCTTTAATCAATTAATAATCTGATTAATCAGCCAGCTGTTTCTCTTCCAATCAGGTAATTAACAAATGATTGGTAATCAATAAATGGATCAAGTCTGAATTTAAATGAAAAAAAACTTTTTCTATTTTTTTTACTGATTAGAAAATACTAAGACTGGCTGATATTGATCTGACTGATTTCACCCAACAGTGTCAGTCTGATGGGTTTGATGTTAAATTAAGCTCTAGATGAGGAAGATAAACTAAAATAAACTGAGGAACGAGGATTGTAAATGTCGACATCCCAGAGTTGATCGATCAATATAAGAAATCTCAATAACCAATAATAATCAGCTAATCAATATTCCAAACCACCACAGATCCTTTGACTAAATTGTTCAGATAATTATTAGCCTGTTTATCAATAAATAACTAAGATAATTTCCTGTCAGAAGAGTTTAAACGGTTCCCTTATAGAGCACACTGATTTTTGAAGGAAGATCTCTGGAGCAGCTGACTGATTAATCAATAAAATAACTGACAGATGATAAGATGAAACTGGCACCGATTGATTAATCGATCACTGACTGAATGAAAGCAGCCTGATCTTTATGTTTCTGTCCTTCCTTGTTTTGAATCACTCACTCAGAATGCGTGTGCGCGTGTGTGCGGTGGGGGGGGGGCTGAAAACACTGACTTATTACTTTACCACAGTGTGTGTGAGATAATGGCCCGTGTTTCTTTCTCTCTGGGTCACAGCCTCTCCCCGCGAGGCCGCGCCACTCTCGTCCCGCTCTCGGTGAACTTTGTTGGGCTGACAAACTTCGGTGTGTGGGTGTAATGGCAGCTAGCAGCACGGAGCTAAGCTCAATAAGCTAACCGTGATTTCAGCTAATTAGCTCGGGGCTACACACCGACGCACTCCGCCCGTTCGTTCCCACAAACATCCAACAAACAGCCCGGGACAAAGAAACATACTTACGAGGCTACTTCGCCGTGTCCGATGGGAGCATCCAAACCGCGGGACGCCCTCGGGACCGCTCGGCAGCTCGGATTGGGGCCGAGAAGACGCTGGGGCAGCTAGCGTTAGCCGCGGCTACAGCCGCAGATCCTCCATCTTTCCTCTTCGCCGCTGAGCGCCAAAAAACAATTACAACTTCTTCCAGCCGCCGCTAACGCTGCTGTCTGCGCCGATTAACCAGCGGGAAGCGGCTCAAACCCATCGACGGGCCTTCGGGGTGCTCTGCAGACTTCCCCCGCGCGTCCTCACACACTTTTTTCGCCTTTAAAACACTCTTTGGTTCACTCACAGCGTCCTCTGTTCGGCCTCTCTCCGACAAACTTCCGACACTTCACAGCCTCGATGTGGAAAGCCCGCCACACGGCGCATGCGCGGCCCCTGGAGCTTGGGACAGCCGGGGCCTCTCCCCGCCAGACGCCGAGACACACTGCAACTAAACATACACAGACACACAGCTACCAAAACACACACACCTAACCACAATCTAACTGTGACGCTAAAACCACATTTTGAGTCTCAAAAATGTCTTCAAACTTGTGGGGACGGGCACTTTGTCCCCATAAGGCCTCTTGGTCCCCACAAGCATAGTAGTGTTCCAATTTCTGGTCCTCACAACAATCTAAACATGGCACACACACACAGACACACAAACACATGTCAGGATAACAGTGTAAGTGATCAAAAGTCCTACAAATTTCTCATAAAGTCCTGAAATAACTCTGTAACAGAAAGTGTCTGACCTTTGACCTTTGGATAAGGACAAAGGTAAAAGCGCGTGCAGTTCAGCGTGGGCTTAATGGGGGTGGGGGGTTGAGCTGAAACCCTGGTAGACAACAGTGAATTCAGCCGGCTGCTTCGAGACACAACCACGGATCAATTAACAAGACCGAGCAGGAACGAAACCGTTCTTCAGACACACAGAGCTCCTTAAACCTGCGTTCTGTCCAATGCCCAGCAAGGGGCGACTCCTCTTCTCCTGCTTCAGGTGTGAGCTGCAGGTGGTAAACAGGAGATGGTGGGTTTGAGTCCCACTGACGCTGAGGGGGAACATCTCACAGACAGGAAGAGTGCTCGCACAGATGAGGTTTCTTCTTCCTCATACCTGAGCTTCAGACCAGAGTAATCAATATCCTGCTGATCATTCTGAGGTCCAGGTTTGAATTAAGGTCACATGCTCTTTACAAACATCACACGCTTGCTCTGATCTCACTGACAGTAACAGTTACTATAAAGCTTTTATATGAATAATTTACATGTAATTTAGTTATTTTGTAAAAGTCACTAAATCAGACCACTGATCAGAAATGATTCAAATATTATTGATAAATCATTAAACCAGTTTCATTCTTCACGCTGTTACTTTATTAAACTGATCTGATTTTAAAATGTTAATTTAATAAGGAAACTATAATCTTCTGTCTCACTAGCATCATATTCTTATGGGCATAATATCTTTAGATTAATGAATAAAAATATATATTGTATTTTATATTCATGGATATAAATCTTCTATTTTATAATGAGTAGAATAAGATTTTTATTTCAGTCTACACTCTGCAGCAGATAACATCCTTCTGTTATTTTTTTACAAGGTTCTTCGCCGTTATTTCGGGCTTTTATTGTGAAAAGCTGGGACAGGAAGAATCAATTTTTTCACATTATTATAACTAATCAACCTTCCTATATTGATCAAACAGCGGTGATCAAATAATCCTCAGCTGATATCTGTTTGAATCGCACGACTTCGGAGAGGGACTTTTAAATTTTAGTCTTATTTTGGAAGCTTCAGCTGAGTTTTAATCTGGGCTTATCTCCTTCCAGAGGAATCTGGATTTACTCAGCCCCTCCTGTCAGATCCCTGTTCTCCACCAGTGCTGGGTCTAGAACTAGATCCTTGTGGTTGCAGGACGCTGGCGTCTTTAGCGCAGTGTCAGTGGAGAAGAGGCAAAAACCTCCTTGGCCGTGACGAGCTGATGATACAGAAGGTAAAAGCTGTGACTGAGTTAGGACATGAATGCTGTTTGCGTCCTCTCAAGGAAAGGAGCTTCAGTGCTTCCTTTCCAGTATTTAAGTCTGACATCATTAGTCGTTTCCGGGTCCAAACTTCGCTTCAGGTCCCAAAGTCGAACGAACACTGCGGCACCACTGAGACTTACAAACTGTCTAAATTCTTTTATCTGTAATAAAATGATCAGTGTGGCTGCTTTACCAGGTGTAGCAATTAAGTTTAACATCCAGACATCTATTAAAAAGGAAAAAGGAAAAGGATTTATGAAGTTTAACAGATTTAGAAGTTAGCAGGAAGTTAGCTCGCTAGTTTACACCTAAACATGATATAGCATGTTCTGAATGAGAGATTGATTATGATAGCAGAGCTATCAGAGTTACAAACTGTCTAAATTCTTTCATCTTTAATAAAATGATCAGCGTTGCTGCTTTACCAGGTGTAACAAAGTTTAACATCCAGACATCCATGAAAACAGAATTTATTACATTTAACAGAGTTAGAAGTTAGCAGTAAGTTAGCTCGCTAGTTTCCACCTAAACATGATATAGCATGTTCTGACTGAGAGATTAAAACGTACAGCTCTGCTATCACTTCCAACATAAATGAAGACAGAAAACTAAACAGCAGTGACGTTTGTAGGGTTACTGAAGTTGGGCTAGCTGCTATATAATGATGTGCTACGTGATCGCTAGCGACACAGCTATGTTAGCATAGCATAAACACAATGAAGCTGGAGGATGAACGCTAACTTTTTTCCACTCGATAAAAGTTAACGTGAGGGTTCCCGATGGTTAGAGACAAATGCAATCGCATGGCAGGATGCTGTAAACGGACCAAACCTCAGTCGGGAGAACAACTGAGATAATCCAGCCACAATACGAGGTTAGTCATTAATATACTGCTGCATGGGCTGGGCTGGAGTTACATCTAAGGGTTTAAACACTGAGCTTTAAAATGAACAGCGGCAATAAAAACCGAGAGAGGCCGACAGTGATCACTGACTGTTTTTAGGGGCTTGTTCAGATTAAATAAAACAAGATACAAAGCATGTTAAAAACACAACAGCCTTATTAAACGCAGAGTAGTTTGGACCCGGAAGCAGGATTCATCAGATCATCACTTAAAGACCGGATAGGATCTCCTTTAGGAAGCACTGAAGCAGGAGAGGAGACGATTACGTCCCATAATTCATAGTGAAAAACTTCTTTCGTTTTAGAAGCTTTATGTTCTTTTCTTCTTGTGCTCAGAGTTCAGTCGTACTGAAATAATCCTGCTCAGATTATCATAGAGTTTCTGGATGAATAATTAGAGAGCTGATAATTTTGTGTTGTGTGTTTAATAAGCTGCTCACATACAGACGAGCACAGGTACACTTACAGGTACAAGCACAGGTAAACTTACAGGTATGAGCACCTGTGACAGAGATATAAACAGGACAACAGAAACTCAACCGAGAAACTGGAGCCAATATTCCAGCAAATCAAACACATAGGAGATGATACAACCAATAATCTATAGATAATCTATACAGACAGATGTCACACAGCTGAACATAAATTAAAACAAATTAAAGTTATAAACATTTCTCTGTGACATACGAACACTGTAGAAAAATATATGGACATGTCTCTCTGAAGAGCTCAGCAATGGCTCAGCAGTCAGTACAATCGTTACGGTCAGGGTCAGCGTCTGTGGAAAGGACCAATAACCCATCAATAAGCCGTCAATAACCTGTCAATAACCTGTCAATGAGCCGTCAATAACCTGTCAGTAACCCGTCAATAACCTGTCAGTAATCTGTCAGTAACCTGTTAATAATCTGTCAATAAGCCATCAATAACCCATCAATAACCTGTCAATAAGTGTCATAAAACCGGCAACAACCCGTCAATAACCTATAAATAAGCTGTCAATAACCCATCAATAATCTGTCACTAACCTGTCAATAACTTCTCAATAAGCCGTCAATAACCCACCAATAATCTGTCACGAACCTGTCAATAACTTCTCAATAAACCGTCAATAACCCGTCAATAACCCATCAATAACCTGTCAATAACCTGTCAATAACCCATCAATAATCTGTCAGTAACCCGTCAATAACCCATAAATAACTTGTCAATAACCCATCAATAACCTGTAAATAACCTGTCAATAACCTGTAAATAACCTGTCAATAACCTGTCAATAACCCATCAATGTCCTGTAAATAACCCATCAATAACCCATCAATAACCTGTCAATAACCCATCAATAACCTGTCAATAACCTGTCAATATCCTGTCAATAACCCATCAATAACCTGCAAATAACCTGTCAATAACCCGTCAATAACCTGTAAATAACCTGTCAATAACCCATCAATAACCTGTCAATAACCTGTCAATATCCTGTCAATAACCCATCAATAACCTGCAAATAACCTGTCAATAACCCATCAATATCCTGTCAATAACCTGTCAATAACCCATCAATAACCTGTCAATAACCCATCAATAACCTGTCAATAACCTGTCAATATCCTGTCAATAACCCATCAATAACCTGTCAATAACCTGTCAATAACCCATCAATATCCTGTAAATAACCTGTCAATAACCTGTCAGTAACCCATCAATATCCTGTCAATAATCTGTCAATAACCCATCAATAACCCATCAATATCCTGTCAATAATCTGTCAATAACCCGTCAATAACCTGTCAATAACCCATCAAGAACCTGTCAATAACCTGATGTTAATCTGAGGCTCCACGTCTGTTAAAAGGACCAATAATCTGTCAATAATGTGTTCATAATCTGAGGGCGGTAATCTGATATGTAGGATCAATAATATGAAGGTTATCGATGACTCACCGCCTCACATCCTGTACATTCCCTCCTGCTCGCTGCGTAGCTTCCTGGCTCTGAGGACGTCTCTGACACACTGATGCAGGTATGCATACTGCACCTGTGGAGAGGTGGCAGGTGAGTCACACCTGAGCTCAGTCTGACAGCACAGATTACAGGATTATTACAGCAGTCTATCATTTCAGCCTGGGGGATTATTTTAGTCACCTGTGACTGAGTGCCTTCAGGTGTTTGTCAGGACCAGGGTTTAGAAACACAGATTAGCCAGTAAGGGAAAACTAAAAACAAACCTGTCTTGTAAACAGCAGATCTTGGGTTCCTTTGATATATTGAATATTTACATCTGCTCAGCTCAGGAAAGCTCTCTGAACTCTAGCAGAGGACATCGCTGGACCATCTCATAGCATCAGACAACAAATCGAAGTATGTAAATAATAAGTCTGAACTCATTCAGGTTCTCAGCAGCAGTTTCAATGCTGAAATCCCAAATGTGAAACTTCAGTCATCATACCAGATTAAACAATTTTCAAACTACAAATATGGCTGACACACAGAAAAGGAAGAGTCGGCTAAAAGTGCAGAGATCGCCACGTAACGGCATACAAACGTTTGCCCCCATGAAGCATTGGTCCTACCTCAGTCTGCACCATGTGGGATCGATGGAGTCGCAGGTCAAACACGGCGCCGTAGATATCCACCGTGTCTTTGGCGTCCAGCTGCTGCAGCACTCGATCCAGGACAATGAAAGTCCCCGTCCGGCCCACACCGGCGCTGACAAAAAGACCAAAGTCCAGTCAAAAAACACGTCGTATACTGACTACAGTTAATGAGCAGGATAGTCCACATCATGACAAACACAAATTAGCGTGTTAAGCTGGTGAAAAACATAAGTGTTCTCACACTGTGAGGTTTCTGTTGGTTTAGCTATAATTACGTCACATCTGACCATGTGATGCTTCACACGTTTGAGATTCTAGGAAATCAGTGGTTCGTCCCTCTGAAGAGGCTGATATTTTAAGGGCACAATGAGGTACCTGCAGTGGACTACAGTGGGTCCAGATCCCGAAGTCCTGTTGACGTAGTCTCGGACAGTACGGACAAACTGGATGAGGGACTGAGTGGTCTCTGGGACACCGTGGTCCGGCCACACCGTGTAGTGAAACTGACGAACCAGGCGGCTGAAGCCGAGCTGCTCCTCCTGCAACGCACAGGCACATTAAACTGAGCTGGGATCAGCTTCTCAGATCCTCAAGAATAAAATGAAACAAGCGTTCGAGCCGCCTTTCACACTCAAACCGGTTCGGTAACAAAGACGACAGCTGTCGGTGAAACGTACGCTGTAGATGTTAAACTCTCTGATGGTCCACTCAGGTAGAACCGATTCTGACAGCATCTGGACGATCAGGTCTCCGTAGTACAGAGGATCCTGATCGAACGGCCAGTAGTGATCACATTTCACCTGGATGGAGGAAGAGGAGGAAAACCTCACTGTTTCAGGCTGATGAGTTTGTGAAGATGGTCTCTGTAATCATTGCCTCTGTGCTACCCACCCTTCCTTTCTCCACACACTGAGTGACCATCACCACATTGTGGACATTCTGCTCCCAAACCATCTTCCAGAAGTCGTCTTTAGTTCCAGGCAGAGGACCCTGTGTGGCGATGTACTCCCGCCGGAAGTTGTTACCCTGAAAACAGAGAGTGTGAACGCCCCGAAACTCGGACAACCGCTGTGACTGACTCATAGGAGTCTATGAGAAAATGATGCTACTGTTCACATGATCTCTAACCTCAGTAAACACTTTATCGTCTTTGTCTCTGGTTTCAGAGACCAGCTTCATCATCTCGTCTTCACCCATCCTGCTCTTAACTACTAAATGAGTCTTTATCGAGATCGGTCTTTGCAATGGACTTCTTCACATCCAACCAAAATTAAACCCTGTCCTAACTAAGCCAGGTGTGTTTGTGTTGCAATCATTGTACAGTCACCCAAAAACACCGACTGGCAAGCTGCGAAATGAAGAAGCTATTAGGTGGCCCTACTCATCTGAGTAAAAACTAAGATGCACTGCATGTTTTTATGTTTTCACTCTTTACTGCACTTTAAATGGATCTCCAGTGTGGTGCATCTCAAGTCTGTACTGACTTACTGGGATGTAACTGGCATTGATGTAGTCAGAGCAGGGGTCGTCATCAACGTAGGACAGCTTGACCCTCGTCGAGTCGTCTGAATATGAGAAAGGCAGTTAGACCCAGACCTTCTACAACCCGGTGATCTCTTATTGTGTCTGTGGGTTCTTGACTCACAGGGCAGGATGTTATTGTATCGGTTCTTTCCCCGGTTCTCCGGCAGCAGAGCCGAGTCCAGAGGCTGGTTACGACCGACGTCCTTCAGATCCTGATAGGGAGAAAATAAAAGCGATTCACAACACAAACAAAGGCCCACTCTGAACACTCTTAAACGTCAAAATAGTGAAAACAGACAGGATAAACCCTGGATCTAACATCCTGCACCATCCTCAATGTTGCCACAAGTTTGTTTATTCTTGAGGGATGTGATATGCTGAAGCTGGGGTCTTTCAATGAGGAACAAATTAGTTTTATTGATCGCTGACCTCATACTCCTCTGACATCAGGTAGTTGGAGTCAGCCTGTAGTTTGCTGTAGTGAGACTCAAAGTTCACAATCTTAATGGGACTGCAGGAGAAAAGAAAACATTTAAAACTAGAAAAATTCACAAAAGGTCAAAGATGAACCTGAAGCAGTGTGAACGGAATTACAGACCTGGAGATTCGACGGCTGCTGAGGAGCAAAAGGCAGAGAGAGAGAGAGACCTCAGAGTTTAAACCTAATGATGCATTTTCATCTGTACACACACGCAGTACTACATGCAGTACTACATGCAGTACTACATGCATTAATCAGACCCTCCTCTGAAGGAAAATAATCTGTCACAATGCAATCACATGTCCGCAGAAACAAAGGCATAACAGTACTCTGACTGTAGTATCAGTTCAGTTCTGATGCTGCCTTCAGCAGGTAAGGGAGCTGAAGGTGCCGCAGCACCCCCTGGTGGATTTTAGAGGACATGCATGTCCATCAGTGTATCATGCAGGTAAGGGAATTCCAGAAAGCTGATTCTGTTTATCCGGACATCTTCAGTGGGAGAAACGTTTCGTCATCGTCCAGGTGACTTCTTCAATCTCAGCTGACTGCAGGTTTCAACCTTATAAACAGGACATTTGCACAGTGACTGAAACTATCGTCCTTCCAAAAGACCTGTGGAGACCATCTCTGAATCGAGGAGGGGGCCTAAGGGTCACCATCTTACAATGCTGTGATTGCAGCCATTCCCCAACTCTCTGTGAATGGGACTCATGGCCATCGATCAATGATCACAGATCAGTGATCGTGACATTTTCCATATTAATGATCATAAACTGACCTCACAGCCCATTGGTCACCAGTGGCGCTAGTGTCAGTCATTGTGCAGGTGCTTATAAGGTTGATACCTGCAGTCAGCTGAGACTAAAGAAGTCACCTGATGATAATGAAACGTTTCTCCCACTGAAGACGTCCAGATGAACAGGATCAACTTTCTGGGTAAAAAACTAATGATTTTATTTCATATTAACGGTGGCGAGAGTTTGCACTCTTACTGTTTCATTTCAAATGTGTTGTATAGAGTGTTATGAAAGGTGAGTCACTGTGCAAACATCCCTGAACATTATTGATTATTGATTACTTACCCTCTGACACCCAGCTGGTTCCCTGCTGCTGCTCTCTCTCTCCTCATATTTATCCTGACCTCCAGCCTCTCTTCCTCACTGGTGGAAACACAGCAGCACCGTTTAACCTAAACAAAGCTAAGCAGGTGTACCTTACAGACAGGTGCGTCCTCTGATACTCACACTTTGCGAGTTCTGTGCCTGCAGACAAACAGAACGGTGATTCCCACAATCACAGCAGCGAGGAAGAGTCCAGCACTCACACCTTCGATGACACCGCTCAGAGGCTCTGCAGGAGGAAACACAACTGTGATACTTTTCTGAATTTTTTACCTGCACCTGCTCATCCCAGCTTGACCTCAGGTGTATTTTAATCGAGCTAAGGTTTGTTCTCACCAGCCTCAGTGATGATGGGTTGCGATAGGCAGGTGTCAGAGAACAGTGGAGACAAGACACTCAAGTCCTTTGCATCATCATCAAACAGCTGAGTGAAAGCTCGGACGCTGATCCTGGAGACAAACACAGACGCCCCTAAGGTTATTCACGCAACGCCTGACCTTAGAGGTAACACTGGAGCAAAAAGTCTACGGGGCTGAAAGGTTCAGAGATGATGAGCTGGTTCTAACAAACCATTAAGGCTCCAGGTTTCTGGTCAGTCTACCGCCCTGGAGTGCTGCAGTTTGGAGGAAGTGGACACGGAGTCAAGTACCTGACATTCATGCAGAGGATTTTTCAGTACCTGTAGGCAGTCTTTGGCTTCAGGGGTCCATCACAGAAGTGGTTCAGATCTCCGCTAGACTCTGGGTCCTGGTCTGAGCCTCTGGCATCACAGGTGCCCCCTAGCAAGTCCATCCCAGTCCCCAAGCTGATGTTAAAGCTCTGGGTGGTGCTGTCAGGGCTCTCGGTGCATCGGCTGGGGAAATAGCTGGTCTGGTAGGACCTGACGGAGCTGTTGGAGCTGTAGTCCAGGTAGGAGGGCAGTGGGTGCTTCTGCTCCAGCTGCATTAGGCTAACATCTTCAAAAACAAACCAGAAGATTCAGGATTAGATTATTGCATCCTATTATCATCCTTCTGTCTGTCCATCCATTATTATTTCCGTTATCCATCTATTAATTCCATAATCCATCCCATCATCCATTATTTATCCCAAAAGAAGAGGTATGAGGGAATGGTGAAAAAAATGACAGCACACACAATTTAAGACCGATACCACCAATTGAAGTCAGGTGACCAGAACTACAGGAAGGAGATCCAAGAGGAGTTACTACAGATTCTTTTCAGGAGGACCAACCAATCAGAAGAATTCCAGTAAACTGGCCTTATGTGGATGCTGCTCACCTTCAGACTCAGTCACTACTACAGTGAAGTACTTAACAGCTCCATTGACGTCACTGAACCAGCTGCAGTTAAACTGGAAGGAGATGGAGGACTTGGTGACCACAGCAGACTGCTCACTGACCCGGGTACCGGAGGGGGGCACCGGAGGACCTTCAAGAGTCAAGAGGAGGACAGCATGTTAAACACCCTCCGTCACACTGAGGACATGTTAACTTCCACTCGCTCTTACGGTCAAGCATGGTGACCATGTTGTCCTGAGCCTCGTCGCTGGGCTTCCCACCAGACATGACCTTCACAGAGACCGTGTAGTGTTTGTGAGGCTCCAGCTCAGTGATGATGTAGCTGTTGGAGTCCCGCTCAGCGAGTCTGGAGTACATCAGTGTGTGGGAATCCTTGCGGAGACACTCGATGGTGTAGGAGTCGTAATCGGTGTCCGGGGTTACCCAGGAGCAGGAGATGGAGGTGGAACTCTGAGGGCGACAGTGGAGGCTGTGGACTCTCTCTGGCTCTGTAGACGAAAGTAATGGAGTGAAACCACATGACAATTCAAATCAGAATTGACATAAAGTGCTGCCACCTACTGGTGCGGATGCTTTTGCGGATAGGTGTGCTATAGGTAGGTGTGGCCCCAGGCTCTGTGGTCCCACTGATGGTGCGGAGGCTGAAGTTGTAGAGCCGTCCAGGGAACATCCCCCTCAGGATGCGGTTGCTGGACGTCCGGGTGTGGTACGGATTGATGATGGACAGCCGGTCCCGAGGAGTCCACTGCAGGTCAAAGTCATCATAGTCGGAGTCCACAGGGCCACTCCATGTGATCTCCAGGGAGGTGTTGGTCACCCCCCTGAACAAGATGGAGGCAGGTGGTCTGGGAGCTGAGGAGGGGCAGGATTTGTTGCTGATCAGAAACTATTCCAATTCGTGTGTCTCTGCTTAAAATTAGGATTTCATTTGTTCTGCTCCTCATGTTTCTAGACTTTATGTTTTAAAATGTCTCTTGTTACTTTATGTTGCGACTGCGTGCTGCACTGATAAAACTGGAAAAATGCATTTTGCTAAACCACTGAAACTGCTGACTGAATATCAAGGAATACTGAGGTGATCTGAGCTCTAACAGAAGCTGCATCTTACCCGTCCGGCCCAGGGTGCTTGCCCTGTTGCTGAGCCCGCCGCTCTGGCTCAGCACCTCGGCTCGATACAGGCGACCCGCTACAAGGCCTGAGAAGATGAACCCTGTGGCCTCTGAGCCCAGCTGATGCATGGCCTGCTGAGAACCGTTGGGGTTGTAGAGATACAGCTGGTATCCACTTAGATCACCGTCACCACGCTCCCAGTTTACCCAAAGACTGTCAGACTGGTTTCCACTCTTAGCTTTCAGGAACGCTGCGGCTGACGGGACTGAAGAGAAACACGATCACCGATACAATCTGCAAGTCCACTCTTCGGATACAGAAGGCATAATATCCTTTACATTTTATTTCCAGTCAAGGACCGTGTACTCGGGAGGACCAGCTGGTCTCACCTGTTCTGGCGTCGATGGAGGTCTGGTTGGTCTGGTCTCCACTGTGGATCTGGATCAACATCTTGTAAGGAGCACCAGGTCTGAGGCCCTGAAAAGAGCACTGCTGACTGTTGGACTGGACGCGCTTTTTCTCGTGCAGCTGGTCATTACGATCATACAGAAAAACTTCATACAGCTGAAAGTCTCCCTCTGGTGGTGACCAGTGGAAGGACAGGCTGGTGGTGGTGTTTGCAGCGACGGCCAGATTGGTGACCACCGCTGGGTCTACAGGAGAAGGGACGAGGGAAGCTTTTAACGTTCACTTCAATTTCATCAATCAAACTGTTTATTTGAGGAGAGAAATCAAGAGTTTCTCACACATCACTGTAAATCGATTTTAGGTCAAACCACCAGAACCTGGTGAGTTATTCATTTTCTTTCTCAGTATTGTTCCAACTAAATAGTCTAAGGAGCCTGGAAAGAAAAGCATCTGGACGTCTTTAAGCTGCTTGAAGACGTTTCACCTCTCATCTGAGAAGCTTCTTCAGTTCTAGGGTCAAATAGTGGAGAGTCCCAGATTTAAACCCAGTGGGAGTATCCCCCCAAAGAGGGACAAAGGACCCCCTGATGATCCTCTAATCACCTGAGCCAAGGCATGAAAACGGGTGTGGGTCACAATCAGCCAGGGTTTCAGGTGAGCTCATTGTTAAACCTGGCCCCACCCTATCATGTGATTTCCTGAGGTCAGATGGCCCAGGATGTGAGTGGGCGTTAAAGCGTCTGGGAAGGATCTCAGAACTGGATTATAGATGGCAGACAGTTGGTGTCGTAAACCACTGCCTCTGTTCAAAGATGGTCGCTCACAGTGGACATAGATGGCTTCTTTCACTCCTCTTTCAAACCATCTGTCCTCTCTGTCCAAAATGTGAACATTGCCATCCTCTGTGGAGGTGGCTCTTCTATGTTGTGCCATGCGCTTGTGAAGTGGCTGTTTGGTCTCTCCGATGTAGAGGTCTGTGCATTCCTTGTTACACTGTACAGCATACACCACGTTGTTAAGTTTGTGTTTTGGAGTTTTGTCAACTAAATACTTTCTCAAAATATTCTGACTTGTCTATGAAATGTACAGTGGGATGCAAAAGTTTGGGCAACCTTGTTAATAGTCATTATTTTCCTGTATAAATTGTTGGTTGTTACAATAAAAAATGTCAGTTAAATATATCATATAGGAGACACACACAGTGATATTTGAGAAGTGAAATGAAGTTTATTGGATTTACAGAAAGTGTGCAATAATTATTTAAACAAAATCAGGCAGGTGCATAAATTTGGGCACTGTTGGCATTTTATTGATTCCAAAACCTTTAGAACTAATTATTGGAACTCAGATTGGCTCGGTAAGCTCAGTGACCCCTGACCTACATACACAGGTGAATCCAATAATGAGAAAGAGTATTTAAGGGGGTCAATTGTAAGTTTCCCTCCTCTTTTAATTTTCTCTGAAGAGCAGCAACATGGGGGTCTCAAAACAACTCTCAGATGACCTGAAGACAAAGATTGTTCACCATCATGGTTTAGGGGAAGGACACAGAAAGCTGTGTCAGAGATTTAAGCCGTCTGTTTCCACAGTTAGGAACATATTGAGACAATGGAAGACCACAGGCTCAGTTCAAGTTAAGGTTCGAAGTGGCAGACCAAGAAAAATCTCGGATAGACAGAAGCGACGAATGGTGAGAACAGTCAGAGTCGACCCACAGACCAGCACCAAAGACCTACAACATCATCTTGCAGCAGATGGAGTCGCTGTGCATCGTTCAACCATTCGGTGCACTTTACACAAGGAGATGCCGTATGTGAGAGTGATGCAGAGGAAGCCTTTTCTCCGCCCACAGCACAAATAGAGCCGCTAAAGCACATTTGGACATGTCAGCTTCATTCTGGAATAAGGTGCTGTGGACTGATGAAACGAAAATTGAGTTATTTGGGCATAACAAGGGGCGTTATGCATGGAGGAAACAGAACACAGCATTCCAAGAAAAACACCTGCTACCTACAGTAAAATATGGTGCTGGTTCCATCATGCTGTGGGGCTGTGTGGCCAGTGCAGGGACTGGGAATCTTGTCAAAGTTGAGGGACACATGGATTCCACTCAGTATCAGCAGATTCTGGAGACCAATGTCCAGGAATCAGTGACAAAGCTGAAGCTGCGCCAGGGCTGGATCTTTCAACAAGACAACGACCCAAAACACTGCTGAAAATCCACTAAGGCATTCATGCAGAGGAACAAGTACAACGTTCTGGAATGGCCGTCTCAATCCCAGACCTGAATATTATTGAAAATCTGTGGTGTGAGTTAAAGAGAGCCGTCCATGCTCGGAAGCCATCAAACCTGAATGAATTAGAGATGTTTTGTAAAGAGGAATGGTCCAAAATACCTTCAACCACAATCCAGACTCTCATTGGAACCTACAGGAAGCGTTTAGAGGCTATAAGTTCTGCAAAAGGCGGATCTACTAAATATTGATTCCATTTCTTTTTTTGTGGTGCCCAAATTTATGCACCTGCCTGATTTTGTTTAAACAATTATTGCAAACTTTCTGTAAATCCAATAAACTTCATTTCACTTCTCAAATATTACTGTGTGTGTCTCCTATATGATATATTTAACTGACATTTTTAATTGTAACAACCAACGATTTATACAGGAAAATAATGACTATTAACAAGGTTGCCCAAACTTTTGCATCCCACTGTATAAAACATCAGGTTTTCCTCCATCACATTCAAAGTGAGAAACAGGAAGTCTTACTTGTCCGAGCCTCAGTGCTGACCCCAACACTGTGGACCCCGCCGCTGGTGGTCTGGACCAGGACTCGATACTTCTTTCCTGGTGTGAGGCCGTCAAACTGCTGCCAGGTGTGTCCAAAGGGCTGAGAGACGTTTCTCACCATGCTGCCTCTGTCATCCAGAACTTGGAGGACATATCCATCAGCCACACCCAGAGCCTCCTGCCAGCTCACCTGGATACTACAGGTGGTGTGGTGGGAGTCCACCTGGAGCCCTGTCACTGCAGAGGGGACTGAGGAACACAGGGATGATGCAGAGCGCAGTAAGGACCAGCTAATCTGTACGACAGCATGGTGTATATTCACTGTACAGAGGTGTGTCCTCTAACCTGTACGCCCTGTGACCGTGTTGTTGTTCACCAGGTCTCCACTCACAGACTGAACCATGATGGTGTACACCTGGCCGGGCTGCAGGGAGCCGAACGTCACCTCGTTCTGGTGCTTGAGGACGCTTCGGACACTTAACTTTCGACTTTCTCTGTAGAGAAACACGGAGAATCCGTCTACATCGCCCGGACCAGGAGTCCAGCTCACCATCAGACTGCTGCTGTCTCCACTGTTGCTAACGTGGATGTTCTTCACTTTACTGGGAACTGAAAGATGACAAAGAGCTTTTGATCTACAGCATTTTTGCTCTTTACTTCAAGGTTTAATGATGATCATGTCCACAAAAGCAAAAGCAGAGGTGATAATAAGTCTCAGTGGTAATCTGGTTAATTGTAGCTGCCTGCTACTGATGATTTAGATGTAGAGATACCGTTCCCAGAGCAACTGCTGAGAAACTGCAGCTCCACCAGGAGGCATTATAAAATGATCTGACTTCCCTGATATGTTGTGTCCGTGAGTCTAAGGAGCTTGGAAAGAAAAGCGAGGGTCATGGACCCCCTCCTCTGCCTAACCACATGAGCCAAGACGTGAAAACGGGTGTGGGTTTGGGGTGAACCCATTGTGAGACCTTGCCCCACCCTATCATGTGATCAAATGACCCAAGGTGTGAGTCACCCACATCATGACCCTCTTAGGGACACTCCCGATAGGGCTTAAAAATCTGGGACTCTCTTAGAACTGGAGAAGCTTCTCGGATGAAACATCTTCACTAATCTTAAAGAATTCCCGATGCTTTTCTTTCCAAGCTCCTTAGACTGCAATGACCTGGCTGACTGAGAAACTCCACCAACATCTTCACAGACATTGCAGTGCAGGACTCTACAAATAAGCCGTAACTGATTTTCAGGATGTTTTGTAAACTGTAAATTACCAAGATTTTCCTTTTTGAACATGGAGTGCTGCATTATGTGGTGTGATGTTTAGAGGCAGCAGACCTCTGTGACCTCTGACCTGTGCGACCCTCTATGTACCGGGCCTTCTGATTGGTGCCGCTGTATGTGGAAACTATGATCTTGTAAAGCCGCCCAGGTGTGAGTGATGACAGGATGCAATCCCTCACGCCGCTGCCCAGAGTGATGGGAGGAAACACCTTCATGTCGCTGAACAGCAGCTGCACTTCGTAGTGATCCACGTCACCCGGAGCTGCCATCCACGTCACCCGCAGGTCCTCGGTGCCCCGCCCAGCCAGAGTCAGGGAACGCACCGCCGCTGGGACTGAAGGATGGACGTGACATGACCCACAGTTAGTCTCCAGGAGCCTCAGAGAGCAGATTTGCTTTGTAAGAAATTTCTGTGTGAACTTGTTTTGAATTTGAAATGAACAAGGATGTTGCTGCTGTTTAAGCACATCATCAAAACTCCTGCAGAGACACTGAGAGACAAGAACATCTGCTGATAAGTCATGTTTCTCTGTTCATCCTGGTTCAGATCTGAGACTTTGGTGCTTTATTCCCACATCTTATTTTGTTGTAACAAGCAAAACATATGAACGTGATATAAACAAGTATTCATGTATCCATCCATCCACCCATCATCCATCCACCTATCATCAAAAATGCCCGGTCCCCTGCTATTCTCGTGGGACACAGAGGTGTTTCAAGTCCAGCTGAGGGACATAGCATGTCCGGGGTCTCCTCCCAGATGGACCGAAACATCTCAGCTAGCTTCCTTCAAAGAGGAGGAGCAGCAGCAGATCTGGCAACAAATACAGTTTTTCTTTCCTTCTCACCGATCGATAGATCTATCGCCTGCTGAGCTCGACTGCATCCTGACATGTATCATCTAGTTTACTCGCTGAACGATGCAGCATTCATGTTCCTAATGAGCCTGACTGAGGTCAAAGGTCACTCACAGGTGCTGCCATGGGTGGAGGCAATGGCTTCGTACTTTCCGCTCCACGTGGTCACTAGCACTGTGTAGAGTCTGCCGGGCACCAGGCCGGTGAACACGCAGTTGTGCTCCGTCTTTGGAACCGTCTTGTTTTGCAGGAAGACGTTGTTGTGCTTGATGAACACCTGGTACAGGTCGAAGTCTCCAGCAGCGTGACGCCAATACACCTTCAGGTAGCTGTCCGAAGCATTGTGGGTCGCTGTGGGGCTCTGGACCTTCGACGGCTCTGATGGAGGATGATCAGAAAAGACTGATGATACCGGAGTTTACGGTGTTTTGTGTAGAAAAGCTACAGCAGGTACAGAGCCAGGTGTGTATAGACCTGGACAAGCACATGTTGGTAACATTTTTGCTGTTTAACACTTACAAACTGAATTAATTGCTCTAAAGTGCCGACTTTACTGGAACGTGGTTTAAAATTCTGACTGGTCGATGCTGTGAGTGGTGTACATACGTGTCCTCTCCTGGATGAAAGTGTGGTTTTTGTAGAGATCGCTGCAGGTAGTGATGGAGATGTTGTAGAGGCGTCCAGACACCAGCGAGTCGAAAACGCATGTTGGGGTCGACTTGGGCACGGTGAGGGTGTGAATGGTCCTCTCCCCGTCACTCAGGGTCACCAGGTATCTGTCCACCTCACCTACAGCCTGACTCCAAGACACGCTGAGGAAGTCCGTGCGCCCGTTGTTGCTGACCCTGACATCGCTCACTGCCGCCGGCACTGAAGGGGTAGGAAGAGGGCGGAGTCAGAGTAAACACACAAGCACACTCGTTTTCGTACCTTAGCTTACCCTAACCATAACCTAACTGTGACACTAAAAGCACATTTTGAGTCTCAAAAACATCTTCAAACTGGTGGGGATGGCTGTTCCCACTGCTGGAGCATCAGAACAAAGACTAATAACAGTGTCAGTTAAAGGCCAGTGAATAAAAATGAGTTTTTAACCTGGATTTAAAGACCACCACTGAGGCAGACTGCCTGATGTGAAGAGGAAGATCATCCCAAAGCTTCAGGGCCACAGTAGAGGACACTCGATCTCCTCTAAGTTTCAGAGTTAGGGCCTGAGAGCAACAGCTGCTCAGCTGAGTGAACGAGGGGGGACATAGGGCAAATAAACAGGCGCCAGAGTAGTTAAGGATTTAAAAACCAGTAAAAAAATTTTTGAAATAGATCCTCAGTACAATTTTAAGCCAGTGTAGGGAGGCCAGAACCAGAGTAATATGCCCAAATGTTCTTTTACCAGTTAAAACCGGTGCTGCAGCGTTCTGCACCAGCTGCAGGAGTGACAGAGAGCCCTGTTGAATGATGTGTTCTACCTCATTTTTATTCTTCTTCTAATTATATTTAAACTTTTTGACACCGCAGGGACTGCACTTTATATTTTTTGTACTTGTTACAACGACAGTTAAGATATTCTGTTCTATTCAACCAAACCTGTACCTGTGGAGAGCTCTGACAGGAGCACAGAGAACATGTAGAGATCACACGGGGGGAGCACTGAATCGTGATGCTGTAATGTAGCAATGCTGAGCTCTGTCTGCACACTGTGAGCTCCAAACCCAGAAGCTTTAGAAAAACATGAAAATCTCAGAGTAAAATTAAAATGCAGACAACCTCTCGCTCCTGAGATCATCAAAGTAAGCGACTCGTTCTTATACGGCGCCTCTCTTCTCCCAGAGCACTCAAAGTACTTTTTACAAGGCGCCTCATTCACACCAGCACTCTGTTTTGTAACAACCACTCACACACATTCATTCTCCGAGCCACCTGGATCAAAGCGGATGAGCATATTTTCGGCTGCTTCTGCCAAAGTCTGTTTATTTTGATCAGTTTCAAAGATGAAATCGTGGCTACTCTGCACGCTCTTTATGTTATGTGATCTTCATAAAGTCCTCTGAAGGTTATACAACGGCTGCCAGCGCTGGTGAAGAACAATGAAGCTCCGCCCTGACGGGAAGTCTCTCTCTAAGTGACCTTCAGCTTCTTTTGTGTTGTTGTTGTCGTCAGCGCTTCCTGAAAATTCCTCACAAATTCCTGCTTTTCACTAATATCCTGCTCTCAGTTCAACAAGCACACAAAGTAAGAATGTGTCTGAAATACACAGAGTCAATACATAATCAATGGTATTATTGATTTTATTATGATCAATAATACTATTACTACGTCACATATACACCTATTTTTATTTCTGAAAGACTTGATGCGCATTAACTTCTGTCCAGTTAAACGATTGATAAATGCTATTAACAGTTAGCAGTGTTAATGATAATACTGACCAGCTGGCACAGTTTGTTTAGCTGCATGTTTTAATTCCTCAGGTTAGTTCAGGGTTACCCAGACATAAATGAGCCTGTGCTGTTCTCATTGCTGTCAGGTGTGACTCACTGGTACAGCCTTCTACACATCATGCTGGTAAATCTCCCACAGCGTGAGCACTTTGTTTAAGCTGCCGCGGCGAGCTGCAACCCAACTGCAGCTCAACTCCACCTTCGTGTTGTTCCTGAAACGACTGCTGGCGTTTCTTACCTGTGCGTCCCTCGGACACCGTCTGTCTGGAGACGTGGCCCCCTCGGACCGTGGTCACCACCACGCGATACAGGGCACCCGGTCTCAGGGCCTGGAAGCTGAGGCTGCTGATGTTGGCCATCACGCTCTCATTCTTGATGACGCTGCTGTCGTGAACCAGCAGGACTTGGTAGGAGTCCAGATATCCGGAGGCCGGTGCCCACCGCGCCTGCAGGCTGTCGGTGCTGCCGAGGTTGGAGAGCTGCAGCCCACTGACCTGAGCCGGAGCTGAGGGGGTGGAGAAAGGAAACGCATTACAACAGGAACAACAATAACGCTTCATTAATACTACAATCGTGGCATCGTCATCGTCGCTGTGACGTACTGGTCCGTGCCGTCACAGAGGCGGAACTGCTCAGGTTACCGCTGTTGGTTGTCACGGTAATGATGTACTGGCCCCCAGGCGTGATGCTGTTGAAAGTGCACTCTTTGGCCTCCCAGCCGAGGACCCTCTGATCAACGATGGTGGCAGCGGCGGTTGCCCACCTGAGGAGCACGGTGAAGCCGTCCCATTGTCCGAGCGGCCGACTCCACCGGACGCTTAGCGAGGTTTCGTCAGCCTGGCGTACGAGCAGCTGCTGCACGGGCCACGGCGCTGCAGAGAGGAAGGGGTGGGGTCAACAACACTGATGCCGACTAATTTTGGAAGTTCAGACTTCAAGCATGTTGGTCAAAAGAACAGAAGCAGGAGTGTGAACTGACCCAGCTGACTGCTGCAGCGCGCCGTGTTGCCCAGAACGCCGCTGTGAACTGTGACCTCTGCGCTGTAGAGTCGTCCGGGGACCAGGCCGAGGATGGAGAAGGCGTGCTGCCTGCTTGCCTTACTGACGGTCTCATTTGCCAGAACCACCGAGCCGTTCTTCAGGATGACGCTGTAGTTCTCCCAGTCGCCTCTGGGGGGCAGCCAGCTGAGCCACAGTGTTCGAGCATCAGCCGACATGGAGAGCGCTGACACCTGGTCAGGTACTGAAACAGCCCGAGACAGACGGGGAAATTAAAAGCAATAAAAACAACACAGACCGCCAGCCGAGGGCGTCTGAGTCTGTGGTCCAGCGTTCTCACCTCCACCTGACGCGATGGCATGTACCTGTAACTCTGTACCTGCTCTCTGAGCTGAACTCACCTGTCCTCGCTGTGCTCCTGCTCTCGGTGCTCTGACCGCCTGCTGAGGAGCTGACTGACACCTCGTAGCTACGCCCGGGGGTCAGACCCTCAAACTCCACTTGGGTGATGTTGGGGAGAAGGTGACGTAGCTGAGGGTCGGATCCTGGAGCCCTCAGGGTCACCAGGTAGGATTCCACCCCTCCTTTAGGTGGGAGCCAGGAGGCCCGCAGGCGGTCTGAGCTGCCGTTGTTTTCGAGGACGAGACGTGACACTGGTGCTGGGGCTGAAGAAAAGGAGGAGGAGGAGGACCCACGTTAGACTCATGTTTGTACCTCTTCTTCCTGTTTCACCTGAACTTTACCAACTGTCTCATGTGTTCACCTGGAAACAGCAGCAGTGTTTCAGAAGCAATACAATGATTAATGGGCGTTTATGTAATGTGGTGTGGGTGGAGAGTCTGCCACGTGTGAACAGATTTACTGAAGCGATGAAGAGGCTGGGTGAGGTGAGCAGCTGTAGACAGAGAAAGGGCGTGAGGGAGAAAGGTCTGAAATATCCCGGAAACGCCGCTGCTGCTGCTGCTGGAAAGAAAAACACGATGACGAAGATCCAGTTTTTATCTTCACGCTGAAGCTCGAACGCTCAGAGGAATGAAGACAACTTCATAAACTTCATGCTGACAGAAATATTTGAAACTATTTTACAGGCTAACAATGCTGAGGTAAAGTCCATCAGTTGCAAATCTCACAGCTGGTCGGCTGTCCAACAAACACACGACTCATTTAAGATGACACAGCAGCAGGACGCAGCCTCGCTGAGTGGATTCACTGCCACTTCAACGCATTAAAGTCTGAACCAGAAAAACAGAACAATGGCATCAAAATGACCGAGGTCACGTTGTGTAAACAACAAAGATGTTTAACGACGCTGTTTAACTCTGCGGAATAAGAAACAAAACGCAGCGATGTTCACATTGTAGACCTCCACAGATATTTGGGACTCAAACCCTATACTGCTCTCCCAAAGTGCGGGTGGGGTTAGGGTCAGCAATGATGACCTCAGACGGTTAAATCTGATTGGTCAGTCGTGAAATCTGAAAAGACCTCATTTTACGCCTATGTGTGGTTGAAAAGTTGAGAAACAGATGAAAGGTTGTCTCCTCAAGCTCATTTTAGCCGTGACTTCCTGTATCCCTGCTGCAGCTTCCTGCTGATTGGAGCTCTGAAGACATCGTAGCTCACATCTGTCTTCGGCTGTTGTTTTTGTGCTTGTCGGGTCTCTCCAGGTGAATGCCTTTTGCTCCCTGCTGATGATCAGAGGAGTTTGTGGAGGTGTTCTGGGGATAACCACACTCAGATGTAGGTGAGCTTTGAGCTCAGTGTTTTTAATGCAGGTTATTTGTATTTCCCAGTTTATGGGTATTTTTAGATGGCATGGTGAAGTAGAACCTGTTCTGCAGATGAGTCCCTGACCTGAAATCTGCTAACTCCATATCTTTGTTTCATCGTCTACAGCATCAAACGGTTTTTTAAGATGCAGGAAGAAAGTGGGTGGAGGTTCAGAGACCTGCACATGAGGGCGTAATCTCTAAATTCACAGTTCACACGTCCATCGAGTGTTTTGGTATTTTAGAAACACGCGTGTACTCAGATTACCTCAGATTCAAACACGGGTCAGTGCTTTCGCTACCTGTGACAGATGCTGTCGAGGCGGATCTCTGAAGGCCGACTGCTTCTGTTACCACGGTGATGCTGTACGGGGTCCCTGGGTGCAGACCATCCAGCTCCGCCGAGGTGCTGCTGTTCTTCAGAGTGATGTTCTTCAGCAGAACGCCAGCCCGATCCCTCAGCAGAACCCTGAGGTTCTCCGTGCGGCCTGAGCCGACCCGCCAAGTCACCCCGAGGCTGTGTGAGGAAGAGGACGCCACCTGCAGGCCGTCCACTGAGGAGGGAGCTGAGGCAGGGAGAGAGGAGCATTACGGAGGGGTGGTGGAGAGATCAGAGGGTATTGACACCACTTTGATGGTCACTGTTTTTCTTTTTAAACCACTTTTGCGCTGAATGAGTTGCTCTTGAACAGTTTTAGTTTTATTCCTTTTTAAAGCTCTTTGTTTTTATTATTATTGATCATGTGATAAGCTCTCAGCCAATCAGGTGCATTCTGATCATGTTCCAGAGCAACATATCCCTCTGAGTGTAAGAATTTCATTGCTGGTAGTGATGTGCTGTTGTTACCTGTAATAAAACTTGAACGTGAGAAGATTCTGGAGGTGTTGTAGCTCACCTGTAGCTGTCATTGCGTGGACAGGTGAGGCGCTCTTGTTCCCAGCTGAAGCTACCACACTGACTTTGTACAGAGTCCCGGGAATCAGGGAGGTGAACATGGCTTGGGAGGCTGCAGAGCCCTTGATTCTGGTCCTGCGCCGGGATCCGGAGCTCGTGTCCTCCAGAGTCACATCGTACCAGTCCACATGACCGGTAGGCCGAGTCCAGGACACCGTCAGAGCCGAGCCGCTTGGAACCGTAAACAGGCTTTTGTGATGAGGTTGAGCTGGGCCCAGCTGGAGGTCCAGATGAGCTGGGCCAACTGGGTCTGAAACAGGAGAGGACCCTCAGTGTATACCCACACTGAAAACAGGAAGTTTTATTTTGAAATGACATTTTACAGCGCTTTTGTTTTCCATTAATTAATATTTGGGTAATTAAAGTTTTTTAAAACTAAGACACTGAACTGTAGCAGTTAGCAGCTTTCAGGAGGTTTGGTTCTGTTCATTCAGAAACACTTTAGACTGGATCAGGCTGTGGTTCCTGCTTGGAGACAGGTTTAGGCTGAGTTTAGGGACAGGCTGAGATTAAGGTTGGGGTTGAAGGTAGTGTTTGGATTGGGGTTGGGTTTTTGGTACAGACTGCGGTGGGCACTGAGATTTGGGTTGAGTTCAAAGGAGTACAAGTTTGGATTGCGGGTTCAAGACCATGGAAGGGGACAGGTTTATGGTGGGTTTGGGGACAGATTTGGGGTTTGAGTTGGACTGGGAGGTTGTGGTCGAGGATCATGGGTGGGGTTGTGGTTTGGATTAGTTGCAGAAAAAAGAAGCAAAGGAAAAAGAAGAAGGAGCACAAGAACATCAAAAACAACACGTGAATTGGCGATTAGTGCAGCTGTCACAACAGCTCTGGTAGAGTTGGCTAGGGAAGACGTTTCAGAGGGATGACCAAGAGATGGTAAATGATTTCCCAAAGCCAACACTATTATCCTGTAAACCAGAGGAGGAAAGACTTCCAATTTAGAGAAGCAGCTAAAACATCTGCATCCAGGTTTGTGGGTCCGAGTTTCAGTTTAGTCGTCAGCACCGCTGCGGACACATCAGTTTTGTTCCATAGTCTGCAGTCTGTTGGTGACCGCCCTACATGTAACATGACCTGCCACCATGTTAGTGGTTTACCACGCCTTTTTAATGACCGGGTTTATTTTTATGTTTAGGCATCTAGAATTGTGAAGTTCTACTGGCTTTGGTGAATTCCCCGTATGGTTGGTGGTCGTGGGCGCAGCGATTGTTACACTGTGCTGCTGCAGAGGCCCATACGCTCGTTTGAGCAGCTAAAAGAATGAGAGCGTTTTCACGGAGGCATGAGTCCACACAGGAAACTGAAAAAAATTGGCTGGGTGGGGCAGGATGATGAGGACAGCCCCCCCAGTCCTGAACTCTGGCCTGTTCTTCGTGATGGCTTCCTGTCTGAGCAGACTTCCCTGCTTGCTGTTGGAAGGCTGGCAACACCCCAAGGACAAAATGTCCGACCCACACAGCACAAGCTCCAAAGCTCCAGAAACGTCAACAGACTTGTAAAGATCCCAAACGACTCTGTGACATTTACAAGACGAGTGGAGCGAAGCACAGCACCTTACCCTGAATGGTGGTCTTCAAACTGCAGCAGAGGAAACATGTCCACGTGATTCACGGCCAGCCTTCAGTCTGACAGTCACCGTCCTGATATGAACGTATTCATTGGGACGAAAATGAACAGAGCAGGAAGAACTTTTCAATGTTGAGACAAAACCAGAGAAAGCTCGGAGGCAGCTGCAGCTGCTCGTTCCAGAAAGTTCCTGATAAACATTCTCTAACAATGGTCTTCATCTCATCTCGAGTGTTTGTTTCCAGAAACACCCCCTCCTCACCCTCCTCTGCTCTCAGCCACTTCCTTCGTTTGTTTGCAGCAGGTCCTGGATCAGTTCAGCGATGGGGGGAGGTCAGGGTTTGGGTTAGTTTAGGCATGTTTTTAGAAAACACTCGTAATCATTAAAGCAAAGCATTAATCGGTCTCATTTACCAACAGTGCACAAATCTGTGGTTCATCAGGACTTTTGTTTTTACTTCGTGAAGACATTTAGAAGTGTCTCTGACCACGCGTACGAACAGATGCCTGTCCATCGTAAGAAAGCACACGTCTTTGAAACGACTGCTAATAATTATTATTGCCTTTTAGACTCTAATTAAAGTTTTCCCAAACATTATAAGCACCGAAATGCTTCTTCTTCTCACAGATCACGTCCTCCTTGTCTCCACGTTTTCTTCTTGTCTGCTTCTCGTTTCACTCCAAACATTGTGGAGCCACAGTCACTGTCTGAGGGGAAACAATATTCAGCAGCCCGTTATTTCAGCCTGATTTATTTATCTCTCTGTTATTTGAAACAGTCGTCACTCCCATGGAAAGCGGTCCCTGATCTGGATTCCTCCTTGGAGTTAGGAAACTGTTTTAAAGGTTTCTGCAGCCAGACGTTGGGCTGGCTGCAGAAACCGTGCAGTGCAGGTTTCTCTCTTACATCATTGCAGCTCTCTTCAACTTCACCTGGCCGTACGCAGGCAGTGAGCACAGTCTGATTTACTAACATTTGTCCCTAAATCTGATGGTGATTATTTTGTTTCCATGCACGTGTTAGTAAAGCGGGTCCAGAGATATTGAATCTTGGAAGTTACAAGTTTGAATATTTTTGACTTATTTTTAGAAATGTTGATTTTATTGTTTGAAGTTTAAAAACCTGGTGCGCTCTAAAACATAATATGATCAATAATCAATAATGTCAGGAGGTTTATCCATGATGGGGAGCACAAGTGCATGGGTGTCATGAGAAAGGGGCGGAGCTTGTTCTAAGTAATGTGACGGTAAAGTTAAAATAGCTACACAGAGCACTCAGGTGCTAACTTCTGAACTGCAGCTTCACTCTCCAGGTGCGCTCCTACCTGTCTGAACTGTCCCGTGGCTAATCTCGCCATCCTTCCTGGAAACCGCTGTCAGCTGACACACTGTCCCGGGTTGCAGTCCCGTTATATTACAGATGGTGGCGCTCCTGGTCTCTCCATCAGAGTCGCAGTGGGCAGGACTGGACCCTGAGTCCAGAACGCAGAACAGACTGAAGTTACAGGACAGACCGGCCGACGTTACCTGCACCGCGACGGAGTCCGAGCTGGAGCTGATCTCCTTCAGGTCTGCGGAGCATCGGGGACCCTCTGAGGTCTGGACCTGCATCAGGAGGTCACAGAGAGAAGGGTCAGGGTCAAATGGTGTTTGTGAAACTCAAAGAAAATGATTTGCTGGTGTCTGATGTCTTTTTTACACAAATGGCCTTCGTGATGCAAATGCAGAGGAGTTTGTCTCCTCCTGGGATCAAACCAAAGGGCTCATACTCGTGACGTGAGTGTTTACATGCCTGCACAGAGGTAAAAAGTTCCCCTATTAACATCGCACTCTCAGAAAATAAGGCACTTTATTGCTTCTGTAGTGCTTACACTCTGTAAGAAATGAAAAGAGTATGAGTGAGGGCCCAAAGCACTCTGTTGTGTATTTCCCCTGAGCCTGATTCTGCCTAAAAGGAGTTCTTCCTTCCCACTGTCACCACTGACCATTGTCAGGTTGCCTCTGTATTACTGATTGGTCTTTGGCTTACAACAGAAAGCGGATGTAGATAAATGATCCGGTAACTCACCGTCTTTGCGCCCCAAAAGAATCCAAGAATCAAACATGTAGCAGCACATCTGAGCATCCCTGATTTCAATCTGACCGCTCGGTAAGAAACACGCCTCCTCTGACACACTGACAGTTACAGACATCTTTCAGCTAAAGGACTTTGGTCCGGAGAGGAGCTGGAGGTTTCCTCCATCAGCTCCAGAGGCTGAAATGATCTGGAACTTCTTTCTCCTGCATCCCGGTCCCGTGTGACTCTTTTCTCTCTGGGTCCATCGATCTTTAGACTTTCCCTCAGCGAGCAGAGGCGCGTTCTGCACACCCCGCCCTGCTTTCCTTCCTGCCCGCCTCGGACTTTCTCCACAACCTTTAGCATCAAACTGAGCTCCATCGCTACCATCAAAGTGGGCTATTGTTGGGGCTGAGTTATCCAATCAGGAAACAGCCTCACACCAGAGGCTCGCTCTATTTATGTATGAGCAGCATCAAAGTCTGCTTTATGTTGCACGCACACCGTTTCTTCATCTTCATCACTGCAAAATCAGACCTTAAACCAGAGTCACCTCCAACCACACACACAGGAAAACTCAGTGTGTTTGCCTCCACTCCAGGCTGCACCTCCTCTTTATTTCCACCACTGGTTAAGTCATTCATTAGTCTACGCTTCTTCATTGCCTCTGATAAAATTTGTCTGAACTGCTTGGTCAGTTTCTGCGGAGAAACCTCAAAGTGTGTTTCCTGTTTACCGCTCACTGAGTGACTCCGCCCGTCACTCTACAACCACTGAGCTGACTCATCGTCAGGCCTTTGGGCAGCCATGATCTTCATTTCAACATGGAAGTCTCGACCTCCTGACTACATTTGACTTTGATTTTCTGTGTCCAAGAGAAGAGAATAAAACAGAGTCTGGAGAGCTTTAGCAGTCAACATGGTAGAATAAAATAATACTATTAATACTGTGTTTCCATAGTAACACAGGAGTGTGATCGTCTGTTCATACACTCAGTATGTCCTGGCTTTGAGCTCTCACTTTGCTCTCCACCAGCTCCACAGACCCAACCATCTGCTTCAGCTGGAAGCAACGCTCCCACGGAGCACCAGAACCACACCAGTCACAGGAAACTGAACCTCTGCCAACATCTGGCAGGTTTCACACTGAGCTTCTTCATACAAGCAGCAAACAGTCAAAGATCAAAATCAAGGAGAATAAAACTGATCTGGAGTTAACCGGCGTGAACTACCGCCGAACACAACACAACATCCTGAACACGTCTAAACACCATTTTAAACAGGTATGAAGACAGGCGTGCTCACATGTTGAAGTCCTCTAAAATAACAGCATCGAACAGAGGTGGGGTACTCACAGGTGTGGTGGAGGTGACTCTGGACGTAGTAGTTTGAAGCGTGCTTGTTGCTGGAGCGGTGGTGCTTGTTGCTGTGGGGCTGGTAGTGGTGGTTGCCGTGGTTTTGGGGGTTGTAGCAGGAGATGCCGTTGCAGTCGTAGGTGGAGTGGTTGTAGCGGGAGATGCCGTTGCAGTCGTAGGTGGAGTGGTTGTAGCGGGAGATGCTGTTGCAGTCGTAGGTGGAGTGGTTGTAGCGGGAGATGCTGTTGCAGTCGTAGGTGGAGTGGTTGTAGCGGGAGATGCTGTTGCAGTCGTAGGTGGAGTGGTTGTAGCGGGAGATGCTGTTGCAGTCGTAGGTGGAGTGGTTGTAGCGGAGGTTGTTATGATGCTCTTGGTGGTTCTAGTATCTGCAGTTGTAGCTGGGAAACTATCACCGGGAGTGATGGGTGGTGTGGTTTTGGTGACTGTGGTATGAGATGGTGCCATGGATGTAGGTGTAGTTGCTGGTGTTGTTATGGATAGTGTGGCTGCAGTCTCTGTGGTTGTGGTGGGGGTGGTGGTACTGGCAGTGGCAGGTGTGGTTTCGGTTAGAGACGGGTTCGTGGCTGTGGGTGTGGTTGCTGCAGTTGTAGCGGCAGTGGAGGCACGAGTGGAGGGTTGGATGGTGTGTGTCAAGCTGGCTGTTGTAGCTGGCAGAGGTATGGTTGTGTGTGTAGTTGCTGGTGTTGTTACTGATGGTGCGACTGTAGTCTCTGTAGTTGTGACAGGGGTGGTGCTACTGGTGGCTGTAGGAGGTGTGGTTTTGATGGCTGTGGTTGGAGCAGGCGCTGTTATGCTGCTCGTAGAGGGTGTGGTTACAGCAGCAGTGGTGCTGGTGTTTGTTGTACTCGTTTGTGGGACTGATGGAGCTGAGGTGCTACTTGCAGGGACCGCATCACCTGTTGGTGCTGTTGATAATACTCCTGGAGTCAGACTCTCTGAGATGTTTGGATGAAGGGTGGAGTCTGTGTCTGTGGGCGGGGTCTGGCTGTGAGTCCTGGGTGGTCTATGTGTGCTGGTGCTGGATGCAGACGGTGGAGGAGTGGTGGTGGTGGGTGCAGCTGAGGCGGTGCTGTCTGAGGGTGCTGCAGATGTTTGGTATGTGGATCCATCCTCGGGTTGTAGCTCAGTTATGACGTCTGTTGCTCCACCTGTGCTCACATGTGAGGAACCCAGCGTCACGCCCCCATCTCCGCTCGACTCGGACTGGTTTCTAGCGATAGAGGACGATGACTCGTACGATGACATGACCACCTCCGTCCTGACTAGGGAGTCACCTCCACCTGACGAGGTCTCCGAGGCGACTGACTGGTCTGTGGTAAAAGCAGCTGTGCCATTTAAAGGGGATAGGTGGGTGACTGCAGGGGAAACATCTGGAGGTGACAGATTGTCCGTGACAGCGTTCCCAGGACTCCTGATGGTTTGGGCGGAGTTAGACAGGTCCAGCGGTGTGGATGAAGAAAAGGTGGAGGTGGCTGGAGATGTGTCTGAAAGTGAGAAGAAAGGTGAGAATATAAAGAGCGGCTCTGACTTGTCACATTCACAGATTAGTGAAATGATGCGTTAATCCTGAACGCAAACACCTTAAGTTAAAGTTCAGCCCAACCTGGACTCCGCCCACTGATGACAGACACACTTAAGACTGACCTGCGCTTCTTTTAGAGCTTATGGCCCAGTTACTCCAACCTACAAACCAACTCCAAAACTAATGTCTGTGCCTGAAGCTCTGCGGTCTGAGCCAGCTGAGCCCGAACATGTGGCTGTGAGTGTTTTCAGATCCCGCAGGTGGAGGTGCGTCCTACTCTGCACGCGTGGGTGGGGGTGAAACTCTCAGCTTCTCGTGAACGCTGCGATCTGTGTTCAACGTGTTCTGCCGCTGCTGTTCGTCTTTGATTCCTGGAGTTTTGGGTGGTCTTACTTCCTGTTTTACTTTGATAGTGCGAGACCTTTTTAATTCTGTCCCTTCAAAGTTACTTTGAAAAAGTAATTAGTTATAGTTACTACTTATTTCTTCAAAAAAGTAATTGAGTTAGTAACTCAGCTACAATATTGTAAAAGTAACTAATTACTTGGTAAAGTAACTATTGTGTTATAGGGTATTATTGGCTGTTTTCAACTACTTTTACATTTTAGCGCTACATTTCACCTTTAAAAACTATTTGCCTCGCCTTGTTTGGTATCATTCTTTGCAGCACAAACTCACATGTTACAATTTAGAGTTACTTTTTCATTTTGACACACTGTATTCACACATTTGATCTAAAATCACACTAAATAAATAAAATCTCAGTAGAAAAAATTATTAACTTGAAATGCAAATATAAATTGTAAAGTTTGAAAACTTGTGCACAAATTTTAAACAACAAAGTTACGATGAACTATTTACATAAAAAAATGTAGCCAAGGCCTCAGGTGTATTTTTTTTATAACCACTTGTCTTGGGTTGACATAGCGTCTTGTTCCTATTTAATGTTAAATGGTCGTGTGATTGGTTTACCATGAGTACCCCCCCCCCAGCTCCCAGTAAGCTGAGGACAGCTTCACCCGTCTGTGTGTTGACAAACAGTAACACGTCTGTTTTCTTGATAGTAACAGTAACGGCGTTGTAACGATAGAAATAGTAATTAGTTAGATTACTAGTTACTGAAAAAGTAACGGTGTTAGTAATGCTGTTATTCCCACGAAACACCCTGAATACTCGGCATGACCCAGTCTGAATGCAGTTTGTCTTCCGTGTTGGCACCGGCTTGTTCCCAGCTGTCGTATACATGCTGCACTCACACACTCAGATTGTTATCTTCACTCAGATGGCAGACGGGTTTCACCCTGTGCTCCATCCGTCTGCTGAATGTAAATCACTGATAAATGCAAATCACCATTCTCCCTGGAGACCGGCCACCAAATTTATCCTGCTCTGATCCACCGACCGTGAACGGTTACTTGCAGAGCTTCTGCTTTCTCATTGGACTGCAGCGGCTGAGCATGAACCACAGAGACAGCAGCTCAGCTTCGAGTTATGAAAGGTGGACTCTGACCTCTGACCTCATTTCCTTCTAAAATACCAACGTCTCTGTGGTTCTTTGGTGCTCTAATAAACGAAGGAGGAAAACTAAGAGGCCGTCTTTGTACGTGTGACGGCTGTAAATGATTTCAGTTATTAGAGATTAAGTGGAGAACAAGAACACCGTCAACATCTGCAGTCGGAAGTTTGGCTGATCTCAGTGTTTTTCCAGGTTCATCGGGAACGTTTGGGACAGACACCTGCTCTACACCTGAGTGTGAGTCAGCACAGCAGAGAACTGGAAAAGCCTCATCAATAATCGCCCTCCATCCAGGACCTGGACTTCTAAGTAACCAGGAAACGGGCAGAGAAAATCATCACACACCTCACACCCTGGACACACTCTTTGACCTGCTGCCTTCTGGCAGATGGTACAGAAGCCTGCAGACCAGGAAAGAAACAGTTTCTTTCCCCTCGCCATCTCCCTCCTAAACAGCTGAACTGTATATACAAACGCGATTCTGGTTCTGATAAGAATATGAATATCAGCACGCAGAAATGATGCCGACCTGAGCGTGTGGCAGGGGAGGAGAGCATTGAGGCGCCATGATCACCCAGCACAGACAGCATGCGTGCTTGTTATTATAACCGAGATAAACAAACTCTGAACTGACGCCTGACGGCTCCATGCTGCTGTTGTTGTAGGTGAAATGAACAGCAGCGGTCCCAGAGCTGGACCCCGGGGGACGAGGAGTTTCTCTTTCGGGCAGCCAGAGCCGCCTGCTCCTGCCTGAAGAATAAATCCTCATTTGGACTTTTTGTTTTCTTGGTTTGACAGTTGTGAAGTGCTCTGCACAGAGCTGAGAGCTCGGAGTGTCGTTGGAGGCGTTACAGTAAAACCTGCAGTTTTTAAATCATCTGACTCAGTGTGACGTGCAACGCTTCATCAGGCTGTTACAGCACGTTCACCAAGCTGACAAAGAACCTACAGATTTACTCTTCTTTTTTTCAGTTTTCAGAATCAAAACTTTAGTTTTACTACCCGAAAGTCAAAAAACACACTGTGGAAAAAAATGAAGTAGACATGAAGAGCTCGTCCAGAAGTTACTAAACCACAGACGGAAGAATCGCAGATTCTGGGTTCATCCAATTCTCACGACAAAGCAGCAGCAGGGAGGATGTTATGGTTCGATCTAAGGGTGGACGCATGGCGTTCAGACATTTTGGATATCCTGTTAGCAGAGATGGGAGCATACTGAGGAGGCCGAGATGGGAGCACACTGAGGAAGCCGAGATGGGAGCACACTGAGGAGGCCGAGGAACCAGGCGGCGAGTGAGTCGAGGCAGGGTCTAGCCCCATGTCTGAGGTCAATCAGTAATTTTTCCCTTATTTCCAGATACTATATTCAGCACCGTGCATGATTTGAGCTATGAGCGCACTTGCTACCAGATGCAGTGACCTGATTGGTCAGATCCGAAACATCCAAAAAAATGCCACAAATTCGTGCAGTGAAAATGCACATCGGTGTGAATGGCTGCATTAAGAAAAGGCAAGTCAAAATATTGACACAGATTTTACACGCCCAGTGTGTAAAGGCTTAACCCTAAAGGGCTGTAAAGATCTCACTTCCTGTACCAACTATTTCCTTTCTACAGTCTTCCTCCGCCGACGTGGCATGCGTCAGTTTGTGTTCCTGGAGATGAAGCCGAGCTTTGACTGCCGTAAAAGGTTTAGATCGGACCCACTGCTCCTAACGCTTCAGCTATTCTGGCCTGAGAACCATAGCAGACAAAGCAGACGGGTGATGTCACAGAGGCTATGTCCATCTTTCACGTACAGTCTGTGATTCTGCCGTCACATCTTTAAGAATCTGAACAGAACCAGACCCGAAAGACTCAAAGCCGCCGTGAAGGCACAAAGATGTCCACAACCTTCAGGTCTCACGTCAACGTTCTGCAATCGATTACTGAAATGTTATTGACAGCTCGGAGGTGATCAAAGATCCACCTTCAACTTTATCTCATTTTTTCTTCTGAACTTCACTGCAGTGCGTGCTGGGAAATGTAGGAGCCAGAGTTTTTAATAAACAGACAAACTGAGAAAGTTTTTTCTGATTAAAGTGAGTCTGAACACACTGGTGTGATCAGAAAGTCAGTCGTAGCTTCTCTACTTGTTCCTGCTATAAAATCTGTAAAATTCACAATCAAACGTTCGTTTCCCGACACCGAAGCTTCAGCCCGACCCGATACTCGGTACTCACATGCACAGCTGGATCTCCAGAGCAGAAAGAAAAGTAGGAGCGGGACCTCCATGTTCCTCCTGCGTCCTCCGGCCTCGCTCGAGCTCGACTGAAGGGCTGGAGGAAGTGCGTCTCTGAGGGAGGAAAAAGTCAGCCAGCAGCGCTTCCTTCTATTCAATCGTTTGAGCGAAGGAGCTGCTGCTGTCGGAAATACCACAGGACATCCCAGATGTTCAGGGTGAAGCCAGAGGAGAGGATCACACTTACAGAATAACACACCATCTTCACTGAGGCTCACAGGAAACGGCACAGGCTTTATTCAGGTGGTGCCAAGGCTCGCTTCACTGGCAGCCAATCGCTGCTCAGGTTTAGGCTGTAGCCCCTCCCACAGACTCTCATCTCAGACATGACCTGTAAGAAGGTGCTGAGGTGGGAACGGTCACATCAAGCTGGCTGCGCAGGTGTCCTCACTGAGGTCAGCAGCCTCAGCTCAGGTGGTCCTTCCCCCTCTTACTGAGACTTTTCCCATCATCCTCGGAGGCCGCCGCTGTTCACGCTCCATTCTTCAGTCTGATGGATTCGGCGATCACTGCGGTGTTTCGGCTGGTTTTGTGCCCAGTGTTCCTGTTTTTAGGAATATTTCTGCTCTTTGCTGTTGGACTGTGGAAACTGAGCATGCTCATTACATTCTGACCCTCTACTTCCTGCTCTTATCCTCAGACTCCCTTAGCCCCCCCCCCCCACGCACACACACACTCTCTCTCTCTCTCACACACACACACACACACATCCTGTCCTGGATGGGAGGGTAGACCTTATGAACAGCCTGCCTGCTGCTGTCACAGTGAGATGATGAGCCTTCTGCTTCACACAGTAATCTGATTACATTTTTACCATCTCATTCTGTCATCTGTGACAGAGGACAGAGGCAGTGTCACTTCCTGTTTTATTTTGCCAGTCACATGCCGTCTTCCTGAGACCCTGTCTGTACCTAATGATCTGCAGAGGGCCGTGAGCCTCAGCTGACAACACCTGGTCAGCTGTAAGGGCCAATCAGGAATCAGGGCAGGGGTCTGACAGGTAACCTGAAGCAAGTCCAGGCTTAAGGATCAAAAACACTCACCAGCCACTTCATTAGGTACACCCGCTTGATCAGCTAATCGCTTGGCAGCAGCTCGGTGCCTTTAGTCTTGGAGGCGTGATGAAGACGAGCTGCTGAAGTTCCCACTGAGCATCAGAATGAGGGCCACAACGTGTCTGAGTGTTGCTGCTGACCACATCCATCCATCCTCTGATTACATAAAGAAGAGTTAGGGTTGGCCTTTCTGAAGCGTGGCGCTGAGCATGCCGGCGTGGAAGTCTGAAGCGTGGTGCTGGCGTGAAATCTTTTGTGCTTCCTGCTGACGTCCGTGAGTCGATGAAAACAGGATCCAGTGCCTGCGTGACCACATCTAAACCTGCAGGGCTGGCACAGTGCTAACAGGTCCTCATCCATCTGTCCTCACAGAGGTCAAAGGTCAGGGTCTGGGCCCGCAGCCAAGGTCCTCTCTGATTGGCTGAGGAAGTGTCTGATTGCAGAGGAAAACGGCGTTTCCTGAACAGAGACTTGCCCCACGGTGAAGGACGGAGAGGGCAAGATTTATGACAGCGAGCTGTGAAGGTGGAGAAACAGGAAGGACACGCTCGTCGAGGAGGTCCAGGTGAGACCAGGTGAGGCTCAGAGAGCTCCGTCATCCTACCATCGTCTGATATACAGTCTGTAATCTTCCTCTTCGGTTTCCTCTGCAGATCCCTGCAGGGCTGAATCAAATCTATCCGAGGACCTGAACAGGTTAAAGGTCAGACCTGCAGTCAGAAGCACCACCCACCCTGACTTTGTGATCACAGGTGTAACTGAAACGTCTGCCAGCAGGGGGCACTGCTCGACTGATGAAACGGGAACATGAGAGGAAGCTGAGAGTGTCTGCGGCATCTTCAAGCAACTTAAAGAAGTCCAAACGCTTTTCTTTCCAAGCTCCTTAGACTACGATGACCTGGATGACTGAGAACCTTCACAGACAACCTGCTCAGGTGTGGGTCAGCTCCACCCAGCTCAGCTCCGCCCGGAGACTTCCTGCAGGAGATGAAGATGATGATGATGAGGAGGAGCATGTGTTTCAGACATGAGAACCTGACCCACAAAGATCTCCAAGCTCCTCTCAGCTCCGCCCCTCCAACTAGCACCCAGCAGGGGGTATGGCTCACACTGAAGCCCCCTCCCTCCTTCTGTGAGTTGCATTAAGCAGCTCGGGCTTCCTCAGCAGCTCCTTGTCCTCCTCCTTCTCCTCAGTGGGAATGAAGCTCCTGCTCCACCTGACACTCACCTCCTGGAGGCAGCTGGGCTTGGAGCGCCTGTCCTCCCCCCTGCAGGTGTGAAGACTGGCAGCCGCCGGGCGTCACCTGGGTGGAGGTCGAATTATTTCATATTTATCTAATTTGATTTTATATTTATCTAATTTCATTTCATTTCATTTTTATTTCATTTAATTTCAAATCATTTCATATTTATCTCATTTTATTTTGTATTTAACTCATTGTATTTTTAATTATTTCAGATTTATATAATTCTATTTCATTTTATTTCATATTTTTCTAATTTTTTTCATTTTAGTTTATATTTATCTCATTGTATTTCAAATTATTTCATATTTATGGTAAATGGCCTGCATTTGTATAGCGCTTTACTTAGTCCCTAAGGACCCCAAAGTGCTTTACACGTTCAGTCATCCACCCATTCACACACTGGTGATGGCAAGCTACATTGTAGCCACAGCCACCCTGGGGCGCACTGACAGAGGCGAGGCTGCCGGACACTGGCGCCACCGGGCCCTCTGACCACCACCAGTAGGCAACGGGTGAAGTGTCTTGCCCAAGGACACAACGACCGAGACTGTCGGAGCCGGGGCTCGACCCGGCAACCTTCTGATTACAAGACGAACTGCCAACTCTTGAGCCACGATCTCATTTGATTTAAAAAATATTTATTTATTTCAACTGATTTCAAATAATTTCATATTTATCTAATTCATTTTATTATTTAGTACACACTAGAATATTCTCCCATGTTGCTTGTCTGTGTTTTATTGTGTTATGGTGTGATGATATCTGTGCTTTCTCCTAGATTATTATTATACAGTATTTAAACATGAATACATTTAATCTGAGTAGTAAAAAGTAGCATTTTGCTTTCTTTTCAACATATGACAACAGAAGGACAGCCCATCTTAGTTGAAAGCCCACTCACCACGACAAGGTGCGGGCCATGAGTGGGAACATGGGACAAGACAAACTAAGACAGGACAACATACAGATATACTTCATACACATCAGCAATACAAGAAAAAAAAAAGTAAACAATAACATTTTATGTTAACAGTTTGAATTTTAAATACTGAATGCAAACTCATTAGAGCAAAACGTACTCTCAATTTTAATTCCCATAAGGAAATAAACAATAACACTTCTAAGGAACAATGTGAAATCTCAAATTGAAAACACAGTGGTGTTGAAAAAAAAGTTATATTTTATTTACAGAAAAGTGCAATAAAACTATCCTCCTGTGGGGCGTAATCCGTGCCGTGGCTGTGGGGGATGCTGGCGCACCTGAGGTCAATCAGTGCATCACTTCTCCCCTCCATATAAATGAACTAGGGCCTGTTGTGTGTTTGTTGTTGTTGTTGGTATGTGTTTGGCTGGAAAGCTGTGCTGTGAGTGTGTGTACAGCAAACGAGAATAAAAGGGAAATGCCACAGAATGCCGAGTCGTGGTCGTGTCGTGCCTCCTACCTGTCACAAATTCATATCAGCAATTACAAAAGTAGCAAACAGTGGCAAGAGACATGTTTTCTGTTTCTTCTGCTGATGATTCAGTTCTGTTTATGCGGACTGTAAACCATGGGCAGCAGAGGAATAACTGGCAGTAACTGATAACGACAGCTAGGACTGAACAGCTAGTGATTTATTGTAATTTAAATAAAAATTTAGTTATATTCTTTGACCATATGTTTAGTTTGAGATATATATATATGTATATATATATCTATATATATATATATAGATATATATATCAATTCTAATCTAAAATACAATATATGTTAGAACAATCTGAAATAATGTCAATAAATCATTCAGCCCTAAAAGGCATCAGGTATCGCACATTACTCTCCATAAAAATGGATCCGTTTGTCAAGGCCTGTGAACAAGGCAAGCAGGTGGTTTTCTCTTTGATCTTCTTTACTACAAATCCTGCGATGTAGCTGATCACTGCTTCCTTGTATTCAGACAGGTTGCATACATCTGGGAGGTCAGGAATCGAGTGATCTTCAGGGTCATTTACTTGCACAAAGTGCACTTCCATTCTGCGAGCAAAATTTACAGCTGCAGATGTTGAATCAAGAATGTATGTGTTGTCTTGGAGTAAACAATTGCCTGTACCCGTTTTAACTTGGTGCCTAACAAGTAAACGTTTGCAGGCTCCCCTGTACTGTCTGGCATTAGGATTGTCATTGTGCCCACCTCTTGCTCTTATGGCAGCGAAGAAGAGCTCTAAGTGGTCCTGACTCAGTTTGTAGGTCAGAAGATACCTGCACGGGGCATCGGTCCTCTCAACAAGTTCATTATAAATGTTAAGTGCACTTATGCTATTAGCAATGAAGCCATAAATGGCAGTCTTCTTTTTTGTTGTGTGAAGTGGCACCATCTTGTCATAGTGCTTGACCTTCAACCCACAAAGCAAGGTTTCTGCATCCTTCAAGATTGACTCAGCCCTGAGTTTAGTTGATGGCTTAATTGGAGCTTTGTAACCTTTTGCAAGAGGGTTACGGCTGTTGAGCACATCAAAAGCTGCATCTACAGTGTGCACAAACTCCACAGTTGCAGAACAACCTTTAAACTCCTCCAATTTCAAGCCTTGTTCACAGAACTCCATTGCATCCGCTACACTTCTGCTGAAGAGCTGTGCTGCTACGTGGACTTTCATTTTTTGTTTTCTCCACTGTAAATGAGCCATTTTTAGCCTGTTACCTAGTCGCAGACCCTCTTCATCTTGGAGTTTATTAAGGCCTTCAAAGTACTTCCACTTAATCTTCCTCTCATCTTCTGCCTCAAATTCCATTGAAGATGCAAAGGCATTACGAAGAAGCTTTAGCATATGGCATGCATCCAGGATCACATGCACTTTTTGTGTGGGATTCTCTGGATGAATGAAGTAGGGCTTCATGCTGTCGATATTTAACTCTGCGCCAAGTTCCCTTATCATGGCGAGGTTACTCGTAGGGGCATCACACGTAAGGGAGACAACTTTAACACCAACTTCATGAAGCCTGCTAAGGCTTTCCCGAATGACATTGGCCTTCTCGGATCCATCCATACCATCGATGAGGAAGTACGCAATGGGAATTTTCCATGACTCATTGACAGCCACAACCATGAGGACCAAGGCCTGGGTGGCAAGTGTGTTGTCAATTTCACCAGTGCCTATATCTACATAGCCATGGAACTGGTCCCCTGCAAACTCAGTCATCTTGTGGATGTACATTTCATCCATCATTAGAGCACACACTGTCTCCTTTCCCTGTTCTCTGTTTGCCTCCACGTGATTTGTTAGAGCTCTGAAAGATGCTACAGTAAATCCAGGATCAGCTGAGACACTACTGTACCAAGTGCGAATGGTGTGACTGTGTGGCAACGCTTTATTAAAATTCTCCCGCACGTACTCATATGCTTTTGGGGAGTGAAAATGAAGTGTGGTGGCAAACTGTTTCAGTTCCTCAGAATATTTAGCTGACTTTTTCCCCTCTTGGATTTTATGCAAGATGTGTTTTGGAACTTCATTGATTGACTCAAGCAAAGATGCACACTGATTTGAGATCAATAGGTTTTTCTTGAGTTCTTTGGTCACATCCTTTAAGGCAGACCTTCCCAAAGTGTGGGGCCCGCCCCCTAGGGGGGGCGCGGCATGAAAGAGGGGGGGGGGAACAAAACGCTTGGACACTGCTAGCACGGGGCGGCCACAGAAACGCAAAGCAGGAGATGAAGCATCGCTGAATATGTTTCCAAACCGACTTCATTCTAAGCCAAAGACTAGAAAATATGGTGAAGCATATCTTCCCTTTGGTTTCACCTGCACAAGTGCTGAGGTAGGTCTCCCCTGCAGAATTGGTTTTCCCTGCATCGGGAGCAGCGCTGGGCTCTCCAAATCACAGACAAACAGTATCCCACAGCTGTTTATGTTTTTGAACCCATTTTGCACAGAGAGACATTTTTTGAAAAATGTATTGATAGCAATGTTGAATATTATTACACAGGAAAAAAACAACTACATGTAAAATAATCACACCGTGACGCCTCTGCCTTTCTAAATGGAGGGACAGTAACTGCGTGTGTGTATGTAAGCGTGTAAAACCTGCAGACAGTCAGATTAACAGTATTTTCTCTCTATCTGCCATTCTGCAATTCATCTCATGTAAACAATAACGTGGCGCACAGCGTGACGTGAAAAAAGGCACATACCTTTGACGATGAGTGACGAACTCTGTATTCCTCGTCCACACGTAAACGCAAAAAAGGAGTTTTAAAAAGTCTCAGTTTTCGGTGATTCGAAACACTGTTTACGTGTGGACGAAACAGCTGCGCTTTCAAAAATCCCCTTGTAGGTGCGGACGTAGCGTGAAAGAGTTAGTAGTTTATTTTATTACTACCTGTAATTTATTGCAGTTTACTTGTATTTGCTTAATTTTTTACTAAATGTTTGAGGTGTGAAATAAACCGCAATGGAGCAAAATATGGGTGTGTGTGGTTGGAGGATGTGTGCGCGCGTGCGGGGGGTGGGGGGGGGGGCGAACATTTTTCTTGTAAACAAAGGGGGGCCCAGCAAAAAAAGTTTGGGAACCACTGCTTTAAGGTACAAACTTTTGTCTTTAAATGCCTAGACTTGGCATTGCAATCTCAGCTTTTTCCTGTATTTTGTTAGCATCTCTTCTGAAGCCTGATTTTTATGCTTTAACGACTTTGGTTGTAGCAGTGATCCTCTTGCATACAGCCTGGTTCTGCTAATGTGGTTGTTAATAACGCGTAACTATGGTCTCCTGATGTCATGTTGTGGTCGAATTTTGCATGTGTTTGACCAACATTACTGTTCCCTGACACCTTGCTTGATAAACCTGGAGAGCCACTTACCTCTGTGCCAGTACTGCTCACCTGAACACATGGAAAACTGAAAATGGTTGGAACTGCTGTGCTGCTGAGGTGACAGATTCCCTAAAGCAGCACAAAAAAAAGAATGAGGAACTTTATATTTAATGTTATTTTTTATAATATTACATATTGTATAGTTATGTAGATTATATAGATTTTATTAACCTTTGAGTCCGTGATGATGTCATTTTCTTCAAAATGAGCCTTGCAAAGACAAGATGATGGCCCAGGTGTCCAGTCCTTCCTTCTCATGTTAGCCAGCCACTGGTTCAGTCTTGCTGCATCACCTAAAGGAAAACTGAAACCCCCCACCAAAAACAAAACCATGCACCTAAGATGATTGTTTTAAATGGCTGCTGTGAGGGGGGGAATATTCTTTAAATATTGCATTATTACAATACAATGAACTGCAAGGACTGGTAAACATCATTCATGATAGTGCTGAGTCTTTTTTCTAGTTAGCACCAGAACTGTTGACAATATTATTATAATTGTTTAAACACAACTTAGAAAAGAAGAAAGGGACATACAGCCACTGATTTCTTTTGAAATACACAAAATACTGCTAAACAGATTTGAATCTCAGATTATATTTGGTAAATATGCCATCACAAAAACAACATGAAAACATTACTTTATGTTATGGTTTGTTTGTAAGGAATCAGTATGCACAGAGCTACTCTAACAATTCGAAGAGGTCGTGTGATGTTTTGAAAACACAAATTGTTTAGCTAAAATCTGATCAGACTGAATCCAGTTGCAGCTGTGTCCAGTAGCGGTTTTTGATACGGGCGACACGGGCGATTGCCCGGGGCGGCATCGTGGTGAGGGGCGGCATCACGGGCATCGGCAAAAAAAAAAAAAAAAAAAAAAAAATTGCTCGTACTCATGCTGCCCCGACATCAGCCAGCGCATATCGGGAATGGCACAGGCACCGATCGGTTTTCTATCGCCCATTTGCTGGGAGTAAGGGCGCCCTCTGTTTGCGAGGTGCGCCTGCTGCTTGCGGCACAGGGAGGAGAGGGCGGGCGGCGGGGGATTCTCCGGCTGGCTGGAGCAGCGTCTAATAACCAGCTCGCAAAATAAAACAAAATAAAAACAAAACAACAAACACGAAAACACCAGACATCATGATACAGACTTATAATTTGCACCGATGTTTTTTCTATACGTGAAAAGTGAGCGCGAGAGCCCTCGGTGCGCCTGCGCGCTGCTGAAGTCAAAATAAACTTTATTGTCATCTCCGCTACATACAGTCCAGTATATAGAGAGACGAGACGACGAGGCTCCAGTTACAGCAGTGCAAGTAAACAAACAATAAATATAAGAAGAGTAAGAAAATAAATATACACTTTAGGACCAGGGGTAAAGGGATCAATAACAATTTAAAATTTATAATTTACAGTTTGAGGATTTAAAGTCTCACACACAACCCGTCGAAAGGGGAGGGGGGGCGGCTGCTTCCAAATAGAGCGCATTTCATTCATAATGATGTAAATCCAAGCCCATTATGTATTCATGATCTGAATCCTGGGTTGTGTGAAATCACAGAAATAAACCCTAGACAAAGTGAATCTGTGAACTAAGGTGTAGGTCTATTAGGTTATGTTGTGGTGATCCTCGGGTTGAGGGATGGGTGTTCATACTGGAGTGCAAAATTAAAACCAATGGAAGATGGACAAGAAAAGTTCAAAGCCATCAGGTGCTCAGTTTAGAAAAAATAGAAAAGAGGAGACAGACAGAAAGGTCGACCCTGACCCTCTGAGTGCAGTGACGAGCCTCTGTGGCTGATGAAGAGGAACTCGTTTAAACTGAACCAGAAGCAATACTCCAGATTACTGCTGATAACCTGGCTGAGCAAGCCTCCTTCCTCCTGCTGAGGACCTCAACCCTGCAAGCGGGCTGCAGCTGTCTGACGTGCTGTGATTGTCAAAACTACATTTCAGTCACATCTGCTTCTTGTTGGGATTATTTCTGAGGTATTTACACCTAACTGTATGGACAGATGTCATTCACCACAGAACAACCAGTGTGTGTGTTACGTATGCTCTAGTACTCCACCAGTTTTACCTTTGAGTCCATCATTCTGCTGGGATCAAAGTAATAATGGCCATCTACTGATTGCAAGGTTGGTGGTTCGATTCCTGGCTTCCCCTAGTCTGCATGCCACATATCTTTGGGCAAGATACTAACCCCAAATTGCTCTCTGATGCATCCAGCGAAGTGTGAATGTTATTTAGAAAGCACTATGAAAATGTGCTTGTGTGAATGGATGAATGCACAAGTTGTGTAAAGCGCTTTGAGTGCTCAGAAGAGTAGAAAAGTGGTATATGAGAACCAGTCCAATTACCATTGATTTATTTTTAGATTTTATTTTTAAATAAGAAGCGCAGTAGACTTTGTGTTCCCTTCTTCAACCTTTCATGCAGCTCACAAATGTTTGCTTTTCCCTGCCAGCTGCCTGGATGCTAACTTCCTGTCCCATCTGCAGTCACCTCCTTCAGAGGCCTGTGGTCGCTGCGTCACCTGTGGTTGGATGAAAACATCCTGACGGAGGTTCCTGTCAGTACTCTGAGCACTCTGACAGAGCTGCGGGCTCTCAGTCTTGCCCTCAAACCCATCGGGTACGTCCCTGACCGAGCCTTTGCTTCCCTCCGCCAGCTGCTGATGCTGTACGTATCTCGTGTTCGTGACATCACAAAGTGCTTCCTGTTTCGGGTCCAAATTAAAACCTGGATCAGGACAAGTCTCCTCAAACCACATTTCCACAGAACAGGGCACATTCCCGTGCCCTATACACCGCACAGTTACAGGAAGGCAGCTTTTATTAACATTGAACAACAAAGCTGAGCATGAGCACGGAGCTCATGGTGCACCAGTGAAACCACATCACGCCTCCCCGAGAATCACATTGTCAACACAACAGGAATGAATATTAACAGCCCCACGGGCCTTTGCAAAGCTGATCCTTACAGCAGCAGTAAATAAATATAAGCACAAAACACTAAAGGGATGATATTCTTTGTACTGTAACTACAACATCTCTCTAATTAACGATGGAGCACGCATCTTCTTACTGAAGCCAGAATGTGGGTCTGAACATAGGAACAAACCACCTGTTTCGTTCCGGTGAACATGTAGAATGAGCAAAATGCTAAAATAACAAACAATAGAGATAAAATAAAATGGTTGTTCGGTAGATGCCACATCGGAACATCCTCACATGTGACAAAGCGAGCCTCTCTGAGCTCACCTCCCTGATGGGTGTCTGGTCTCCGTCCTGGCTTTAGCTCTTACTAATTATATAACACGATGTTCATGTTAGCAATCGTGGTGTCATTAGAGTCAGAGGGGATCAGGACCCAGGGGAGGATTTACCAGTTTACCTTTTATCTGCGTTAACCTCATATGTACCTGATATTTAGCTGGTGTTTATCTGATCTCTAATCAGCAACTAAAAAAAACGAACCTTAATCTTTTTTCACTTGGTCTTTAAACCTGATGTGTATCTAATATTTATCCTTTTTCTTATACAGATTTGGTCAGTTAACCAGCATCATTCTGTTATTAAACCTGCTGGATATTTGGTCATTATTCGATTGTCATTTTCCCCTGGTGTGAAGCATTGTTCAACTTTGTGTTTGCTGCAGCAGCGCCTCCTGCTGGAAGCAAAATAATTAACAGAAGCTCTGCTGTGACTTTAACGTGAGTTTTAATGTCTTTATGTCACGTAAATGTTTAAATGTTTAAAGTGAAACAGATGGATGTGAATTTAATGTGTGTTCAAGCCTCTGTGTTTGTTAACAGTATGTTGCCTCTTTACAGCATAAATGCATCTGGCTGGCTGTTAGGACATAGAGCTGTGGGACATCAGCCTGTGGTGTATAGAGCTCGACAGTCCACGTGACTTTCGCGCAGTGCATTGTAGGTACGAGTGGCAGCAAAATCAAAACACTGCATCAAGCGCTAGCATTTTTAGCACCGGTAATCATTAATTCTGCGGTTTCTTGCATTTTATTTGCCCCAAAAACAGTTATGTACAAAACGAAGGAGAACACGGCAGGTCCGTACAAAGACAGACGTGACGAAAAGGCAAAAAAAAGGTCGAGGAAAAAATCAAAGGAGTGAAAGGGTCAGACCCATACGAGCATACAGAGTGGAGTAAGGACGTTAGCGTGCTGCCCAACTTTCATCACGCACATATTTATAATTATATGGTCCTAAGTGTGAGTGCATACACTCACAACATGTTTAGTAACTTCAGATCCCTGCAACAAGCCCAGGTCCAGTTTACTTTGGTGATTTGGACTATTCCATTTCACAGCTGTTGTTCTTTTCCTTTATCTCCTGTACAGGCCAACACATCTGTTTGTCGTTTCAGGTTGTAGTATTACACAACATTTTCAGATCTAATAGAAATAAAATAAGTGTCTTGTAATTCATTCAATTATTGTCTTTATTTATAACTGGCATTATTGTTTCATTCTATTATAGAATCTTATAGAGTTGGATGTCTCTAGACCACTTTTACATGGTCTTGGTCTTGTCTTGGTCTCGACGGACTTTGGTCTTGGTCTTGTCTTGGTCTCAACGGACTTTGGTCTTGGTCTTGTCTTGGTCTCGACGGACTTTGGTCTTGGTCTTGTCTTGGTCTCGCTGTCTCAGTCTCGCTGTCTCAGATCGACATAGTGGTCGGGAGATATGGAGTCAACAGTATCCATGACACACAACATAACGTTCGATAATGTGTCATTTCAAAAGCATCAGCTCTAAGAGCCGTGCTTACAGAGTGCTTTGTAGTGAATCAGAAGAGTCGACTCTCATTGAGCGAGAGCCGGCTCCTCACTTCATTTCCTTTGGCTGCTCAGCTCTCACACAGTGGCTCAGCTGTGCTCCAATCCCTCCATATTGTGGCCAATCACATGCGAGGATATAGGATAATATCATTATGTGAAAAACAGAGAGGGTGAGAGACGCGACAGTCAGGTGGCGCGTGTGTCTGTCCTCTCAGTGAGTGAGACAGTAGACAGCGGTGAGGAGGGCTGTGCGAGTGCATCGCAGAAACACAAACATGCCTGAGACCCGTAAACCAAGCAGCATCTGGCTGCAGTTTAAAGACTTTTTTGTCTCGGTCTCGGTCTTGGTCTCGTCTCGACTTTGTCTTGGTCTTGGTCTCGATACCCTCTGGTCTTGGTATTGTCTTGGTCTTGGTTTAGGTGGTCTTGACTACAAGTCTAGGCTCTTACAAGAAAGAGGCAAAATTGTATCCATTGTGCTTTATTAGCTGCTTCGTTGAAAAACAAATCAACAATGCAAAAAATAATAATTTCAAAACAACATACTGGAAAACAGCTATTCATCACTTGATTGCTTCAATACAACACTTGGGCACATAAATGCGTGACTTTTTGTGGCTGTTTTGATATCGCTCTCTCTCTTAACCGATCAAATCTCACTGTGGTAGCAGCTTTAAACGCGGTGTGACCCAGGTTTGTCACGGTTCTGGGTCATTTTGACCCAGCATTTTCTGTTTCTTATGTTTTGGTGTTTTTCTGTATTATGATTTATATCTGATTCTTTAGCTATCCTGTTTTGATGAGTATTATAAATCGATGTTTTAGCTTGGCTCTGGTCATGAGTTTAGTTTGATGTTAATTCTTCTTTAAGTCTCTGTCGTCCCTGGGTTCCATGTGTTATATTCTTTCAGTCTGCCTCTCAGTGTCAAGTCTGCGTCTTTGTGATTTGTTTCATGTTTTCTGCTTTATTTTGATAGTCCCAGTTTGATGTCAGTGTGTTCAGTTTTACTTCTCCCCTGTCTCGTTAGTCTAATTTCTCCCAGCTGTGTCTGCCTCCTGTTTCCCATTCCCTGATTACTCCCAGTGTATATAAGCCCTGTGTTTTCCTTTGCTCTCTGTCGCATCATTAACGTCTGCTCACCCTCATTCTCTCTGTGTGTTCTGTTTGCTCGCTTGTCTGCCTGTTAGTTTATTTGTTTTCCCAGTTCAGTTAGTTTTACGTTCTTCTTATTTTCCTGTAATAAACCGAGTCTCTTAAGTTCACCTCTGCCTCCGCGAGTCCTGCGTTTGGGTCCAATCCTGCCTGCCTGCATAACACACAGCCATGAAAAGGTTGATAGAGGGCGCCCAGTCTGGATCGCATTCCAGCATTTTGTAGGCTGGTTTTCCTACAAAACACAACAAACATTAGCCCGCAAAGCCACAGTGAACAAAGCAGCATAGCGCAACGAATTCAGTTCAAATCAATATAAGACTTATTTGTAACCTACATCAACAATTATGTTATGATAAATTACGTAACAACTACAACAGAAGACTTACCTTTGTGGAAATGCTTGGAGCAGACTAACATGTGAGCTGGAGTGTTCTGGGACATTATATTTGGTCTTTGAATGGCTGCAATCCAGGCCAATTCCTCTTCCACGACGTAATCCGATAAAAAACGATCTCTTTACCCGTCGGCTTCCCGTGGCTGTCATGCGACCAGCTTCTTGCCATTCTTTGTTTCTTTTTATCGCTGTGTGACTGTTTTCATGTGAAAGCCTGTGTGCGCTAGTACCGCTTGCCACTCGTACCTACAATCCTTTGCGGTTTTGACGTCACATTTTTGAGCTCTATTTGTTTCGCTCTACAGAGAACCCCCAGCTCGTTTCATCGAAGGCTCAGAAATTCCTGATGAAACGAGTTTCCTGCAAAGCTTCAAATCTGAACAGTTCCTTATCAGCAGAATTAATAACAGAAGTGGAGTCACTGTGGAGGGTAACTGGAAATTTGAATTGTTTTCTTGTCCTGGAAAAAAGCATCAAACAGATTAAAAATCCCCAAGATGGTGCCAGTGTGCATGGCGAGCCGTCTCTTTGGGTTGTGTCTGCTGGTTGTTACCTATCTTTTTCTATGTTGCCCTGATGGCTCTGCTTTACTCGTCCATGATCGCCAAACTCTTCTGAACCTTCGGCCACTAAAACCCCGAATGCTTGATTTGGAAAGCGAGCCAGAAAATCTTACCTACCTGACTGCCTACATCGCTTACCATTTACCCTTCTTCGCAGGAAGCGCTCTAGAAGAAAGGGAAAACGAGATGGCATCCTGGTACGCTTCAAGGCTTTCCTGAAATCACATGGAGTAAAGAAACCTTGTACTCTTACAGATGTGCTACTATCTTTTCGTCCTCTCTGGGACCAGTCCAGTTACAGATTCAGCTGCCATTGCTGGATCCGGTCTGTTGGACCTCCTGCTCCCTCGGTCCTGCCGGCGAAGCCTTCACCTGTCTGGCGATGGGTGCAGTCCTACAGAGGTGGCATGAATCTCAGTAACCTTCGTCCGCTGGGACGTGCTCCTGTTAGCAACACTTTGATCACACTTCGGATGGGCCTGCTAAACACCAGGTCACCGTCAAACAAGACTTTCATCCTAATGACTTTTTTTATCTCGTTGGGACTGGATTTTATATTCCTGATGGAAACTTTGACCCGGTGAGTTTTCTTCTTTCTCTGAACTCCTTCCCCCCGATCGTTCATTTTTCAGGGGTGGAGGGCTAGCTTCAGTATTTAAAAACGATTTCGCTGTCGGCGACTGCCGCCTGTTTCATATGCCAGCTTTGAGGTGCAGCTTTTGGAACTGAACTGCGCTCCATCAGCTGTCTGCGCGGTGGTTAATCGTCCACCGAAATGCGTTAAGGATTTTAATCTCGATTTTGCTGACTTACTGGGGAATCTTATGTTAGGATATGACCGTGTTTTAATTGGTGGTGATTTTAACATCCATGTATGCTGTGAGACTGGCTGGACCACTAGTAAAAGACTTCCTTGCCCTTATTGACACTTTAAATCTCACTCCGTCGGTGAGTGATCCAACTCAAGAAAAAGGTCATACACTCGATCTGGTGCTTTCATATGGTCTGGATGTGGACTGTGGGATATCGGATCATTTCCCAGTTATGTTTAATGTCACAGTGCGTAACGTGGACAGCGAGTAAACTGTGCGTCAGATGCGCATGATAAATTCAGTGACTGCTGCCTACTTTTCCTCCGCTTTTACTAACTCGGTCCTCTATGATGCCAACCCCGGTGTGACACTATCAGCTGATGAGCTAGCTAACCTTTTTAACTCAACATGCTCCAGCATCCTTGACTCTGTTGCTCCACTAAGGACTAAACGCACCGAATCTTCACGCCAACCTTGGCTGAATGAAACCACCCGCGCTCTCAGACGCAAATGTCGACGTGCGGAGAGAAAATGGAAAAAAGACAAGCTCCAGGTGTCTTTGGGCGTCCTGCGTGACGACTTAGCAAAATAGCAGAAAACTGTAAAATCTGCTTTCCTATCCGGTGTCATTTCTACCAACAGTCATAAGCCCCGAGTTGTTTTCAATATTTTTAATTCTGTGATTAACCCCTGTGCCACTGTTCCTATGGAGGCTTCCTTTGCACTTTGTGAAAACTTTATGAATCACTTCATTGAAAAAATCCCAACCTTACGAACTCTACATTCACAGGCAGTGTTAGACCCAGATCCACCTTGTAAATGCTCGGCTGGTTTTCAGCAGTTTGATCCTTTGACCTTTTCTGCCTTGAAGGAAGTAGTTGATCACTTAAGACCGTCTAATTCCCCTCAAGATATTCTTCCTTCTTGCCTCCTTAAAGAAGCTTTTCATGTCATTGGACCTAGTATTGTACTTTTATTAGATACTTCATTGTCATCAGATTGTGTACCAGCTGTTTTCAAACATGCTGTTGTGCAACCCATTAGAAAAATCTGGATCCAAATGTTCTTTCTAACTTCAGGACAATTTCTAAACTGTCTTTTATGTCCAAAACTTTGGAAAAAGTTGCTTTCAAGCAACTTCAGACCTTTTCAGACACTCATGACATGTGTGAAGTGTTCCAGTCTGGGTTTAAATCTGGTCACAGTACTGTTACTGCGCTTCACGAGTAACCGTCGACTCAGGTTGCTCTGGTGTTTTAGTCCTTTTAGATTTGACTGCCGCCTTTGACACAGTTGATCACATCATTCTTTTATCGAGACTTCAACACGTTGTTGGTCTAAAAGGCACGGTTTTATCACGGTTTAAATCATATTTATCAGAGATGTCTCTTTCTTTTAAATTGGGCAATACTCCTCTTCCTCTGCCCCGATGTGTTGTGGTGTGCCGCAGGGGTCTGTTTTGGGTCCAACTCTGTTCTCCTTATACATGCTGCCTTTGGGATCTATTTTTAGGAGATACAACATCCCCTTTCATTGTTCTGCTGATGACATCCAAATGTACTTCCCCCTGAAACTGGACGTCTCTGTCCCACTGCAGCCTTTGCTTAACTGTCTACACGATGTTAAAGACTGGTTAACACAGCATTTTCTTACACTAAATGAAAATAAGACTGAAGTTGTGGTTTTTGGAGCTCATGCCCCTTTGAACAAGTTAGCTGATACCCTCGGTCCTCTTGCTTCTCATCTTTCTCACGCTGTAAGGAATCTCGGAGTGTTTTTAGATAGCTCCTTTAAATTAGAGAAGCAAGTGTCCACAGCTGTGAAAACAAGTTTTTATCACTGACGTGAAACTGCCAAAGCTAAGCCTCATCTTCCTCCAAGAGACCTAGACACACTTATTCAAGCCTTCGTCACCTCTAGACTGGACTACTGCAATTCTTTCTATTTGTGTCTCCAACACTCATCTCTCCATCGCTTGCAGTTAGTCCAAAATGCTGCTGCACGTCTTTTAACAGTGTAAGTATGAACACATCACTCCAGTTTTAGCAAACTTACACTGGCTCCCTGTAAAATATCGTATTGATTTTAAGATTCTTTTACCTACTTTTAAAGTTTTAAATAATATGGCGCCCTGTTATTTAAACGAACTCCTCAACATGACCCCAAAGAGCACCGAGATGCTCTTAGCACAACCAAGGTCTCGACTGAAGCACAGAGGAGATCGGGCCTTCGCAGTAGCAGCACCCAGACTCTGGAAGAACCTGCCAGAGGAGACTCGTACTTCAGAGTCTATTCAGTCTTTTAAATCGCGTCTTAAAACTCACTTTTTTATTTTGAATTTACTGTCTTCTTATTTACCTGTATTTGTTTCTCTATTGTTTTCTCTTGTTTTTAACCAATTGTGAAGCACTTTGGTCAAATCTGTTGTTTTTAAATGTGCTATACAAATAACTTTTGAATTGAATTGAACTGAAAATCAAGACAACTCAAAAGATAAAAAGAAAACAGTTCAGAGCTGATTTTTTTGTATTTTTATCGACATTTTCTTTTATACAATGCAAACAGACATTTAAACTCCCCACATCCACACACCCACACTTCAAACCTGCATGAATCCTGATCAAGTGTAGAAATGAACATAGCTCTCACAGTGACACTAAAAACGAACAAAACAAAAATAGTCATAGAGACAAGATTCCTCTTGCCCCTTTTTCCCCATGAATAACCTCCGCCCCCACTCCCTATGATATTCATGTGTGGCTTCCAGATATTCATAAAGTCCCGTTGTTTGCTCTCGTCAATGTACGTTAGTGTTTCCAGGCTTAGAAAATCTGCACTCCTTCACCCAGAGTCCCAGCCGTGCTCCTCCAACATAGTGCAGTGGCTCTTCTGGCTTGAAGTATCCCATAGTCCAGTAATTTGTTGTAATTTACTTCAGCATTTCTGGTTCATTCATCCAACACTTCATTTAACTTTAAAATAATCAACCACCCATCCATCCATCGATCCTCCATCCTGCTGTATCAACCATCCACTCATCATCTATCAGCCATCGTTCATCCATCATCATTTAACCAACATGTAATACATGCACCACCAGTAATGTTGAGGCCTTAATATTTACACAGATCAGCAGTAACAGCTCATCTTATCATTGGATGTTTTGTGGTGACAGAGTTTTTACAGCCTGAGTTTTGTCTCCAGGTTCAGTGTGGATGCTCGACAGAGATCTGAGCTTCAGCAGAAAGGCAAGGCAAGTTTATTTATATAGCACAATTCAACAACAAGGTGTTTCAAAGTGCTTTACAGAGACATTAAAAACAAAAACAAATAAAAAGCATGATTTAAAAATGATTAAAACAAACAAACCAGTATATATATAGAAAGGAGGGGTTTCCTGCAGCCATCAGACATCTACACGCAAAACACACTCACTCATGCTTATCTATTATTTAAGCTGCTTTTAACTGCTGAAATTCACCCCACTTTAATTGAGTATGTAACTGTTTTATACCTACTACTGATCTCATATCTACCTGGTATTTAGCTATTTTGACCCACATGTCTTTAAAGCTGATATTTATCTAGTATTTCGCTGTCTTTAACCATACTATGAGCTGGTATTTTTTTGTGGGATCTCGATAGTATAAATCTGATTTTAAACCTGGTGTTTACTGATGCTGATTGAACCTCCTCACTTGTTGCAGAGTCTGTCTCTGACCTGGCATCAGAGCAGCTCAGTCAGCAGAATCAAATCTGTACACATGAATGTTTCTTCCTCTGAAAACCAAGTGATGTTAAAGCTAAAGCTCCCACTGGACCTCACATTATTAACATTTATTTATTTAACACAACACTTCTGGCTCTGATTTACAAACTGCCCAGTGTTTTCCTGCAGAACAACAACAACCCAGTGCTCCCAGAAAACGCCTTCAGTGGAAACCCGTCAGATCAATTTTCACCTGTCATACTAAAGTCTTTTAGGCTGGCAGTGAAGCTTTCACTTGTTTAATTTTTCATCCTGACAGAAACATCCTGGTCACAACGTGGATCACTCGTCTGTCCGTCTGCTCTCTGACCCCCTGAGTTCGTACGTTACCCTCGTGTCACATCAGCATCACTGCTCTGAACTCGTGAACAAGTTCGTCATAAACTGTGCTGCTTGTCCTGCCAGATCTCTGAGGGGAAGCATTTTCTCACGCTTCACCAAGAGCAGAAAGGAAACACCGTGAATGTTTTTTAACACCCACTGAAGCTCTGAAAATCTGAAACTTTACCAAACTTTCTCAGAGCTTTGTCAGAACAAAGAAGGAAGAGCATAGTCTCTCTGGAAGGTTCGAAAGGATCTGAAAACCTGCAGCTGCAAGGTCCACGTCCACACCAGCACACTGACAGGTGTCACAGACAGGTGACACAGACAGGTGTCACAGACAGGTGACACTGACAGGTGTCACAGACAGGTGACACAGACAGGTGTCACAGACAGGTGACACTGACAGGTGACACTGACAGGTGTCACAGACAGGTGTCACAGACAGGTGACACAGACAGGTGTCACAGACAGGTGACACAGACAGGTGACACTGACAGGTGACACAGACAGGTGACACAGACAGGTGCCACAGAGCGATTACAGGTGTGACTTATGTCCGTTTCAGGAAACTGTGGGGTCATCGAGCAGCTGTGAGAACCACTCTGATTCACCATCCACCGTTCGCTGCTTCACCTTCTGCTTAAAATGGAAAACTGAAATTTTAATTCACAGAATAAATAATCAATAATAAATGATTAATAGAAACCGAGGCCACCTGTGTGATTTAAAGTAATGTGACTCCAATGATCTTCCTGACTTGTGTCCACCTGCAGCTCCACACACAACCTCCCACGAGGACTTCATGCTCCACTCCACTGTGTCCTTCATCTTCTTGACCTCCGTCCTCCTCAACCTGCTGCTCCTGCTCGCCTTCCTGCTCCTCTGCTCAGTTCCTACACCTTCCTCCTGCTCCTCACTGTGTCTCATCGCCACCCTCTTCTGGCTTCACCTCCGCATTCACCGCATTAATAAATATAAGCTCTCCTTTCAAAACACACTGCTCTCACTTTATTATATATGCTGGTGGTAGATCTGGCCTTCTTGCTGTGGCCACTTTCACAGAAACACACAGAGAGACTGATTCTGATTGAGGGAACAGAGAATAACCATCAGTGAGGCCTGAGCGGACAGGAAGCACTGCAGCCTGCTACCAGTTAAAACAATAAATGAAAAAAAAAAAACAAGAAACAAAGCAAAACCTATAAACAAAATAAACATGACATTAAATAAGAACAAATGAAAACAAACAAATAAAAAACAAGAAACTAAAAAATAAAAACAATAAACAAAACAAAATCAATGAAATAAATTAAAATTAAATTAAAACAAAACATACTCAAACAAAAACTATCAACAAAATAAAAACAATAAATAAAGTAAGAACAACATGCGGAGGCCCCGCCTCCCGGGAGGAAGAGAAAAACCCACAGCTCTCCTTTTACGTGCTTTTTCCGGTCCCGCGAAGTCTCGGGTTTTATCGCGGTGATTGTTGGTAGCAGCGGAGCTAGCAGAGCGCTAACAGAGAGCTAACGGTCAGAGCGGAGAGAACCTCCGCGAAGCTGCTTCAGAGCCGCGGAATGAGCTCCTGGTCCCGCCGCTGAGTTCGGCCCCAGCAGGGAGCTGCAGACGGTCACCCCAACATGGACGTAGACGTTCCGAACCGATCCCCCGCGGAGGACGGGGAGCTAGAAGACGGAGAGATCTGCGATGATGACACCGAGGAGAGAGCGCCTCCGCGGCGGGGGGATGGGAGCAGGCCCCGTGGCGGTGCTCCTCCAAGGCCACGAAAGCCGCACAAGCACCCGCACGGCGCGCCGCCGCACTTGGGCCACCCGCCGCCGGACTTCCGCCACCTCATGCCCTACAGCCTCGGCCCATTCCCGCCCGGCCACCGGCAGCAGTGCGGGCCGAGCGGGCCCGACCGGCCTCCCTCCCCGCCGCCGCAGCAGCAGCCTCCCGGGCTCGGCTCTCACGGGGAGCCCGGGCCGCGGTCCAGCTTCTGGGAGCGCAGCCACGGCGCACTGGGACGCTTCCGACACCGCGGCATGCCGAACGGAGGCCCCGGGGGCTGGAGCCGGGGCGGCCGGGGGGGCAACAGCCGGCCGCCTCCCGGACGGTACCTGCCCGGAGAGAGCCACAGCTCCCCCGCGAGGAAGCGTATCCTTTCTGCTGTGTCACGTGCCCCCTCCCCCGGGACGGTGATTGAATTAGGCAGCCCGCGAGGAGCCGGTCAGGGTTTCATTGATTACATATTGGTTTAATGAACAGCACATTGATCCGTGAGTGTACTGGGCTTCGACTGGTTCACGTTTCACACTCCACCAGGTGCGCGCGTGCGTGCGTGACAGCAGGAAACGAAACCTGCACGGTGATGACGTATGTGTGGTTGCAACTTCCCATCAGCTGTCCTCATTCATCCGCTACACGGTTACATCAGTGATCGATTATTTCCTCGTTCATGTATTGTTTGATCGATCATATTGAAATGATCTTGAAGACAGCTGTGAAAAGCCCAAATCAATAGATGGATCAATAGATCAATACTTTATTGATCCCACAAGCGGAGGTTTAGTGTTACAGACGAAAGATGGTGCAGTGTATAACAGACAGCTTAGAGCCACAGGTCAGAGCGCAGGAACTACAAATACACACAAAGTGCGTTAATAAATAATGTGTTTGGATGTGACGCCAATAATCAAACGTTCAGCTGACGAACTGCGATCATGAGTTCAATAACTGAAAAAGCTTTGATTAGTTTTCAGAGGGCTGCGAGTTTTCTGCCATTGATCTGCGATCAATAATCCGATGATAGGACACATTTGCTTCTTTTACATGGACATTTTTTGTGAGGATTTCTTAATTTGTTCATTTTTTAATTTCACACATTCTTAAAAATGAAGCTTTTCATTGGTAGCAAAGCTTTGTAAGTATTTTTGAAAATTTTATTTTTTAATATATTTTTTTTAAATCATGACTTTAAAAATGAAATGAGTATTGATCAGTGTTGGTCACTAATTCTTGATCAGCGTTCTTTAACGCAGACCTCAGAGAAACCTCTCGGGAGGAACCGGCTCAGGAAGGCGGCTCACGGCGCTCCCAGGCCGGAGAGCAGTGGTGACGAGTCCTTCGAGGATCTGCTGTCCAAATACAAACAGATCCAGATCGAACTCGAGTGCATCCGCAAAGAGGAGACGATGGCCCTGGAGCCACGGACGTCACCAGTCAGGGACGACGTGGTGGAGTGTGTAGCCGCCACTCTAACGGACGCCAAAGCTGAACCGGGCCCGGCTCTGAGTCCGGCAGCAGCCGCGGAGGAGGTGTCGGAGCTGGAGAGGAAGAAAGTGTTCCAGGCCTTCAACATCAAACCGCTTCGTCAGAAACTCCCCACGCCGGCCGACCTGGACGAGCTGCAGAAGAAGTGGGCAAAGCCTGATGGTGAGTTCGTTATCCGAATGTTTGGTTTCACATCGCAGCTGTAGACACGCCTCTTTTTACCCGTTTGGTGACTTAAACCATGTTGAGGACCAATCCCCAATCACTTCCTGTTTGCTGTGTAAAGCTCGGTGTGTTTTTACAGCTTCCTGTTCTGTGTGTCGACAGGTGAAGGGGATCAGCCAATCACAGATAACGGAGCAGAACTGGAAGGAAAAGGTGCCAAAGAAGCAGAAGAGGGGACGCGCGAGAGCGGCGGTGAGCAGACCGATGCCGCCGGCACGAGCGTACACCGAACCAATGCAGCAGACTCTCCGATTGGTCCTCTGAAAGGACGTTTCCCTGTAGGGTGGACCGGGGTTGGTTGTCACATTGCTCGCCAAGGCTCAGCTCAGCTGTTTGTCCTTTAAAGGGTCACTAAACAGGAAGTTCCGCCTTCTTCCCCGCAGCTGTAACAGGATGACAGGGTATTCGCCTCTTTCTGCCAGAACGAATTTAAAAAATGAGCCATTTAACGATGGAACTGAAGGTCGTCATGTTGTCGCGATCCTCGGTTCACGCAGCAGTGAAAACTGTGACAACCCACGCCGGTCCACCCTGCAGAGTCCCCGCACGGCCCCCAAACCAGAGCTTTATTAGCACCGTGCAGTGAGGAGCAGGCGACCTTTGATGAAGACGCTGTGTTTTCACTTCCTGTGCAATGTGTGTCCAGGTGAGGGAGAACAGCGAGCAGAAGGAGGAGACCCCGCAGACGAGAGGCCGTGTGACCCGTGCATCATTGAGGAGCAGGAGAAACCGCCGCCGCCGTGTCCCAGCGAGTCGTCGGCGTCCAGCGAGGACTCTCCAGACAAGGTGAGGCCGTGCAGCTGCTACCCGCAGGGAAAAGATTCAGCTGTTCGCTTCGATGCCGTTTGGTTTGTGTCACGTTACGTCTCTTCTGTGTGTGGTCAGGCCACGGAGAAGGTGGTGGTGGTGGAGGAGGAGGAGCTGTCAGAGCTGCAGCTGCGTCTCCTCGCTCTGCAGTCGGCCAGTAAGAAGTGGCAGCAGAAGGAGCAGCAGGTGATGAGGCGGAGCAAAGAACGCATCACTAAAGCCACCCAGGAGAAGAGCTCGGGCCCCGGGGCCGCCCCACCCGCCAGGCAGAGGGTCACCACCAGGTCCGCTTCCACTGCCGCCGCTGCCACAGAGAGGAGCAGGACCAGGTCCAAACCTCAGGACAGGGACCGCGAGCGAAACAAGACCGGGCCCAGACCTCAGGACAGAGACAGACCCAAGCCATGTACCAAAGCCGGACCTAAAGGCCCGCTGGAGAGGGCCCGCATCCCCGGGAAGGCTCACATCACCAAGAAGATCAGCCCAGGTGAGACAGGTGTGCGGGCTGTGCCGCCTTAAATGTGAGCACGCTCAGAAGTGAAGCAGAAAACAGCGGTCAGCTCTGATTGGCTCTGAGTGCTCCTGTGTGACGTGTCTCACAGGTTCGGCGGCAAAGCAGGCGTTCAGAAAGCAGCAGGTGAGGACGTGGAAGCTGCAGCAGCAGAGGGAGCAGGAGGAGAAGCGACGGCAGGAGGAGGAGGAGCGCCGCAAGCGGGAGGACGAGATCCGGCGAATCCGCGACTTGTCCAACCAGGACGAACAATATAATCGCTTCATGAAGCTGGTGGGCGGGAGGAAGAGGACGCGCAGCAAGGTAAGGCGCCGTGTGCGCACACCCAGTGTGGTCACCTGACTCTCACCTGTGCTGACTCACCTGTGTCTGCTCAGTCCAGGGACCGGGACCACCGCAAGTCTGCAGGCAAGCCGGGCCTGGACACCTCGGGGAACCTCTACCAGTACGACAACTATGACGAGGTGGCGATGGACACGGACAGTGAGACTGGCTCGCCAGGTAAGGGGGCAGGAGGTGCACCTGACCCGCATTTCACTTCCTGTTTCCCGTTTAAACTGGTTTGTCTGCGTTTCAGTCCCGTCGCCGACGCACAGCAACCTGCTGTCTGTGGAGGAGGCGGCGTGCATCCCTCACCTGTACGGCGCCGACCCCGTTCCTTTCGGAATGGTACGCCCCCTCCTCGCTCCTCCTCATTACCACGGTTACATTCCGAGGAGCTCGCTGACGTCTCTTTCTCTTTTTCTTTCCACCCCTCAGGAATTCTCGCAGCCCTTCCTCCCCCCGCTGCTCTCCGCCATTCCTCCCCCACCTCCTCCCCTCCCCCCTCCCCCAGATGAGCTGGAGCCCCCCCCAAAACCTCCATTTGCTGATGAAGAGGAGGAGGAGGAGATGCTCCTCAGGGAGACCTGCCTGATGTCTATGGCCAACAAGAGGGTGGTGGTCTCGGAGGTCCGCGGCGTCACGTGTTGATGTCATGTTTAGATTGTGCTCCTGACGATGATGATGATGATGATGATGACTTTCTCTCTGCAGAAGAGCTCCAGCGCTCCTCCTTCTCCAGGTGGGCCTCCCCCCGCAGACCTTCAGCCTCCACCCAGAGGAAACCTGAGCACGGTCAGTCTGAACACGGTGCCTCAGCCCCGCCCAAACAAGGCCGCCAGAGTGCACCTCGCCGCCAGAGCGCCACTTGTGGTAAGAGGCTCGCTGCACACCGCTCCTTATTTAGAAACAAACATGGAGCCTGAAACTGCCCCTCACCTGTCTGCCAACCACCTGTCTGTCCAGCTGCCTCGACATAAGACGGTGGTGGTTTCTCTCAACGACTCTGACGACAGCGACTCGGACATGGACGCCTGCAGCTCATCACAGGCGGTGTTTGGCGGCCTGGAGTTCATGATCAAAGAGGCCCGAAGGACGGTGGAGGTGAGCGCGTTCACCTGAACCGTCCGGGCACGACGACGATCGTTGTGCAGCCGGAATGTGTCTGCGGCGTTGCGTGATGATGTCACGACTCTGAACTTCTTATTTTTCAGGCGGCGAAGCCAAAAGGAGCGTCGGCCTCTGAGAAGGAGAACAACCCGGTCCGAACGCCGGAGGCTCTGCCTGACGCCAAGAAGGCCGAGTACCGCCTACTCAAAGAGGAGATCGCCAGGTACCCACGTGATCTCTCTCAAACGCACACACACACACACACACACACACACAAAAACTTTTACTAACTCTGTGGGTGTGCACACTCACAGCAGGGAGAGGCAGAGGATGATGAAGGAACAGAGCCCTCGTGGCTCCGCCTCGCCCGCCACTGCAGACTCCATCGACTCCTCCCTGAAGCCAGCGGTGGAGCTGAAGCTGAGCGAGGCCGAGCTGAAGCTCAGCAAACACAGGTGAGATCTTAAAACACACCCGGAGACGTGTGTGAGGTTTTCGGTGGCGCCGCTTTGACTGTGGGAGTCTGCTGCCCTCAGGGAGCTGCTGCAGAGAGATGAGGCCGTGCTTCGACACCTGCTGCAGCAGGAGCTGAAGAAGAACGAGTCGCTGAAGGCCGCCGAGGCCAAAGTGGCCAAACTGAGGGAGCAGCTGCAGGCGTCGGAGAGGATCGTCAGCGCCAACAAGACGCTCCTCAGGAAGCTGCGCGAGCAGGTACGCCAACTTTACCGCCCCAACTCGCTGCTGGGTGTTTCTCTTAAATCTGCACGACCCCAGCGTGGGGTCGGCACGGCGGCACTCAGAGGCTCCTCCTGGCTGCTGTGAAGTCTCCTTGTTTGGTGTCGTTTGACCGCCTCCACGTCCTCTGCAGGTCCACCGGGTGGAGCAGCGGGTCTCCGTGAAGAAGACGGTGGCGGTGCGGTTAGAGCAGGAGCTGGTGCAGGCTCACCTGGCTGCCGGCAGGGCGCCCAAACGGCGAGCGGACTCCAGCCGGCCCACGGTGAGTCTTCCTGTTTCTCTGTGGAACCTGCAGGTTGTTCTGTGTTTGTCTCCTCCCCCTCAGAAGAGAAACACTCAGCCAGAGAGGCTTTTATTCTGAAAAAACAGTTACATGAAGAATTGCTGCTGAAACTTACAGGTGAGGCCGTTAGCTGTAATTAGCTGGCTGGTAAGCTAATAAAGCTAATTACCCATCCAGTTAGCTAATGAACAGCTGTGGGGGAGGCAACGATCAGGGCGGGACCCACAGTGGGGAGGCGCTGGCTAAACGAACTCGGGCTGTTACAGAGGATGTTTGTGCTCACGCAGCTCCTCGTGGCGCTCGTGGGTAACCATGGATTCAGAGGCGTTGGTGGTTACACGCACCCGCCGCCAAAACTATAAGAAAGCTCTGACGGAGCACCGCTGTGTGCAGGTGTGTTTAACCTGTGTAACGTTTTCCTTTCCAGCTCAGCAAGTTGCCGCGGCGTGACGCAGCGCCCCGTGGTTCTGAGCGTCACTTCGCCGAGCTCATCGCTCAGAAGCAACGACTGCAGCAGCTCGAGTCCGAGTACGCGCTGAAGATCCAGAAGCTGAAGGAGGCGCAGGTGCTGCGAAACAAAGGCATCCCGCCAGAGCTCCCCGTAGAGCCGCCGTTGCGATCCGCCACGCCCCCGGACCCTCAGGTCCAGCTGCCGCCGCCGCAGCCCTCACTGCACGACCTCTCCCAGGACAAGCTGACGCTGGACAGCGAGGACCCCGCGGAGGCCGAGGATCACGAACCGGAACCTGCGCCCGCTGCTGCGGCCAGAGGCGGCCGTCGCTCCTCCTTCCGTCAGTCCAGCTGCTCCTTCACCAAACCCCACCTGGACGCCACGAGCTCGGCTCCGCCCAAAGACGTCAGCACTGCCGCCAAGCCTGTGAAGGCGCTGCCCAGCGGCTTGGCGGGCGTGGAGCTTCCTGCTGAGATGTTCGCGGGGCTGGACATGGACGCCCTGAAGCGGCTGTACCAACAGAAGACACCTCTGGGAGATCTGCTGCTGATGGAGCTGCAGGTGCTGGGGGAGGACGTGGACCCCGCCCCCGCCGCACAGGTGAGCGGAGACTGTCAGAGGGGCAGCCGAAGGTCTCGGCGGAATTTCATGCTAACGCTCTGTGTTTTCGGTCATCCAGGTGTTTCCTGCTGAGGTGGAGACAGCGGTGAGTTCGTCGGGCAGCTTGGAGCTGAGGCCGCTTCCCTTCGGACCGTACCACAGCCCTCTGCTGGTCTTCAGGTCCTACAGGTAGCTCCGTCGTACCGACAGCAGCAGAGCTCGTATGTGGTCTGTGCGGTCGGCTCACAGCTGTGTCCTCCCGCTCAGGTTCAGCCCGTACTACAGGACCAAGGAGAAGCTGTCTCTGAGCTCGGTGACGTACAGCAACGCCATCGAAGCAAAGAAGTGCTTCTGCCGCTTCGACCTCACGGGAACGTGCAACGACGACGGCTGCAGATGGTGAGCGGGCTGTAAAAAACAAACAAAAAAAAAAAAACCAACTATTTGAATAACGTGATATCAATTCATTAAATCCTGAATCGATTTTTGCATTTAAATGTATCTCCGGTTAAAGCTCAGGAAATATTTCAACAAACAGCTAAAGCAGTAAATGAGAGCAGCTACAAGGATGTAAACACAGAGCGTGGATCTTTCACCCGACGGCACGTCCACAGACACGCCGTCGGGCTGAAGGCCAAAAGCTCACAGATCCTGAATGTAACCCAGTTCCTAAAATCATCTCAAACAAAGAGAAGAAAAAGTAAAACATTTAATGTTCATTGTTTCTGTTCTTACTGTCCCTGTTTAATGAAAGTGAAACTAGATCAATATATTTATTTAAACAAAAAAGGGACACAGATTTATATATATATGCTCTGGTCAAACAAGGGTTAAGTTTTCTCAGAGGGTTGAAGAGGTGCTGAAGTCGATGATGACAGAGATCAGTGAAATCATTGGGAGTTCAGAGACCGAAGATGAATGTATGCTTTCCTCCATGCAAGTTGATGATCCAAACAGGGAGAACCAGCTTCACCCCTTTCTTGAAACTTCTGAGATTGCACACCAGCAGTTGTCTGAAGATCCACCACAGGTAGGATTGATTCAAGGTGGTGCAGAGCCACACCTACCTGTTGATTTCAGAAAGAGCCCACTTAGTGCGGCAAACAGTTTCAACCCACCTGAAATTCAGAAAGTCATTGTGGAACACATCGTGAAGAAAGATGTTCTCCAATGAGACTCCGCTCATTCTCTGGCAGGATCCCCAGACCCAGCGGTGAGGCAGATTATGACACATGGCGTTCACATGTGGAACTTCTCAGGAAAGACCCCGCCATGTCTGAACTTCAAAAATCTAGAAAGATCTTTGAGACCTTGTTGTCCCCTGCAGCTGACATTGTCAACAGACTGAGCCCAGAAGCTACACCTGAAACTTACCTTCAGTTGTTGGATGCAGCTTTTGGAACAGTGGAAGACGGAGAGGAGCTTTTCGCCCAATTCATGAACACTCTTCAGGATCCTGGTGAAAAGGCCTCTGCGTACCTCTGCCGTCTTCAGGGCGCATTGAACCTCACTCTAAAGAGGGGAGGAGTCTCTGCTTGAGAATGTGTTTATCGGCATCCTCAGCAGAGACCTTTCATCATCGACTTCAGTACCTCTTCAAAACTTTTGCCACTCAGTTTTGCCACCTGCTTTATTTCATCTAGGTAGGATTTGGTAGCACTGCCACCCACCTTGGCAGTGTAAACGCTGGAGAGAGTTCTTACATGGTATTTTACACCGGGCTTCCCTTCAACTTCATATGTGTATGGCAAAAGATCAGTTAAAGCATCAATGGAGTTACCACTTTGGTACTCAACGATCAGGTTTTTGAAAAACTCAGAGTTGGAATCTACAACTGGGACGGCTCTAAAGGTACCATACTGCTTTAAAAAGTCAAGAACCTCTTCATCATCCAATGAATTGAGTATACCACTAACAATTACTGCATTGGGAACTTTGATACCTGAACTCAATACAAAATCCATCTGGTGGAGATAGCAAAAGATGTTTCAATGACAATACACACTTTAAGGAGGTTTCACTGCTGATATTCATGCACCAAAGAGCTCCTGGCTGGCTCGCCACTTTTGTAGCACTTACGTGGAGTTATATACAGTACCAATGGATAATTACCAAGGTAATGAGTAATTTGGGCTAGTATCAGAAGATTAAGAACGACTCTTAGAGCTCTGGTATATGAATGGCAGAGAACCAGACAAACACAGCTGTGTGGCTTTAAAAGTACTTTAGTGATGTTAAGCCTTTTAAAAGAATTTCGTAACCAACACTGAATTACAACAGGTTTTAACAGAATTTCAAGTATAAAAATTTCCCCCAAAGTAGCAAAAAAATAGTATAAAATAAAATTGTGCACAAGTAAAAGAATTAGTCTTTTTTTAAGTCCAAATGGTACCGGTGGGGCCCATGACAAACGGGTGTATTGCACTAGAGTTCGTCCAATGAGGAGTGTGTGTGTGATTGTCTGTCCTACCGCACTACTTGTACAGTAGAGGATTGTAGTCCATCAATGTGCAAATGAGTGTGCGTGTGTATGTATATCGTCTCCTAGGATCTTGGGTTGACTCGCCAAATTCTGTTAAAACCTGTTGTAATTCAGTGTTGGTTACGAAATTCTTTTAAAAGGCTTAACATCACTAAAGTACTTTTAAAGCCACACAGCTGTGTTTGTCTGGTTCTCTGCCATTCATATACCAGAGCTCTAAGAGTCGTTCTTAATCTTCTGATACTAGCCCAAATTACTCATTACCTTGGTAATTATCCATTGGTACTGTATATAACTCCACGTAAGTGCTACATGAAGCTGCAGGTTGCATCACTCTGACCCAAGTTCACTGAACCAGCAGCAAAAGCAGATCAAACTGAGCTTCACGTTTGATAAACTTCGTCATGACTTTCGCTGTTTTACTTTGACATCAAAGCCTCATCTCAGAAATGTAAACTTAAATCGCTCAGCTTCTGTAATCAAACCTCTGTGACTTCAGCATCAGGTAACGTTCACATGTTGATTTATGGTTTTCTTCAGTTTTTGATCGACTGCAGAATATGTTTAAGGTTCTCTGCTATAAAAAGCCAGGCCAGGAAAGTCTGCTTCATGTTTTTATCCTCAGTTACTTTATCACAAAGGCTGTGATTCTCACACCTGATGAAGTCTCACAGTGTCAGCTTTGTACTCACAGATATAAACTAGAAAAAGTTGCATTTCCTGCGAAAATGCGGTGTGAATGCCGTGTAGTGGAATCTGCTGAAAAGAGCTGAAGAAGTTGAAGTTTGTGCCGAAAAGGTGAAGAAGCTGAAGTACACATTAGAAAAGCTGTTGAAATCATAACAATTGCAGAATTGTAATGAATTAGCAGAAATACAAGCGAGACGATTGGCTGAAACATGTTTCCATGGGCGGGATTCGAACCCGGGCCTCCTGCTCTGAGAACCGCTGCTCATCTCACGGAGCTCAAATCACCCCGGCGAGCTGAATCAGTGATCACACTTGTAATGTTGTTCATTCATTTTAATGGGCCAAAGAATGGCATAAAAATCTTAATATTTAAAAAAGTGTAAAAGTTATGAGCACCAAAAGATACAGCTGTCATCAGCAGAAAGAGCAGAACAGTTTAAAGTTTGAACGGTGAAAATCGGATAAAAACTGTGGGAGTAGTTAACCAGCAGAGACACGGAGCAGCTAGAATAACTGCATGTTTGTGTGAATGCCGTACAGCGTATGGATACCTGACCGCTGAGTGTGCACACACCCCGCTGATCGCTGGTGGATGTCACGCCACCAAAGTAAAACAACGCAGCGGCGTGTTTGCGTGATGTGTCGCCCTGTTACCGTGACGATAATGTTACCCGGCGTCCCGCCTGAGTCTGTAGCGTTTGCTCTTCCTGTTTAATGTTTGTCCCTCTGCGCCGCAGGCAGCACATGAGGAACTGCACTCTGAGCGGGAACCAGCTCTTCCAGGACATCCTGTCCTACGACCTGTCGCTGATCGGCTGCTCCGACGGCAGCTCGGACGAGGACGTGTGCGCCGCCACAGGTGCGGTGGGTGCGAAGCCTCGGCCTGGTGGTCAGCAGGCGTGTCACATGGAAGCTCAGGTGTTTGTGTTTGTTTGCAGAGAAGTACATGAAGAGGCTGTTCGGCTCTAACAAGGACCGCATGGGCGTCGATCAGAAGGCCGTCCTCCTCGTCAGCAAAGTCAACGAAAGCAAGCGCCACGGTAGGTCAGCGTTCCCGTAACGTTCCGCCCACTTCTCCAGCCGCTTCCGTGCTTCTCACCTGTCCCCTCCATCTTCAGTCCCGCCCTACACCACCTACAAGGATGCGAGGAGGTGGAGGCCGAAGCCATCGATGCAAAGTGATCTCGGTCCCAAGGACGACGGCAGCGGCGATGAGGGGATGGCGGCCGGTCACATGACACCTGGCAGAGGTTAGTAAACGGGGAGGATTTCGTCGTTTCCTCCGTGGGAGGTCTGAGTGAGCTCACGTGTGTCTGTGTGCGTGCAGACAGCGGCGCTCACACTGGCCTCTCCGCTCTGGACGCGTGCGTCACCTCGGAGGACAAACGCTACTTCATCAGCGAGACGGACGACATCGCCAACCTGGAGGCCAGCGTCCTGGAGAGCCCCCGAGACACTCAGCTGTGGATCAAGCTCGCCTTCAAATACCTCAATCAGAGCGAGACGTAAGTCCCCGCCGACCTCAAGCTCTGTGCTGCGGAGCTCCACCCCCTTTAACCTTTAATCTGTCCCCTGCAGCTCTGCGGCAGAGTGTTTGGAAGCCGCCCTGAACACGCTGTCACGCGCTTTGGAGAGCAACTGCGATAATCCCGAGGTGTGGAGCCATTACCTGTCCTTGTTCTCCAGGCGGGGCAGCCGGGAGGAGGTGCAGGAGATGTGCGAGATGGCGGTGGAGCACGCCCCCGACTACAGAGTGTGGTGGAACGTAAGTGAGCGTGGTTTGCTCGCAGGAGCCGCTAGCTCACCGCACAGCTCAGCGGGCTAACGTTGGCGCGTTGGTGGTTTTAGCTTCATTTATCAGGTAAATGTCATAATGACCTCTGACCTCTGCTGCTTAGTACCTGAACCTGGAGAGCTCGTTTGAAGGGAAAGACTACGTGTGCGAGCGTCTGCTGCAGTTCCTCCTTGCCGAGGCGTCATCTGGAGTCACGGAGAAGCTGTCCTTCGAGCTGATGGAGGCGCTGCTCTACAGAGTCCAACTGAGCCTGTTCACGGGCCGGCTGGAGAGCGCGCTCGCCGTCCTGCAGGTGAGACGTGACCTCGGGCACCTGCTTCACGCTGTGCACCGCAAACGTAACGTCAGAGTGGGAGGAACATTTTTTACAGAGTTTAAAGAATCGGGTTCATGACCTAAAAAACAAACGACTCGTAAACAACAAACACAGCTGTTTAAGTCAGCGTGCAGCCATGTTGGGGGCCACATGACCGGCTGTCACCTGTATTCCAGAGGGCGGGACTAATGTGACGTGACATCTGCTCTCTCCGTTTCTCCTCTCAGAACGCTCTGAAGTCACCTCAGGACCGGAGCATCGCCGACCACCTGATGGCTGCCGACCGGGCGCTGCTCTGGCTCTCCTACATCCACCTGACGGAGTTCGACCGACTGCCGGCGTGCCTGTACGACCCCGCGGAGTCCGGCCCGTCCCGTGTAGTCAGCAGGGAGCCGTTCCTGCTGCCATGGAGGACGCCGCGGGACATCAGCACGCCCGCCGACATCCTCGTCGCTCTCTTCCAAGGTATGGCATTGCGACCCACCAGACACGCGAGGTTCTTGTCTCCCTAAGATTAACTGGTTTCCACTTCCTGTGTGACTGTTTCCTCTCAGATGGCGTCCGTCAGTGCAGCGACGAGCACGCATCTGACAGCGAGAGGACGCTGGCCTGCCTTCCTCTGCACACCAACCTCATCTTCCTCTACAAGTTGCTACAGAGGTGAGCTCACTGCTGACATCACACTGTGATGATCAGACCGCTCTGACCTGGCCCAGAGGAGCAGGTGTGGTGACGCGAGGTCACCTGTGAGGTCAATGCGGAGTCTGCCATGTTTGTTCTCTCGTGTGATGTCATCGGGTCAGGTTTGTGAACGTGTGAGCTGATTGGCAGGAAGTGTGACGGGATGGGGTCAAGCTGATCGCTGCTTTCGAGCTGTGACATCAACAGCTGTGAAGTCAAAGGTCAAATCTGAGTTTGTGCTCTGTGACATCACGGTCTATGAAGCGCCTCGAGCAAACGGTGGCGCTGTGTGTGTGCGCAGGTACAGCGAGGGCGTCACTCTGTGCGAGTCGCTGCTCGAGTTCTGTCCCGAGTCGTGCGTTCTGCGAGACACTGTGGCCGACCTCCACCTGCACGGCGGGAGCGGCGACCGGGCGGTCAGCATGTGGCTCCACGCTCTGGCCGAATGCCCCCACAACGCTGAGGTCTTCTACCACTGCTGCAAGTTCCTCATGGCTCAGGTGAGCTCAACCGTGAGTCTGTGAATAAAGTTTAAGCTCCGCCTCTCGACGCTAAGAACCGTCTCTGTGTCCACAGGAGAAGGCGGGCGCCATCACGCCGCTGTTCAGAGGCTTCGTGCTGTCGCTTTGCGAGGACGAACAGAGTCCGCGGACGCCCGTAGATGTGCTGCGGTACGTCCCGACGCCTCCGTCTTCCCAGCTGTAGTCCGCACGGACAGCTGACGGCGCTCTGTTCTTCCTCCCTCAGGCACATCCTGGGCTTCTCCTCCTCCTCCGAGCTGCTGGGAGGTCCCGCCATCAAGAAGGAGCTCCAGGAGCGGCTGAGCCAGCAGATGAGCTTCCTCCACCTCATTCACTGGTTGGTGTTTAAGGTTTCATCATCATAAATGGCGTCCTGCGGTGATGATGAAAGCGGACGCAGTAGGGTTAACGTGCTCGCTGTCATTGCAGTCGGTGGCAGTGGCTGCACGGCTCGGTGGAGGACGCAGCGGAGGCGTTTGAGCGAGCGCTGGGGGCGGTCACCCAGCTGGAGGAGCTTCACAGGCTGTGGATGGAGTGAGTTCACCTGCCGCAGGTACTTCCGCTTCGACCGCACGCACCCGCTGCTCACAGTTTCCCTCTCTCTGCAGTTACCTGATGTTCAGCTGCAGCCCGCAGGCCCGCGCCACCACCGCCGCCTCACAGTCCAGGACGTTCTCAGACCTGGTCCAGCGCTGCCTCAGCACCACCCCCTCGAGACTCGAGCTCCCCTTCAACCCCGCAGAGTTCTGGAGCTGCTACCGCTTCCACAACAAGGTCAGAGGTCGAGTCTGCTGCCACACGCCATCTTCACCTGCGTGATGTCACGACTTCGTGCCGTCGTCACACAGATGTGAGCGCTCGCTGCCTTGCTCAGCGGCAGGTCTGTAGTTATAGTCTGCTGATGTCATGTCTCCCTCTGCAGGTGGTCGCGCTTTACCTGAGCTGCCTGCCGCCATCCCAGCATGCACTGGTTCTGGAGAGACTGTGCTACACTATGCCCAATAACACTGAGCTGGGCCTCAGGTACACACTTGGAGGAAGATTGGGTGGAGCTTAATGTCACTTGTCAGTGATTTGACTCCAGTAATGAGATGGAAAATACATCTACTTCCTGTTTGTCGTTGGATTTAAATCATCCGACCACAGGGACAGTTTAGCTCCGCCCATATCAGCGATGTCACTGCTGTGTGTTTGTTGCTGCTCAGGTTGCTGCACCAGGAGTGGCTGGATGGGAACGTGGAGCACCTGAAGTTCCAGGCCCGGATGCTGAGCGGTAACACCCCCAAGTGTCTGAGCAGCTGGAAAATGTGAGTGCGCGCGACCGTCGACAGTCCCGCCAGATCGGTGATGATCAATGATTACTGCGTCCTGATTGTGTGTGTGTGCGTATGTTCATAGAGCAATCGCCGTGGAGGAGGAGCTAAAGGAGCGAGCTGAGGTGAGTCTGAGACTGAATCAAATCAAGAAAAGAGGGTGGAGTCTAGCTGAGCACTCAGTGGTGTGTGTCTCCGCCCCCTTGTTGTGTTTCAGGTGCGTCACATGTTCCAGCAGGCCCTGCAGAACCTCCCACTGAGCGCAGCCCTGTGGAAACATGTAATACACACACACACACACACACACACAGATAATGACATCACATTAGACAAGCTGTGATTGGACAGCTGCTCTCAGATCTGAGCCGGGGGGTCCTAAAAACTTGGACTGGGAAAAGAAATACTGGAATCTGATTGGTCAGAGTGTGTGGCCCTGTAGTAGATCTGAGATCAGCTGTTCAGATAGGGCGTCGGCCCATCCTGATTGGCTTGTGTGCACTGCCTCGTATTCTATGACTATGTGACTATAAACAGTTTGACTCACCTGTATACAGCATGTTCACCTGCCCTCCGTCCCCGTCCCCCTCCCGCATGTCCCCCCCTCCCCCCCAACCTTTGTTTACCCCTCCCCAACCTTTGTTTACCCCTCCCTTTGTCCCCCCCACACCCTTGCAGCGTCTGCTGCTGGAGGCAGCGGACGGCGGGGCCTCGGAGCGCCTTCGGCGGCTGTGGGACTGCTGTCAGCGGGCGGGGGTGAGCGTGAGCGGGGGCGTCGGCCCATCGCTCAGCGAGGACGGCTGATCGGACTGATCATTAATAGATCAATAATGAGAGGCTGTAGGTGACTGAGTGAGAGCAGACGAGGTAAGCCAGACGTCCCCCTCCCCGGCCGCTGAAGCCACGCACCCTCCGGGAGCGCCTCGGTGTGAGTGTAAGTATCGAGAGCTGAGTGCCGCCCTCACTCTTCATCACCTTTCTTTAGTTCCTCACTTTTCAGTTGGAGTCATTTCCCTCCCTTTTATATCTCATTTACCTGACGGGGAGGGCGGGGGGAGGGGGGTGCTGAGGGTGTGTTTGGCGCCTGTGTGTGTGTGTGTCAAGAGGACGCCGCCGTCGCCTGTCTGTGGACTCTTTAGTTAAACAAACTGAGTGTTGCTGAGGCGACGCGGCTGAGAAAGGGAGCGGATGCAGAGACTGGACCGACCACCGCCGCTGTTGGCCACGCCCCTCTGAGACTCATGTGCAATGTGCTTTTGTTTTGTCAATCAGCTGATTAAAGAGTATTAGCAGCAGAGGAGACGCGCGTCCTGCCACTGATGTTTTTTACATTCACCTGTTATTAAATTATTTTCTAAAATAAGAGGGTGTGTGCCTCTTCACTGCCTCCGTGTCACTTCCTCCAGCAGCGGCTTCCTGTCACAACCAGGAAGTGACACATTCACATCAGTCGTATTTGACGTGATTCTCTCTGACTTTGTACAAGGAGAGCCAGCAGGCGTCTCACCTGTGCCTCCAGACCACTGGTGTGTTCACCTTTCAGCATAAAGTTCTTGCTGTGTCTCAATACACTGATCGGGTTCGTTGATGATGTCATCTGTGTGTGACAATATCAAAACTGTTAGGCTGACGAAAACATTTTTCACGCGTGTCCAGAGGCGGAGCCAGCTGTTCCAGGAGGACGCGGTCACCGCGAGGCATGAAATAAAAACATTGAACCTCATTTTAATCCGTTTTTGTCTCATTTCTAAAAGTTTGATTAATCATTCTAGATTTTTCCTTTATTTTGAAATGTCAGGATGTGTCGCTCATCATCATCGTTTATTTGTATAGCCCTTTAAGAACACACAAGGCAGTCCAAAGTGCTGAACAACACAGATTAAAACAACTACCAATTTAAAAATACGATAAAATCATTACATACAATAAAATAAATAAGGTGGTGTCAGTTTCCTACAGAGTTAAAAGCCAGGGAATAAAAATAGGTTTTCAATCTGGACTTAAAAACCTGCACTGATGACGCTCATGAAAGAAACTATTTTTTTCTCCAACTTTATTTCAACAGAATCTTTAACAAAAAGCAGAAAACGGCACGATGTACAATTGTAGTGCAAAATTATGATACAGTGGCAGAGTATGTACAATTAAATAGGACAGAACTCCAGATTAAAACAGGGAAAGGCGAGAGACACAGTGAGATTATTAATGGTTTTAAAGCTTTCTTGTTGTGAGAGGAACAAATTGTTCCGTTTCTGTCCTGAGAGTGGAGAACTTACATTTATGGATGTGGAGTTTGATTAATGAGAGTCTCTCTCACTAAAGTCAGTAAAACCAAAATAATACGTTTTGGTAGAAAAGTTTTTGATAAGATGCTGTTAGAGATGAACGTAGCGATATGATTCCATAACAACTGAGTAAAGGTGAATGTTTCCAAATGAAATCTCTTCACTTTGTTACTAACCTTCATCCAGTCAGCGTCCAGAAAGAAACAGACGGAGGAACAGAGGTCAGTGACTCTAAGACACGTAGAGCGTTCATTGGGATTTTCTGAATATTGTAGTAGCAGAGAAGAATAGAGTCCAAGCGATTAAAGAAACTCGTGAAGCATGTTTAACCCTGGGATGACGTCACCGACCTCGAGCAGCTCAGCAGGCACATCTGGACGCTGATGGAGGCTTCGCTGAGCTGATCGGAGGTCAGGTGCAGTTTGTGTCTGTGACGCCGCCCACTGTTTCGTCAGCACGAAGCTTCAGAGTCAGCTGACTCCCAGGTGTTCTTCTGTGTTCACCGTTCACCATCTGCGATCTGCTGTTACCATAGCAACGGTCTATTAGCTTTGAGGCCTAAGTATTTCCCGCTGCAGTACTCCACAGTATAAATACTGTAACGTAACATGTATCCGTCCGTTTGTCAGTTTTTACTTTAAGCTCTTTTTTTTTTCCCTTTGGGCGTCAGCTGACCCGTTGAAGTGGGCGTGGTTCTAACCGGAAGTTGACCTTTTTAAACCGGAAGCTGAGCTGTCGGTTGTGTTTTGGAAGTTGGTGGTCACGTGAGCTGCCGTCGTCATTGGGAGAGCGAGTCCAGACATGGCGGCGGAGCCTGCGTTCAAGGTAAAAACATGAGCGCGTTTCCGGGATTCTGCCGCGGAGGCCGGAGCTCCGGGGCTCCGCGGCGGGGAGAAGGCCCGAGTCGGGCCGGGAGCTCCGTCCTCCAGCTCTGCGCCGCCGCTGCTAGGTTAGCCACTGAGCTCACCGACCGCAGCTGCCTCGGGAGGCGGCTATCCGCCGGCCTCTGTCCGCCTCTCCGGCTCGGACGCTGTCTGCGGGCGGCGTAGGGCTGAGGGTCGGGGCTCTCGGGGGTCAGGCTGGGTTAAACTAGCGTGCAGTGGTCCCTGGGCGGACCGGTGAACCTCAGCAGACCGCTTCAAGTTTGCGTGATTGATCTCAGGGGAACCTGATTGATTCGTTTTGATTAGTATTGATCAGTGGTTTTATCTGAAGCGATGATTGTGGGTGGAACAGGTGTGCCACCTTCTTGCTGTATCGCAGGTTATTTTTCCCACAATGCCCTGAGTCCTCAGACGTCATGTCATGTGATGTGATCAGACTTCCTGCCTGCTGTATTGATCCTTCAGCTGACCTCACTGTGACTCTGCTCCACAGGTGATATTTGAACACGAGGGAGTCTTCCTCCATCCCAGCAGCGATGAGGAGATCGAGCCAGACTTCCTGGTTTCAGGAACCCTCCGGATCCTCGACAAGGTAACAGTCCTGACACACTCTGGTATCGATTAATCAGCCTGGTCATCGATTAAGTATCAGAATGTCTCTGCGATGGAACGACCCGAAGAGAAAAACGTCCTCACACACCAGCAGCATGTTTGATACCAGGGCGATAACCTGATTGGTTAATCAACGACCTGTTAAACTGGACATGATTGGCTGGAATAAAGCTCCAGTTTGTCACTGTTATTGATTGTTTATAGATCTATGCGATCGGAACAGAAGCGCTCTCATTTCTTCCTGAACGCTCCTGTGATTTGTTTGATTGATCGATGAAGTAACGTGTCAATGTGTGTCCTCGCCGTCAGGACGCTGAGATCGTGGTAGAGTACAGACCTCTGGAGGACGCCGTCGACCCCTCAAACATGCTCTGTGCTGGGAAGGTTTGTCCTGTTAGTCCCTTTCAGTAGAGTTCAACTTTATTGACTCCAACTGAGTATCAATAAACTGAATTTCCTGATATGATTACAGCCAAACTTCAAAGTTTCCAAGAACACATTTTTAAACAAACCAAAAGAACATAAAATAGAATATTCATGTAAAGGTGATTTAAGAGTGTGTGTGTGTGTGTGTGTGTGTGTGTGTGTGTGTGTGCGCGCGCGCGCAGGACTCGAGCTCGGTGGTGGAGTGGGCTCAGTGTCCGGGGGACCGTCCACAGTCTCAGCAGCTGTTGGAGGCTCAGCTGAGCTACGAGACAGAGTGGGACATGGTGAACGCCGTGTCGTTCAGGAAGAGGCGGAGCTCCAACATGGAGGGTGAGTGGCTGCTTTAACCTGCTCGGCATGTTGGAATCACGTGACTCAGATTCAGAGATGATGAGGCAGCGATGAGGAATTCTAATGCTGTAGCTGCAGCCAAGCCTCGAGCTGCCGGGCTGGATCTGCAGGTCGTGAAGAATCTCAGCAGCCTGAGCCAGACGGGTGCATCGGCTGATCTCTGAGCTTTTATTTTGAAATCCCTGTGTTTTCTAATCCCTGCTTCCTGTCTCCAGGTTCTCTCAACAGCAGCCACGAGAGGAGCCGCTGGGCCTTCGCCTTCAGTGTCAGTGACCTCCGCTCCGTCACGGTGAGGGAGGAGGGCTGGACCTTCATCATCCTGCAGCTGAAGGACTCCTCCACCCCGCTGCCACATCTGCACTTCCACCAGGGTGGCAGCAGAGCGTTCCTGGACAGCCTGAGGAGGTTCGCTCTGCTCACAGAGTGAGTCCAGCGGTTGATGTTAAGCTCTGACCCCGCCCTCCACCTCAAGGAGGGTTTTTTTTTTGGAGGGGAGGGGGGGGGGGTCAGCTCTGATCAGGTTCACATACAGATCAATAAAGTTATTGGTGTTTGTGTCACAGACAGTTTAGTCAAGTTACTCTCAGTCAGGGAGACATATAAATGTTACTCCACCTTGGGGTGGGGGCTGCTGGGGGGGATTTGGCGCCGCTCTCTCGGGTCATTTATATGCTAATGGCTGATTTCCACAGGCGTGCGGCAGCGTTCCCGTCCCTCTGATCCAAATATCGGGTGAGGCGGGGGCAGATAGCTGTTATTAAAGTTCTTATCAGGCTTCATAATGACGTCCCACCCATGCGCTGCCTGCTGATTGGCTGATAGAATCTGTACACCCCAAAGAGACGAGCGCTTCCTCTGATGTCTGATTTGCTGCTCGCGCCGTGAATAATAAGCACCCGTTTGTTATCAGAAGGCCGGCGTTGATCCTGTGAGCTGTTACTGAGGTCACATGTTTCCTGTTTGCAGGTCTCCCAGCGACCACACGTGCCTGCTGGTCAGCACGCCAAACAAAGCTCTGTCGCAGTCTTTCGAGAACCTTCTGGACGACAACAACTTCGGCCTGGTTCACGTAAGAAGTTTAACCGTCTCTCACCGCCAGCTGTTAGGCTCCAACATCTGGATTTGCTTGTCCCACTGCCTGATGACGGAAACCAGATCAGAGGGAATGAATGTGATTGGTTGTTCTTTTTCCAGCAGAGTGACGGCGACAAAACAATATTTCAGCGTGCATGCACAAACATGCAAGCGCACGCACGCATGCGCACACAGGGGGTGCGACTATAGATTATTTGGTCGTCGATTAACCTGTCTGATTTCTCTTCGATTATTTGTGTGCTGAGTGCAGTCTTGGCAGGTGATGCAGCGATGCTGCCCCCACAGCTTCCTGTGGTGTACTGCAGGTACAAAAACACATTTGAGGTTTTAGCATGCGACGTGGAGACGCGCGCACAGGGACTCTGTCACACTGAAACATGCTGCAGATAAAAGTCTGAACATCACATGGTCCTCACAGTGAGGGGTTCAGCAGCTGTTACCATGGTGATTTAACAGGTAAATGGACACGTTAACGTGTGATCTTCACGCAGATGTTTCTGTGGAAGCTGCTGTGCATCAGAGCGCATTTATTTCAAACTAAATAAATCTGTGTGTTCGTTTTGTGAGCGAGGTCGCTGCGGTGGGCTGTTGCCCATGTTTGCTGCTCTGGTTTCACACGTAGAATTCTGTCTTTTTTTTCTCTTATTGCTGTGAAAACACGTCGTAGGATTGATTTTCAGATGACGTTTGGAGTCGTGCGTTCCCGTGTGCTGCGTTCACGTCCTGTTCCGGCGTCCGTCGGCTGATGAGCTCTGCATTTGTCTCCCGCAGAAGTTGAAGCGGGACCCGTACGTCACCACGCTCGGCGGCTTCTCCAAAGTCACAAACTACTTATTCGATGCGCTGCGGGGGACGGAGGAGCAGCAACAGCGCCCCCCAGAGGAGGTGGCCGACCTGCTGGGCGAGGTCATCCCGGGGCTGGAGATCAACCAGCAGGAGGAGCCGGGCTTCGAGGTCATCACCAGGGTGAGGGCTCTAATGTGATTGGCTGTTAGGCAGGCGCATGGCAGCAGGTGTGTCAGCCGTGTGATGCTCTTTGCTCACCTTTGACCCTGTCAGATCGACCTGGGCACGAGGCCCGAGGTGAGCAGGAAGTCGCCGCTGACTGCGGACGACTGGGCGCGACACCAGGACGCAGACGGGAGGATGAAGAACGTCCCAGACCTGAAACACGCCGTCTTCAAGGGGGTACGTACGTGTCTGTGGGTGTGTCCAGCTCTGAACCAATCAGCTGACATGATTCTTAGCAGCATCACTCATTTATTCAGTTTTAGGCTGTTTGATCTTCACGTTGGTTTTTATGCCTGAGTTTACTGTAAAGCACTCGTTGGTGTTTTGACCTGTGACACTGATTGAAATGAGCAGAGGCCACGCCCTGATGCGTCTGTGTTGTCTGCAGGGTCTGTGCCACGCCCTCAGGAAGGAGGCCTGGAAGTTCCTGCTGGGGTATTATCCCTGGGAGAGCACGCACGAGGAGAGGAAGACCCTGCAGAGAGAGAAAACGTACACACACTCTCTCACACACACACACCTCATGTTAACATGATATACACACCAGTCAGGGTAATCAGGTGTGTGTGTGTGTGTGTGTGTGTGTGTGTGTGTGTGTCAGTGATGAATACTTCAGGATGAAGCTGCAGTGGAAATCTGTGAGTGAGGAGCAGGAGAGGAGGAACTCCAGACTGAGGGACTACCGGAGTCTGATCGGTGAGCAGGACCTCGGCTCAGGCCTTGTTTGGTTATTTAGGCGGGGCTCCTGATGGAGAGCAGTCCAGTGTAGCGGGTGGATGACGTCACATTTGAAGGTGTTTGTGATGTTTGATGTGCCAAAGAATGTCAATCAGAAGTATTGATGAGCGATTGATTATTGCTCTGATGCTGGAGATGATGTCCGTATGGAGTCGGGTGCAGCAGGTGGGTGAGACCATAACACTGTCACCGGGATCAGATCTGCGGCGTTACCTGTAAAGTTAAAGGAGTCCAGTTTTTACATCTGAAATACTGCAGTACAGCGAGTGAACGCAGTACTTCAGTGAGGTACTCGAGTGAATGCACAGTTACTGCCGCGCTGAGGTGGAGGTGGAGGGAGAGCTGCAGGAGTTGAGTGACGACCGCTTTGGTCTTCTGAGTTGGGTGGTGCAGCTTGCTGTGAGGGGGTAAAGGTCAAAGGTCATGTGATGTATGTGTCTGCGCTCTCAGAGAAGGACGTGAACCGAACAGACCGAACGAACCGCTTCTACGAGGGCATCGACAACCCGGGCCTGGTCCTGCTGCACGACATCCTCATGACCTACTGCATGTACGACTTCGACCTGGGTGAGCGAACGCTTCGCCTCCGCAGGTACGGCGCCACTTCCGTTTCCTGTTCGTGACAGGAAGCTCTCTGTGTTGCAGGTTACGTTCAGGGCATGAGCGACCTGCTGTCGCCCATCCTCTACGTCATGGAAAACGAGGTCGAGGCTTTCTGGTGCTTCGTGGCCTTCATGGACCAGATGGTGAGTCTGATCTTTGCTCTGAAAGCTCGGACGTTAAACCGTGTGCTGATTTACCGCCGCGTGTCCTGCAGCACGAGAACTTTGAGGAGCAGATGCAGGGCATGAAGACTCAGCTGATCCAGCTCAGCTCGCTGCTCAGGCTGCTCGACCTCGCCTTCTGGAACTACCTCGGTACGCCGCCTGCAGCTGTGCGTGTGTGCTTGCTGTAAATAACAGCGGCTCTGAATGACCCCGCCCCCTCTGTCTGTGTCTCAGAGTCTCAGGATTCAGGATACCTGTACTTCTGCTTCCGCTGGCTGCTCATCAGGTTCAAGAGGGAGCTGAGCTTCGTGGACGTGCTGCGGCTCTGGGAGGTTGGTGTCCTCCTGCGGGGTCGGAGGTGCTGACGGGTGTCGTTCTTCCTGTGGTCTCACGTGTGGTTCCTCCTCAGGTGATGTGGACCGGGCTGCCCTGCGAGAACTTTCACCTGCTGGTGTGCTGCGCCATCCTGGACTCAGAGAAGCAGAAGATCATGGAGGAGAACTACGGCTTCAACGAGATCCTGAAGGTGAGCGTCACCCCAAAGCTGCCCGGAGATCTGTGCACACCTGAGATTGTTCACCTGCCTGTGTGTGTGTGTGTGTGTGTTTGTGTGTGTGTTTCAGCACATCAACGAGCTCTCCATGAAGCTGGACATCGAGGAGATCCTGCAGAAAGCTGAGGGCATCTGTCTGCAGATCAGGAGCTGCAAGGTGAGTGCGGGGAGCGTCTTCTGTCGTGGTACGTCCATCTGACCCCTCACCCTGATCTGTCTGCTCCTCCTCAGGACCTCCCTCGCCCCGTCGCCACCATCTTGGGCTTTGATGTCGAGTCTCGCCGTGCAGGCTCGACCGATTGCGGCTCGGCGGCGACTTCCGGAGCGGCTCGGCGGGAGGTTGGCGTCTCCAACGGACACTCGAGAGAAAGCAGCTGCGAGCAGAGTGGCAGAGGGGCCTTCGTATCGTAGTGAAGAGTGGAGATGGACTGTGTGTGGGCGGGGTGAATCTGTGGCCCCGCCTCACTGGAGGAGGGGGCGTGTGTAAAGAGATTATTGAGAATCTTATTTTTGTAATTTCTTGTATCGTGCGGCTCTAATCAGGCTCCGCTCTGATCTGAAACCTCATTCATCCTGATGAACAGGAGGCGGAGCCAACCAGTGACTGAGCAATCATTCACCTGTTGGCTCCGCCTCCTGAGTGTTACGGATATGTTAAAGATAGGGGTTAGGGTGGAGCAGCTGTCTGGCTGTAGTTTGAATGAATGAGGCTTCAGATCCAGGAAGTTCCGCCCACAAGAGCCCTGATTGGCCATGCAGTGACAGAGGGAGGAGCTCTTTCTGTTGGATGATGGCGCTCGCATTATTCGCCGACAGGAGGTGCCTGTGTTCCTTTTCCTGTTGGCACTCTGACGTTTTTCTCTGTACTGAGATCAGATTAAAGACTCCACGTCATCAGCTTCTGTCACCATGACGACAGCGAACAAACCAAAGAAATAAAGTTTGTTTCCTGCAGCGTGAACCCGTCTCAGCTGTGACATCTGGATCACACACACACAGTCTCTCTCTCTCACTCACACACACACACACACACACACACACACACACACACACACACACACACACACACACACACACACACACACACAGTTTCCTCTCAGGGTTGAAACACTGAATCTGGTTTATGTTGTGAGTGCAGATGACCTCAGCGTCCAGCATGGCTCCACCTGAGGAACACTAACAGGTGGTGCAGTAGAGCTCTTTGGTCTGCATCGCCTGCCTGATGGTAACGAGAACACAGCTCGGTAACGCTGTAGCCTTACCCAGGCACTGATGACACAGGTGCCTGGGTGGAGTCCTGAGTGGTTCAGGGCCTCCACCTCCTGTAGACTCCATGATGTAGCAGCACACAGCCCTGCGGTGTGTCTGGGTCTAAAATCACCTGCTGATTGTAGTGAGGTGAAGCAGTGCAATACACCGCTCTTTAACGTGACGCATGTTGAAACTACAGGGTGCTGAAGGCGGACTACAAAAACTAAATCCTCTTCGATTTGTGGAGGTGATAGGAACGAGGCTGGCGTTGAGAGGAGGAGCGTCTGGGGTCGTATTTTAATCCTGAGGCTCAGTTTGTGTCTGAAATCTGTGGTGTATGTGAGTCAAACACTCAGAATTTACCGAATACAATCAAACATCCTGCGCGTGTTGTGGTTGTGATCGCTGCTGCTGGGACAGTTCAGCATACGGGGACACTGAGTCCGACTGCACCATGTTCACCTCCACCCACACATGCTGAACTTTGTCCTCATAAACATCAGCAGCTGTAGGTCTGCTTCCACCTTAAAATACGTTAAGGACTGAGCGCCATCTCTCTCTCTTATTGGAGCTGACCTGTCAGTAACCATGGAGACCACAGTTGGACCCAGCATCGCCGCTCGTCTCAGGAGGCCAGATTATTTACGATGATGCTCGGCTTCGTCTGAATATCAGGCGCGGACGTTTTCGCTTTGTGTCATACGCAGGAGGAAAACACACCTGCAGGGCCGAGCTCCAATCAGAGAGCTGCGCCACTGCACAGTCAGAGTGGGAGGGGAGGTGGAGGTGGAGGGCAGCTGCTTTGCTTGCGTCGATGTGAGGAAATGATTCGATTCATCTTCATAAATGTCACGCCTCCTCCCGTTTGCTCCAAATGTCACCTCAGCTGCTTTCATGTGACTGTCAGATATCTCCTGGCCTCCTCCTCCGCCTCCCCCTCACCACCACCTCCTCCTTGCCTCCTTAGATTGGAGAAGTTTGGTGTTAAAGGCGAAGAGGAGGAGGAGGAGGAAGATGAAGGTATCACCTGCAATCAGCTCATAAAGCCTCGGGAACAAAGCAGCCGCGGCTCCTCCTGATGCAGCTTTCATTTCCTGTGTGGCAGGAAATTGTCTCCGCACGCTGATAACCGCCGCTGCCATCATGGCTGTTTATCAGCCAACCATCAGCCGTCCATCACCTGCCTGCCCCCCCACAGGTTTAATAGAGGACTCCGCTCCTCTTTGCTCACAGCTGATGAAACCTCAAACTGAAGTTTAAGATCTGAAACGACCAATCAGAGCACGGCGCCATTCCAGACTCAAAGCTCATTAGGCTGAGAGCTGCAGATGTTCACAGTCGAACCAGACCGCTCTCTCTGATATCTGGCAGTCGGGGGCGGGGCCACAGCAGGATGTACAGGTGGGAATCATGTGACCCGAGCTGGAATGACATCAGCAGCTTCTATTTCAGCTTCCACTGCTGCTGCTATGAGTAAGGTAGAGGTCAGAGGTGTCATCACCTGATCGGCTCCAGTCGCCACACGTGATCAGTTCGATTTGTGGTCACATGACTTTCTGTGGGTGAAGGTCAGCTGTGTGACAGGATTTATGAACATAGGCAGGTATTTAAGGTGTGTGAGAGCAGGAAACACGGCCTGACGCCCCTCACCTGTGGGAGTGGTATGGTCCGTCCGAGCCGGAGAGGGCGGAGCCATGGAGCCTTTCTTACTCTTTTTATGTCCTTCCTGTCACATGACACTCGACATCAGCGGGAAATCACTCAGGTGGGGTGACCAGGTGTGTCAGGGAAACGGCTTTTAAACACTCAGGTCCGTGTGTGCGTGCTTGTTTAAACATCTTTGTGGGGACCAGTAATTGGGAGGACCAAATGGCGGTCCTCGTGGCTTTGAAGGCTCAGCTGTGGTTAGGTCACGGTTGGGGTCAGGCATTAGCTCCTATTGGTTAGAGTGAGACAGCAGGTAAAGTGTTACATCAGCTCAATGTCCTCAAGGAGATGTGAAAATGAGTGTGTGTGTGTGTTCAGGTGTGTCTCTGAGCTGCTATGTGTGCTCTAATGATGTCACTCTGCAGCCAAAGTCTCCGCCCACCTGGAGACTGCTGTGGGTGTCTGTGTGGGTGGAGCTTACCCCCCCTCCCCCTCCTGGGGGAGTATTTTTGAGGAGGCGGGTCGGCAGCAGCTCACAGCTCCGGCAGCATCAGCAGCAGCATCCTCCTCTTCGTCCTCCTGAGCGGCGGCAGAGCGACAGGCTGGAGTCCTGGTACTCGTACACTCACTGGTTCCCGATGGCGTCGGGCCACGTGATGAAGGACGATGGCGAGCCCATCCCCAGGATGCAGCCGGCCATGATGATGTTCTCCAGCAAGTACTGGTCGCGGCGCGGGCTGTCGCTGGACTCGGCCATGTTTGACCAGCAGCATCAGCGGCAGCGGCACACCGGCGGACAGATGGTGAGGAGTCTTCATCCTCCTCCTTTTAGAGTAACTGGGTACTTTTACTCGAGTACTGTAGCTGAGAGCAGCTTCGGGACTTTATTGATCGCTGATCAGGAGAAGATAATAAGAAACTCTTTATTTCTCAAATTCTGCTCCAAAAATTCAAAGTCAAACTAATCTATTTCTACTTTTAGTACTTTTTTACCTTAATTGGCTGACCACACAACCTTCTTGCTGAAGAGCCTCTGAGCAAGAAGCAAGTAATCCCATCAGCTCAGAGTATTCATCCAGGCAGCAGAAACAGATCAATCGATTAAAAAAACTGCCCAGAGCGATCAGATCAGTAACTGAAGATTCATCTCCACACTCTAATTCGACCCTCTGCTTTATGGAGGAACAAATGTGCCAAAAGAAATCTACAGGAACGAATCAATCTGACATGAATTAATGTTACAGAGTTCTTTCTGTGATACTCGTTATTTACATTCACTTTAATTTATTTATTCCTTTTATTTCTGTTTTTATCTCTGCACCATTTTCTCTATTTACATCTTTTTCTAATGACAGGAAATCTGTCAAAGAAAAGCAGAAAAACAAATGCAAATACAATTTAAACCCTAGCATGAAACGATCAGCCTAAAGTGATGTTTAATAATGTTTTTGGACTGTATTTAAGCAATATTTCTTCTTTTTCTCTGGGCCAACATGAAAAACCTGCAGTCAGGCTGATGGCTCTGCATCGTTTACATCACACATTAAATATTCCCTGCATGCAGTTTTGCAGGCAGCATATTCCTGCCAGTTGGCTCGCAGGGATCGAAGTTCGTCCACGAAAAATAAAAACCGTCCACAATCCAGACACTGAAGAAGAGCGAAGGATAATGTCCAGGCTCAGTATGAGGTAAAGAGTACACTCAGAGTACACACAGAGTACACACAGAGTACTCAGAGTTGTGTGTCCGTGCTCACTGTGGGGTCTTTGCTTTCAGAGTTCTGGGTAAGCGGCGTGTCATGCGTGTCGTCAGTTGCTAGGCTGCGGGCTGTTTGTCTGAGCGTCCGTCAGCAGCTCCACATCTTTATTTCATGACGCTAACAGCTGTCAGAGCAAGCTGCTTCACGCCGCCGCCACCGTGTGTTTGAACAGCAGCTCTGGGGAAATTCGTTGCCGTCTGCATCAGATAACGCTCCACGCCTTTATGAGGCCGGCCTATCAGAGGGAGCGATCACACTGATGGCATTACTGAGAGGAAGTCACCCAACCAGAAACAGAACTGTGCTTTAGTTTACGCAGCGAAAACAAAAACACGCAGGTAAAAAGGTTTAGGGTGGAGAAAAGGCTCCATCAGCTGATGAAGGTCAGGTGACCTGCAGACACACTGGTACAGTTTAAATTCACTCACAGCAGCAGAAGCACCTCAGCCTGACTCCTGGTCAAACACTGCCCCCTGCTGGTGGGAGTCTGAGCTAAATCTGCACAGGACACAGACGACTCACCCTCCTCTGTCACTCCGACCCTCTGCATATTCCCTTCACTGCTTCCATGAACCTCCTCTGAGCTCAGTCCTCCTGCCTGCAGCTCCACCCTTCACCTTTCCTCCTCTGCACATGCTCAGACCATCTCAGCCTCTCTGAGTCTGAGCCGTCCCCCTGATGACAGGATTCTGTCCACACTGCTCACTCCCAACAAACATCTGAGCATCTCCACATCTCCAAATCCCTGACACTCTTTCTCCACCCACTCCACCCTGCCTGCACGCTCCTCTTGGACCTGGAGGTGCTGCTTCCTGTCCCGTTGGACTGAGGGCTGACTCACTGTCGCCCCCTCAGGTGCAGGGTGGCATTAAAATCCACAGTTGTAGCGTAGTGGGAGGGCCTAATGAGACCTCCATCGCAGTCAGAGACCTGATTGGTCGATGCTTCTAAACGCTTCATTTTGTCACAATAACCTCACGTTCTTCGTCATGTTTGTGTTGTTGCTGTCAGTCGAGGCGTCCGTCCTTCTGTCCCATCAACGAGAAGCCGGACAAAGAGGGCACAGAGGATTCTGGGAAAACGGCAGTGGTGTTTTCTCTGAAGAACGAGGTTGGCTGTCTGGTCAAAGCTCTCAGACTGTTTCAGGTCAGGAAGCCCTCAAAAACAGATCACGCCTGAACCTCTGCCCCGCCTCCATCTTCACCCTCTCTCTCCTCGCATCCTCCCGCAGGAGAAGCACGTGAACCTGAACCACATCGAGTCTCGGATGTCCAAGCGAGTTCCTAACGAGGTGGAGATCTTTGCAGACTGCAGCTGCAGCAAGAAAGAGTTCAACGAGCTGCTGGAGCATCTCAAAGACCACGTCAACATCGTGTCCTTCAATACGCCAGCACATGTGTGGTGTGCCGAAGCAGGTATGAGCGCGCTCAGATGCACACACCTGGATTTCTGGAGGCTTTCTGCTTTTGTCTTTACAGCTGCTGCTTTAGTTTTAGTCGACTAAATGTGATGCGATTACAGCAGACGTAATCTGAAGTTGATTCAGTGACTCAAATCTAAAATGTAAAAGTTGTGTTTTGAGCAGTGAGTGATTCTCCACGCTGTTTACAAAGACCGCGTCTCTTCTTCTCTCCCTCTTCTGTTGCGTTTTCATGGGAGTGGGCTGAACTGCCCCTCCCTCGCTGTTTATGAGGAGCAGATCAAACGCTGCACAATGAGGTCACTTCCGATTGGATCACTTCACACTCGCCCCACCTTTTCTGTAGTACCTGATTAGTTCTGATTGGATCTCTTCATCTTGTTTTGACTAAAGTGGCCAGTTTCTAGCCACGTGCATAAAACGGCAAAGGGTGGAGGAGAAGAGAAGTCGTAGGTGTTCGTGTGTCGTGGAGCGACAATTAAATGACCACGCCTGTTTTACCGCTGGAGAAGGCGTCCCCTTCACCAAAGAAACAAAAACAGGAAGGAAAGAGACGATGCCATCGACATCTAAACAAAATCATATTGTCTTCCTCCGCAGCTCAAGTTCATCTCCTGAGCTGAAGTCAGGGAGCTAATACATGAAAACATGCATAAACTTGTTCATTCATTCCTGATATTGTCACATTTTGCCAGTTAGTGTCCTAAATATCACACTTTTCCCCTGATAAACAGTTTTGACATTCTCACATTGTACAAGAGCAGCTAACAGAGGCTAACAAAGCAGCCAACACGAGCTAAAAGCAGCTAAAACTGCAGCTAACACAGGCTAACACAGGCTAACAAAGCAGCTAACACAAGCTAAAAGCAGCTAAAACCGCAGCTAACAGAGGCTAACAGAGGCTAAAAGAGGCTAACAAAGCACCCAACACAAGCTAAAAGCAGCTAAAACTGCAGCTAACAGAGGCTAACAATAGCTAAAAAGGCTAACAAACACTAACAGCAGGTAGTGGACAATATCAAAAACTAACAGAGGCTAAGAGCAGCTTAAATAGCAGCGCTTACCGACAGTAAAGTTCAGGATATCCTCAACAGCTCAGCTCAGTATCGCTGTCATCAGTCAGAAGTGAGCCTGTTTAATCGACTTGTGTCAGATTCCTTTAACAAGTCAAGACTAAATGAAGGCGAAGCATTGACCTCTGAGGTAAACAGTGGACTGATACAGGAAAAGCTGTCCAGATCCTGTCGGGAATGACTCACTACAGATGAATGTTGGCCAGAGTTTTGAGGAACCTCAGGGGTAAAACATAAAAACAAAAACAATATTGCAAAGTATTTAATCAACTGTATCCATGTTTTATTTCCTGATTTATTGCTAATTGTCGATATTATTCAAATAGTGAATAAAAAATGTTTTGATACACAAACAGTCGTAGAACACGCTGGCCACCGTTGACAGTACGGTCTAAATGTAATATTTTCTCTTTGCTGACTAAAGGATTAGCTAGGGTTATATACCTAAGAAAATAGAACTCAGCTGACTCAGTCTGCAATCGACTGACATACACACTGTAAAATGAAAAGCTATCATACAGAATGTAAAGGTTTGACAGGCCGCAGTGTTTGAGCGTTGTGAGGCTTCTCTGTGTTCTTCTCAGATGAAGACGAGGTTCCCTGGTTTCCCATGAAGATCTCCGAGTTGGATCAGTGCTCTCACAGAGTGCTGATGTACGGGTCCGAGCTGGACGCCGACCATCCCGTGAGTCGTTTCAGTTCAACTTTATTTATAAAGAACAGCTCACAGACGCCTGCAGCGTGAGGTCATCTGAGTTCATCTTACACTCGAGACAAAGAGGGGGGCAGACTGCAGTGTTTAGGGCCTTTGTGTGCAGGTCAGGGTGTTAAGTTTCTCCTTCGGGCCTTCAGGCTCATCTCTGAGTTTGCCTCTGGACCTCCTACAGCTGTTTTCATTCAAGAGGAAAACTTTAACTGAGTCTGCAGCTGTAAAGCCTGTAGGTGGCATAGATCAGGAAGTGAGACCTCCCCACAGGTTGAGGTACTGAGTTCAATGTGCTGCTCATCTGCCCCCTCACGTGGAAGAGGCGGGGCTTTTTACACACACCTGCCCGCTCTTCGATCCACACACAATAAATTCGTCTTTGGGGCTTCGACACACTGGAAGAGGTCCAGCTAACGTGTCAGATGTCAGCCTTTCTTGGTGGGACGTACGAGTGGCAGCAAAGCTGCGAGCAGCCCAGAGGTGCACGCAGAGGTGGCAGAAAGCTGGGCATGATGGGATATCTGTACTCTGACTGTGTGTCCTCTTCCTTCCTGTCAGGGGTTTAAAGATAATGTTTATCGCCAGCGCAGGAAGTACTTTGTGGAAGTGGCCATGAATTATAAGTTGTAAGTATGTTTGTCCGTTCGTCGTGTTTTCTCGTGTTTCACCTCTCACGTGTTTCACGTCTCACGTGCCCCTCCCCCCACAGCGGGCAGCCCATCCCTCGTATCGAGTACACGGAGGAGGAGGTGAGGACGTGGGGCGTGGTGTTCAGAGAGCTGACCAAACTGTACCCGACTCACGCCTGCAAAGAGTACCTGAAGAACCTGCCGCTGCTCACTAAGCTCTGTGGCTATAGAGAGGACAACATCCCGCAGCTGGAGGACGTCTCACTCTTCCTCAGAGGTACGTCTCTCTGAACACGTTCATATCACGTTCAAGACCCATGAGTCATATTACAGAGTCCAGAAGTTCTGCTGAAACTGTTGGTGACTGCCCCGCCTCTTTGATGACATAATCCCTGCACGGTGACGTTTTTTGATGGATGAGAACGGGCCAGAGCTGAACAGGGTGATGACCTCACTTCCTGTGTGGCTTCCGGTGTGTTTCAGAGCGCTCTGGCTTCACTGTTCGCCCGGTGGCAGGTTATCTGTCTCCCAGAGACTTCCTGGCTGGTTTGGCCTACAGAGTCTTCAACTGCACTCAGTACATCCGGCACAGCACCGACCCGCTCTACACCCCCGAGCCGTGAGTACCTCCACCTCACATCCACCTTTCATCCATCTCTAGTTTGATGAGTTTGATGATCTCCAGCTCAGCATCACGCAGACAAAGAGGTGAAATCCACTCTGTGTATTCAGTAGTTGTAGTGATCCATCCTTCCTCCTCCTCCTCCTCCTCCTCCTCTCAGAGATACGTGTCACGAGCTGCTGGGTCACGTCCCCCTACTGGCTGATCCAAAGTTCGCCCAGTTCTCTCAGGAGATCGGTCTGGCCTCCCTGGGAGCGTCTGACGAGGACGTTCAGAAACTCGCCACAGTGAGTTTCATCGTCATGGTAATGCTGCAGAGGGTTCGAATCCAGCTGTGGGAGGTTTACGGAAGACTTAGGATAAAAGAAATGGAAATAAGCCAGTAAAATAATAAATAAATCTCTCTTTAAGAGTAATGGTACTAAAAATAGCAGCTGTATGACATTAAATATTTTACACCCTATTACACGTTAATTATATTAATTTAGAAAATTATTTTTTCATGTTTTGTTTGGGAACGATGAGAGTCCTATTCTCACCTTATTTAATGATGAAGTGTCACCTGATGGTGGCGCTAGAAGAACATGTTGCATCACCAACATGTTTTAACTTTACAGCATCACTTTAAAGTGGATCTGTTCTGTTAGAGTAACAGAGTAAAAGTACTCAGTTACTTTGAAGCCCTGTAACTCAGTACAAAACAGAATCAACAACACAAAGACATGCGCTCTAAAGACTCAGTTTCACACAGTTTTTATAGTCATACATCTCCATGACATCACAGAGATGGGACAGAAGCCCCACCCAGCTGCTGCTCAGAGCTTCTGTTTGTGAGGGTTAGCGTGGTTACACCCCCTGTGGTGCAAAATGGTATTACATGAAAGCACAGGCCATCTGAACAGCTGATGTCTCTAACACAGAGGTTTGGACATGATGCCATAGAAACCAGTTTTTAAAGAGACCAATCAGTGATGGAGCCTCGTGTGTTTCAGTGTTATTTCTTCACCATCGAGTTCGGACTGTGCAAACAGGACGGTCAGCTGAGAGCTTATGGAGCCGGTTTACTGTCGTCTATTGGAGAGTTGAGGGTAACACACACAACGCACACGCACACACACACACACGCACACGCACACGCGCACACACAGACGCACACACAGACGCACGCACGCGCACACACAGACGCACACATGCACGTGCACACACAGACGCACACATGCACGCGCAGACGCACACATGCACGCGCGCACACACGCACGGTGGAAGTGATGTTTGTCTGCTGATGTTTTTCCCAGCATGCCCTGTCTGAAAAGGCATGTGTGAAGATGTTTGACCCGAAGACGACCTGTAACCAGGAGTGTCTCATCACCACCTTCCAAGAGGTTTACTTCGTGTCGGAGAGCTTTGAGGAGGCCAAGGAGAAGATGAGGTAAGCAGCGAGTAGTCCCTGAACGCATCGTGAGTGTTTTAAAGTCTGAACAGGAACTAAACTCCTGCCTGGACCGAGCCCGCCGTGACTTCCTGTGCGTGCTTCCTTTCCCACAGAGAGTTTGCAAAGACGATAAAGCGCCCGTTCTCGGTGTACTACAACCCGTACACTCAGAGCGTCGACCTGCTCAAAGACACCCGCAGCATCGAGGACGTGGTGCAGGACCTGCGCAGCGACCTCACCACTGTGTGCGACGCCATGGGGAAGATGAACACCTACATGGGCATCTGAAGCTGGGGACGCACCACCAAGCTTCTGCAGAACATCAGCCGCCATCACGCGTCCATCTACGCCTCTGAGTCCAATGTAGCAACCACAGGAAGTTATTAGCTATCATACCAGCTCATAGTCTGTATCACAGCGCCACGAATCCATCAATGACGACTTACTGATCAGCTCAAAGGTCACCGAGACCCTGCCCAAGCATCTGCAGGTGTTTCCTCATGAAGGCAGATCCAGGACGAGGAACGCTCCCTGTGAGGCTCCCCACGCCGATCCAAAGCTGCGTTCACACGAACCAAAGTTTCACCTCGCTGTGTGCAGCATTCACGTCCCCGCGTCGCTCTGTTTGACTGCCTGCAAAGAGTCAAAGGCCTGTTTTTGACACTTTCAAGCCGTTTACGTTCGTCTGAATCCCGTCTCTTTCGCTGCATTTCGGGCTGAACTGCTGCAAAGCATGGCGGCGGTTAGCTTAGTACGATCAGCTCATCAGAGCAAGATGTCATGAGTAAGAAGGATGTCCAATAAGACCCTCACACATTGACTCACCTCTTTCAAAACCCCCTTCAGCCAACCGCCATCCATCGTACAAATGAACTTTTGGTAAATTTTCACCTCGACGACCTGTTTCTCCTTTACTTTGGCGCCAAACTGCACAGGCAACCACGGCACTCTCTCAGCTGTGTGATGGATCCACAGTTCGGCTCAAAGTGAACAAGAAGCGAAATCGTGCGACTCCCGCCTCATTCGCGCTGCGATTCCTCTGGCGTCCGTCTGAGCTCTCGCCATACTTCCTGTCAGCAGGATCGGGTGAATGCATTGTTTATTGCATCAAAGCGCATTCGCCTCTCTTCGTGTTGTCTCGTTTTCGATGTCACGGCATGAAAGCTTCCCTTCGTGTTTGGTGTGAACGCTCCGTCTGAAGGTCCTCCCCTCTGATGAGCTTTGAGGTCACGTGACTATAGAGCATCAGTGAGCCATGTGATCTGACTGAGGGTTTGTGTGATTTGTAGACTGAACAGGCGGCGCTCTCAGCTGATTGGCCGCGGCTGACTGAACTTCCTGTGCTGCTGTGTTGCTTCTGTACACGCCTGTAAATGATGAACCATTAAAGCTCCCGAGTGTCGCAGTTCTCTGTCTTCATTTTTACCTGCAGTGAGAGCAGAACTGCACATGACACAAAGAAGTATCAAAATAAAACAGGAACTAACTGAACAGGTGACCGCTTCAATACCAACAGAAAGGTAAACCAACACGGGGACAAGACTGACGACTAAACACAGATAAGACATGAAGTAAATGTACACAACCTACAACTAAACACTGGGTGATGGTTACACTGAGAAAGAAAGCACATGATGACAAGCCTCAGAGTTGATAATAAAGGGGAGGGGCTCACATAGAGTAGGTGCTACGACCTGAAAGGTGAGTACGAGGTACGACCTGTGATGAGTGACCTGAAGAGCTGAGACGGCGAGGACTTGTCTGCAAAATACGGCGGCGCACGATTGTGCAAGACGTAGCCTGGAACACATCCAGCTGAAACTCATCAGAACCAACATAATAAAACTTTTACTGTCAATGACGTGGCTGAAAGAACCTGACACAGGTGTTTACTTCCTGATCTGTTAGATCCTCTAACGAGCAGGGGCGGATCTAGAGAAATTTTCTTAGGGTGGCAAAGAAATCAAATGGGGGGCAAAATCAAAGCCTTTTTTTTTTCAAACACATATGCAGGTGGTTACATATGGTTAAAATAATTCAAATGCAGTAAGTATACACGTTTTTCATATAAATATAGTCTATAACTATAACTATAAACTAGCCCACATAATTACACACTTTAGTTACATAAAACATGTGAGTTTTAACTCTATGTACTGTACAGCCTGTATAATAAATAAATATGTAGCTCAATAAGTATAAAATCCAGAAAGCTGCACAACATGGGGCGCTTCATTTACAAACACAAGTCTAACTTAAGTTTCACTGTTTTTTGTTAGAAAACAATCACATTGTTACAGCTTAAATTACACAAAATGTCAGAAATCTTCACTGTCATGAACAAAAATTTAAACCTAATTTTTCATGATTTGTTGGATTAACCCTCTGAGGTCTGAAATACAACCGACCATTTTTGACTCCTTTTGAGTTTACGTTTGTATTTCACCCTCAAATTGTTTCATTTTATTTTGAGTAAATGTTGAGTAAATTTTTATAACTTGAAATGCAAATATAAATTGTACATTTTGTAATCATATACAACTATTTATCTAAAAATGCAGCCAATACACCTGCTGGTTTTTTTTTCATTTTGTACAACCATTTAAAAATATTACTAAAACTAAAATAAAGAACAATCAGGTTTCGCAATAAGATGCCCCACAAATGATGTGTGCCAGTAAAAAAACAGTTTGTCCACCAAAAGAAAGACAGAGGAGAACAGCACAGGGATAAACCTGCAGGCCTGACAACAGGAGGTGTATCACTCCGCTGGTTTTCGTTACCGCGTTTACACTGCAATGTGCCTTTGTGACATTCATTAGTGGCCTCACTGACACACAAAACAAAACGACTACACAACAGAACAACTACACAAGACAACACAACACACTAAGTATACACTCCACACTAAACGTCACAAATCTCCCACATCTAAAAACTCTCTCTCTCTCTCTCGCTCGCTCTGTCTCGCTGCTGTTACCGTCACCCCCCAAAACTTTTCCCTCTTCCTAAACAACCAAATCCCACGTGTTGACTTTTAAATTGGTCGACATGGTACATTTTTCCACCGATAGTAAAGAGGTGGCTTTTTTTCCTTTCTTTACTGTTTTCGCGCTGTCCTTAGAAAACGCTTAAAACACACACACACAAAAACGTGATGACAGTATTTAGTAAAAAGCGTGGCTTATATATTATTATAACTCTGGATTTACTGGCCTGTAATTAAAATTTAAAAACTTTGAAGTCCGAACTTTCAATGTGGGCTGAAATAGAGACTCAGCGTGGCTGCAGCTTGTTGCTGTGTCAGCTTACATCAGTCATGTGATTTGGAGGTGCAGCGTGTCTGTGGACCACAGAGGGTTAATAACACTCACCTTCCTTCCATTTCCAGAGTGTAACATCCAACCACCTGTGTAAAAAGCGAAATTCCCATGGGCCGTTTATCAATGCCCAAGTACGCGAGTACGTACTCGCGTTCTCGGTGAGTACGTACCCGCCGAGAACGCGAGCACGGACTCGTGGGCCGTTTCTCAATTCTCAAGTACGCGAGCACGGACTCGTGATTTGTACCAGCGTACGTGATGATGTCACAGGTCCGGAGTTTTTACTGCCGTCCCCTCTTAATTTAACTGTAAGTAACATGTTATGAAGCTTAACTGTAATCACAGCCAAACCGGTTTACTCAGGAACAAATAAAACACTGAAATAAACCAAACATTAACATTTAGAAGTGATCTAAGTGACTTATATATCATTTTTAACCTCAGTAGTGAAACCTCTATTAATAAAAATAGTGTACATGTACATACGTGTACATACCTTAATAAAAACAAGCAGGTGAGATGTTAGAACGCTTTTATTTCTATTCTAGTGGACACTCAATACTATAGACAGCTGCTGGAGTTTCTTTATCCTGAGTGGTGAGAAGTCCGCGAGCGGTTTGGGGGGGGGGTTGGAAACGATGTGCCGGGAGTCCGCTGTTGAGTTTTGGACGAAATGCATTCTGGGATATTTAGCTGTCCCAAGTCTACACCGATGCATGCTCGATAAAACGGGCGGATCGAGAACACATCCGGGACTTTTTCGCGTTCTCGGTGTGATGCGTACTTCGAATTGGAACAGTACTTGGTCTCCGACTGATGACGTATCACGAGTACACGAGAACGCAAGTACGCACAAGTACGCATATTGATAAACGCCCATGGTGTTGTTCAAAATGTGCTCTGGCACAATCATAAGCATCACTTGCTACTAGTGGTGGGCGGATCGATCGAAATATCAATAGTATCGATTCCAAGTCGGCATCGGTATCGGATCGATACTAGCCTGGTGAGATCGATTCTTTACTTTGAGTTCTACTTGTTTACAATGCTGTGCTTTCGGCAAAAACGAAACAACCAGGTCGCTGGACTCACCGCTCCTGTGTCAGCAGAGAGCAGGCACACTTTGCTCCCTCTCCCCCACTCTTATGTTTCGGTGTTGCACTGACACGTCACGTGACTTAGACACTTTGGCGGTTGTTAAATTGTTTACATATTAATTATATTTTTTTGTTTTTGTTTTTGTTGTTAAGAATTTTAATTGTGATTTTTTGTATTATAGTTTAGCAACAGTATTTGTTTTAATTTGTTTACTGGTTTGCGTGCACTTAAGATTAAAAAAAAAAAAAAAAAAAAAGCTCGCCACCACGGCAGACCCGATGGCATTTTCATGCTTCCCAGCATCATTTATTCTTACAATAATCACACGGTTGCTGTAACAGCACATTCAACGGCTTCAGCTTTCCCGCTGGCAACCGTACACATCACCACCACCAAACCTGCAGCGGCATCGCAGAACACGCCCTGCGACATACCCCCCTCGCCCGCTTCACCTCACCCCGCGAGCAGGCGAGGGAATCAGCCCGGACCATCGGCGCCCCATGCCCCAGCCCAGCGATGTGGAAGTGTCCACTCTGGCGGTCGCCCGCGCCTCCAGCGGAAGCCCCGGAGCTGGCCTGATGGCCACCCATATGGCAAGCAGCGGCGGCGCAGCAGGCGTGGAAGTGAGCTGGGGCTCACAGGCAGCTGGGCAGACGGCCGGCACGCAGGACCATGCAGCCTGCGTGCCGAAGTAGACAGCATGCCACCCTCAGGCGCGCACCTCGACCTCCGTCTCCAGCTTGGCAGGTCCCGCTGGCGCGCCAGCCTCCGGCTCACCCCGAGCCGCGCGCTGTCCACCCTTACAGTGATCACACGTTGCTGTAACAGTAGCCTACATTCAACGGCTGCAGCCCTCCTGCTGCCAGCTGTGCACATCAACACCAAAAACAACAACAGCACAAGCAGCGCACAGGTTTTAAGCCAGCGAGGCATCATTCTAGATGCAGTGAAGGTGAGTCCATCTCACCTGCAGTGGCATCACAGACCACGAGCTGCCACAATAAGAAAACATTTTTTATTTAATTATAAATAAATTATTTCTCCTAATTATGTCCTGGGTTTTAACTAATTAATAATACCAAAGGAAACATCACAAAAAACACTTAAGGTCATGAAAATTAATTGCGATTTAGCAATTCAATGAGGCATCCACCTTATTTATTGAAAAGTATCGTATCGGTATTGGTATCGGCGATACTGGCCCGAATTTACTTGGTATCGGATCAATACCAAAATATGCAGTATCGCACACCACTACTTGCTACTGAAAACAAGAAAAAAGCCGGTCCTGCTTTGGGCTGAACCATTTGTTAATGGTGGAGGGGGGAACACTATCCAATATATTCAGTTTTAGCATTTATATTCACTGTTGACTGTAACTACGCTCAAACTGTTAATGCTATCTTATTTTAATAAACAACACTGTCATATGCAAAACTGGGGTGGCACTTGGGGTGACAACGGATCATTTTAGGGTGGCACTTGCCACCCCATGCCACCCTTCTAGATCCGCCCCTGCTAATGAGCCCAGAAAAAAATCCCTCCCTGGCTCTTCGGACTAATAATTCCTACTTAGTGATTTTCCTTCTTTTACCGAGTCGCCTCCTTTCAGCTTCTGCAGCGTCACGGTTTAAACTGGGACGTTTCCTTCCACACGGTTTGGTCTCGTCAAAGAGGTGAAAGGGTTTTAAAGAGGTAGATGTGACTCATAAACACATAAAAGTAAAAAGCCAACCCTCTGAAGGATCATTAACAAAGAACAGAAACTAAAGACATGTTTTTGTTGGTAAAATAAAGGATTCAGGTGGTTGACCTTTAGTTTCAGTGGACTGTGACGGCAGCCTGAAACATTCACGATGTGTCACAGTCAGGCTACGGCACAGAAACACCTCCGGGCAATTATTTGGGTTCATGTTTGAGCCCCAAACTTTATTTTAGCTTGCAGTCTCGTCCTGTTACCTCCATCGTGTAAACATGTGCGTGGACTGACCCACAGGCACAACGTGCTCCTCAGCTTCCTGACACTCTGCTGCCGTCACGCTGTGGCTTTTCCTCGTTATTGAAAGCAATACTCGACTGTGAGCTTCTTCAACTGTGAGATGAGCACCACGTGGTGTAGAGTCATCCAGCCCGCTGCACCTCCTACAAAACACCAGTTAGTGAAATCAGAACTAGTTTATTTTAAGGAAATTATTTCTTTACTGTCTCATAAACACAGGCTAGTAATAAGGAGGCTGAAGAGCGTGCAGGAAGCTGTTTCTGGTCAGCAGGAAAAAACAAACGTGGAAGAGTTGGCTGGATGAGCTGCAGTGATGATGTGAGGTTACAGCCTTGTGCAATAAAGAGCATTTATGTTGTATCACAATAAGAGCTGATCACTTAGTTTCACTAACCCGTCGGCGCTACAGCAGCCGTTTGTCCTGAAACAACTAATCTCCACATTTGGACTTTTTTCTCAAAAAGATCAACAATATTTTTTTCTTCAGCACTGGCTTAACACCAAAACCTGCAGTTCCTCTGACGTCCAGCAGAGGAAGCAGTGAAGCCAGGTAACACACACCAACTAGTTAAACTGCAGGAATGTCTTAAAGACATAAAGACCTGGATGGCCGCTAACTTTCTGCTTCTTAATTCAGATCAAACTGAGGTTATTGTACTCGGCCCTGAAAATCTTAGAAATATGGTATCTAACCAGATTCTTACTCTGGATGGCATTACCTTGGCCTCCAGTAACACTGTGAGGAACCTTGGAGTCATTTTTGACCAGGACATGTCCTTCAACGCGCATATTAAACAAATATGTAAGACTGCTTTCTTCCATTTGTGCAACATCTCTAAAGTTAGAAATATCCTGTCTCAGAGTGACGCTGAAAAACTAGTTCATGCATTTATTACTTCCAGGCTGGACTACTGTAATTCATTATTATCAGGATGTCCTAAAAACTCCCTGAAAAGCCTTCAGTCAGGAGGCAGAGCCTTCAGTTTTCAGGCCCCTCTTCTGTGGAACCAGCTTCCAGTTTGGATTCAGGAGACAGACACTATCTCTACTTTTAAGATTAGGCTTCAAACTTTCCTTTTTTGCTAAAGCATATAGTTAGGGCTGGACCAGGTGACCCTGAATCCTCCCTTAGTTATGCTGCAATAGACGTAGACTGCTGGGGGATTCCCATGATGCATCGAGTTTTTCCTTCCCACTGTCGCCAAAGTGCTTGCTCATAGGGGGTCATATGATTGTTGGGTTTTTCTCTGTATGTGTTATTGTAGGGTCTACTGTACAATATAAAGCACCTCGAGGTGACTGTTGTTGTGATTTGGTGCTGTATAAATAAAGTTGAATTGAACTGAATGAAGTCAGCACTCACAGACTCCTGTGTTAAAATCAACATGTTTACAGTGTGATACACAAACTGTTTGGTCTCTGTAGCTGATTGAAAGTTTGCATTGTTAGGGGCGTGGCCTCTTTGACTGACAGGTGGATGGTGACACAGGTGGCTGTAGCTGCTTGGCTGAGCTCTGCACTGTGTTTGTGCTGCTGGAGCCTTTTGGAGTATTTGTAATAACATCATGTGACCAATAACATGGCTGCTGCGAGGTCACTGACCGTCCAGGAAGGCGGCGCGAGAGTTTGATGGGTGTAATTCAAGAACTTCTCAGTTTACAAAGACTGTCAGTGACACTCAGTCAGCATGTGTGTTTTTCAAAAGTTTATTTTAAAAAATTCTACTTTTACAAAACAAATATGGCTCAAATACTTGAACTCTCACAGTGTGGTGACCTCCACCTGGAGATTCCTCTGAGGTTCGTGCAGCTCAGTCGATGCTGAAAGCTTCCGCCTGGACAGAGACAACATACCCAGAAATCATTTTCATTTCACAGAAATCGCTTCAACATCAGTGAAAGTTAACAGTTCACGTTCTAACACATCTTCATGCTCACCCAGCCTCCGTGCTGCTCCACCCAAGCCGAGTGGTTCTCCTGAATATACCGCTCTCCAAAGCTCAGCACCCTCCTCTGGTGCACCAGACTCGTGGCTGACAGCCTGCTGGTCACTTCGAAGGCCAGAGCGATCTTCTGCCTCTGAATCTGAACCTCAGAGGGTGCCGCCCACTCCGCCGGGTGGACCAGGCTCTGCATGCTGGAGGTGAGCTTCTTGAACATGTCGTAGTCCAGGTCTCTGAGCTGCTGCTGGAGGTCCAGGTTCTGTTTGATCTGACAGAAACACACCGGTGTTCAGTACTGAGGTGCCTACCTGCCGCAGCCATCTACGCGTCTGATTCACCTTCCTGTCGATGTCGTCTCCCTCCGCTCTGATCAGCTCCACCAGCCTCTGGACGATGTCTGCGGCACAGCGAGACGCCTCATTAGAACGGGCAGAGTAAAAGGACTCCGACATTCTCACCTTCACAAGCGTCCTGCTGCCGCTTTGGACACTCACCATCCATGTGCGCTGAGGTACTGAGCATCCTGTTGTGCACCTCATCACAGGTGGAAGACTCACCTGAGAAACAAACTGAGCGGTCGGCGTGATGAGTCTGAGCCTCGACACGGACAGGACGTCAGAGAAACACCTGTTCACTCACCTTCTCCATCAAGTACGACCTCCAGAGACTTCTGGAAACTTGCACAGGGAGCTGGACCCTGAGGAAAGATAACTGACCAGAGAGCACACAGGTGAGCACACAGGTGAGCACATCAGCAGACCCACAGAGAATCTTTCCCGTGTTGGTGAGCGGAGGAAGGAGGAAGCACCAGCTGCGTGCTCACAGTTCAAACCAACCTGGGACATTTCCTTTCACACGGCGGGCAGCAATCGTCCTCACTGCCGTCTCAGGTGACCCCTGCTTTGACCTCTTGCTGCAGTACTTTTCCAGCAGCTGGAACACCTCGCTGGTTGCCGTGGCGTCTTCAGCTCGCCGGCTCGTCATTTTCAGCTGCTGAGAGTCAGAGCAGAAACCAGAGCTTACCGGAATATTTGAACGTCTGTATTTAAAATGAAATGAAGAAGCAGAGACCTCCACCACGCTCGCTCTGTGCAGCATTCACAAATAAAGGAACAGGAAGAGTCGGTCAGATAATAACCACAGAAAGGTGGACATCAGTGTCTGAACCTGTTTGGTGCCAGTGGGCATGCTGAGCGCGCCATCAGCTGCCTGCTGTCAAAACCGATGCATGTTCTACTGCATTTTACTGTATTCTACTGAACTTCCTCTCCTGCTGTACCGACTCAAACACAATAACCAGTTATCAGGTTCATGGGGCAGTTACTTTTGCACACAGGTAGGTTTGATCACTTTGTTCCCTTAATGAATAAATCATCCTTTAAAAAGTGCACTTTGAGTTACTCTGGTGATGCCGAAATCAGCCGCAGTGCGACCTGCTTCCTTTTACAGCCACTGTGTTTCCATCACCTCTCCACGCGTGTCCTCCCACGCGGTTATTAAGAGCGAGGAATAACGGCTCGGGCTGCCGTGATGTTGGCACCTGACTCACCGTGTCCAGGACACCTGCGGAGGAGGAAGAGCAAACCTGTCGGATCAGCTGATCCTGGAGCTGCGACGCGAGCGAACTTTTACTTTCACTTTGACGGAGAAACAGCTGATCAGCGTCACAGCGCAGAAGAACCAAGGCCGTTTCTCAATTCTCAAGTACGCGAGTACGTACTCGCGATTTGTACAATTGGAACACCTGCGTACGTGATGATGTCACAGGTCCGGAGTTTCTACTGCCGTCCCCTCTTAATTTAACTGTGAGTAACATGTTATGAAGCTTAACTTTAATCACAGCCAAACCGGTTTACTCAGGAACAAATAAAACACTGAAAACGATGTGCCGGGAGTCCGCTGTTGAGTTTTGGACGAAATGCATTCTGGGATATTTAGCTGTACCAAGTCCACACCGATGCATGCTCGATAAAACGGGCGGAGCGAGAACACATCCGGGACTTTTTCGCGTTCTCGGCTTGATGCGTACTTCGAATTGGAACAGTACTTGGTCTCCGACTGATGACGTATCACGAGTACACGAGAACGCAAGTACGCACAAGTACGCATATTGAGAAACGGGGCAAGTCTGCGCAGGTGCTTCCTCTAACACTGCGCCCTGCTGCCGCCCCGAGCCAGACACGTGATTATGCAGGGGTGGAGACACGCAGCTGGGATCCCCACTGGGGGGGTAGTTTTGTGGTCAGACTTCCTGTTTTTCTAAAGTCTGGCTTTCATTTTTATTTCCGTCACTGAGACTGGTTTTATTTTTACTTTAGTCTCAGTTCCTTCTGAGCACCATAGGTCAAAGTTCAGCTGTGCAGATGAGTCACAGCTTGATTTATCCAGTTAAACCACAGCAAGCATCGTCTGAACCACGTCTGCCTCCCTGATCCTGGTTCTGCTGGAGGTCTTCTTCCTCCCCTCTGTCACAGAAAGCTGCTCAGTGTCTGGGTTCCTCTCTAACACTGTGAAGCATGTTAAGGTAAATCTAATAAAGACTAGTCAGTGGTGTCTGCCTGTGACGTCTGACCTGCCTGTGCACCTGCAGATGGACATTAAAGCTTAAAGAGCTTTCAGAGCTCCCCCTAGAGGAGCAGAGAGGAGCTGCATGCGAAACACTCTGCTTTCTGCTAGCTAACTCCACCCGCCTGCTGCTCCGCAGCCATAAAACAAGCACCTCTCTCACACACCATTTACGACACACTGGTCTTTCATTTCACTTCCTCTTCAGCATGTTTGCTGAAGTCGACTTCCTCCTGCCTGCACTCGTCTGTCAGCACGCAAACGTGCAGCACGTTCTTCTGTTCTTCTGTTAGCGACACTCGGCAGGCCGCTCGGGCCTTTTTAACCCCTCACTCACCTGCAGGAGCCACACTGGCAGCTTTGATCTTTACAGGAAGAAAAAAATCCAAAAGAGATGAAACAGAGCCAGAAAACACAGCTGCCCATCACTGAGTGAACATCAGGAGGATAAGCGAGCTTCTCTGGCCTCAGATCAGCAGTTTGGACCCGATGGCAGAAGCTCAGCAGGGAGCCGAAGACCTGACTGAGGTGGACACAATGACTCCAGGTTCTGTCGTCTTTCACCTTCTTAACCTTCCTCTTCTTCTTTCTTCTGTCTGAACTCAGACGTCAAACTTTTAGGTCAAGTCTCACTCACATTTCAGACCACCACCCGAGCAAACACTGACGCTGAGCTGACGCTATCTGTCAGATATTTATGTGTTTGCAGCCAATGATTCACGTCAGAAACAGTGAAAAGAGGAGCTGGTAGGGAGGTGGGTTTCAAAGAGGCTGGCAGCTGCTAAAGCAGCATACAGAGTCAAAGAGGCCACGCCCCTAATAATGCAGCCTTTCCACAGGTGAGCCAGTCCAGCAGTGGGTGCTGACTCGCTGTGTTTGCTGTTTCAGAGGACTTGCCCGGCTGTTCCAGTTTAACCACGAAGGAGCTGCAGCAGAACTGGAGGGCGGTGAAGCAGCGAGAGCGACCCGTCCGGCTGCTCTTTGAGATCCCCTCCACCCGCATCGTCGAGCACGTGCTACACAAATACGTGGTGAGACACCGAAACACACCCACCAGCCGACTCCAAACACTCTGCTCAGCAGTTTTTATACTCTTGGATCCCTGTGATGTCATAGAGGTGAAATACCTTCTGTTTTTGAGGGACAGCCAATCAGAAGAGATTCTTTCAGACAGAGGATGAGGATGAGGGGCAAAGCGGCTAACCTGTAAATGTTCACAGCTAACTTTCAGTGAAGGTGAGCCCGCAGGAAGTGAAAGTTTAACCTGAGGAGGAGGGGCTTATTTTCCAAAGGTGTGGCCGTTGGAGCAGGAAGCAGTGAAAGTGAACTCTGGTCATAAGAGGCACTGGCTGAGCAGTGAAATCTTTATGAAGACATATTTGAGATAATAAGCAACCCAAAGACCAGCTTTAACACACCTGCCTGCACTCACCTGTCCACCTGCTGTGCGGTCCCAACAGTTTCCCTGCCTGCCACTGTCAGGTGTGTTCATTTTAAACCTCAAACATGTAAAACTCAGTCAGGGAGCTGTTCATTGATGAGTGCAGGTAACCGACGCTGTGCGGTCACAGAAGCTAATGTGCTCCATAATGAAGGAAATATTCAAACTGACACATCAGCAACTTTCTGCTTGTCTATGGTGCCCCAGAGGACCAAAACACAGCATCATCATCAGGACGAAGCACATGGTTAGGACTGGACCAGGTGACCCTGAATCCTCCCTTAGTTATGCTGCAATAGACGTAGGCTGCTGGGGGATTCCCATGATGCACTGGGTGTTTAATCATTAGTTATTATTAATCTCTGTCTCTCTTCCACAGCATGTCTTTATCCTGTCTTCCTTCTCTCACCCCAACCAATCACAGCAGATGGCCCCGCCCCTCCCTGAGCCTGGTTCTGCTGGAGGTTTCTTCCTGTTAAAAGGGAGTTTTTCCTTCCCACTGTCGCCAAAGTGCTTGCTCATAGGGGGTCATATGATTGTTGGTGGTTTCTCTGTTTTCTTTGTATGATTGTAGAATCTTTATGTTACAGTGTAAAGCACCTCGAGGTGATCGGTGTCGTGATTGGTGTTGTATGAATGAATGTAATTGTCAGCATAACGTATCAGAGAAAAGACGCCCGCGGAGGGTTCACCGTTGAGAGGGAACAGGAAGTCCAGCCTGTCTCTCTGACTGGCTGTTTGAGCTACAGCAGAGTTAACTTTAAAGGTCAAAGGTCACGGTTCTTTCTGTTTGTTTGCAGCTCTACCAGGTGGTGGTGATGCGTTCCGGCAGCTTCGATTCCCGCCGTGTTTCGGTGGAGCGCCGCTACAGCGACTTCTCCCGCTTCCACCACAAACTGCTGGAGGAGTTTGACGAGGAGCTGGAGGAGGTGCAGCTGCCTCGCAAGATGCTCTCGGGGAATTTCTCCCCCGAGAGCATCGGGGAGCGGCGCCTGGCGCTGCAGGACTACCTGGCGAAGCTGTACGCCACGCGCTGCGTCAGACACTCCCCTTGCTTCTCGGCTTTCTTCACCGAGCAGGAGCAGCAGCGGGCGCACGGCCTGCTCCGGGCGGGGCAGTTCCGGCCGGCCGCAGAGCTGCTGCAGACCGTGCTGGACATCCAGGAGAAGCTGCTGCCCTGGCAGAAGCCCACCCTCCTCGTGCCCGCCCTCGCCGCTCTCGCTGTCTGCTACCGGGACCTGGACGAACCGGAGCGGGCGTTCTCCGCCGCTCAGAGAGCGCTGCCTCCGGTGAGGCGCTACGGACTGACGCGCTACAGAGCGCCGCTGCTGGAGCTGCTGGTGGACCTCGGGTACCAATTGGGCCGGCCCGTGGCTCAGCTGCAGGATGAGTTGACCGCTGTGAGAGATGCCGAGCGTGGGGAGGCGTCCTCCCACTCCCTGAAGGAGGTAGTGATCCAGGAGTTCCTCTGAGGGTGGAGCGGCCAGCCCCCTGTCCACACCTGGATTAGCAGGTAAACCCCTGCACAGCCCCTGCCAGCTGTGGAGGTGTAACAGCTCACAGTGGGTCAGAGTACCCAGAGTACTACAGTACTGTCCTGCAATAAAGTATTTAAAAGTAATTTTGGTATTGGGTCTGATTCATGATGTTTGATGATTAGCGATTAACGGCTGACTCTACCATGGAAATCTGACCACGCAGTACTGAAGCCACGTCATTGGTCATCCTGTGGTAGCTCTGGGTGGGGGTCAGCACCTGCTGCTCCAGGATCAGATCTCAGATCTGCTTTCAGTCGCTGCTCTTTGGAACAAGCTGCTGCTCAGCTGAGATCAGTTACGACTGTGTGACCTTTTCGTTCACGCAGGTGTTTTTGTGTTTTATTATATTTTGCTGTTTTCGCTCAGTTCAGTTGAACCGTGTGTATACTGCAGACGTTACAACAGGTTAAATAAGCAGATTCAAGCTCGCTGTATCTCACATGTTAATGAGCCAAAGTGCAAACTGTTCAGCTCTCACTATGTCACTTAGCTTGCTTATGTACCCTGTTTAGCGAACATCATCAGAGATTATGAGCTAACTTGAGATTTGGATGATCTGTTTATCATCCATAAGAGACCCGTCTTACTGTAAACATCATTTTTGCACATGTGCATATTTAAATGAGTATGTAAACAGATCCTGGGGCGTTAGCTTCTATCGATGTGTTTGTGAGCACAGAGCGAAAACCAACAGGTGAGTGGGGGTGTGGCCAAAGTCAGCACTGCCAGGTTAGCTTCTGTTTGAGTACATTTGTTAATGACAACAGGGAACTGTCCGTGTTCCCGTGTTCTCTCCGGCTTCCTCCTAAACACATGAATAATAATACGTTTGATTTAAAGTCACCTCACTCAGAAACATGAATATAACATCAGTAAGGACAGAGGAGTCATGTGACAGGTGGAAGGAAGTGTGCTCTGAGAGGCTGGAAAGTGGAGAGTGATGGACGGAGGACCTGAGAGGGCGAAGATGTGTTCAGAGAAGAACAGCAGAGACTTAAAGGTGGAGAAGGTTGAACTTGAACAATGTTTAACCGCAGCCGGTGGGGTTGGTGGAGCACGGGTATGACGGACTGACGGAGGAGTTCTGGTGATGACGGGAGCAGCAGAGCTGAGGATGAAGGTGCTGCTTGAACCTGACAGGAGACCCAGAAACATTTATGCTCTCAAAAACATGCTATGGAAAGTAATTAACTGAGTGTAATTTTTGGTTTTCTCCTTTCATTTCTTATCTTCTTCTCTTTATCTTTTACTTTTAAAATAATTGAAGTTGTTTAAAAGAGGACAAATACCAACATGATCCCTAAGTTGTTTGTAATGGTTTACATTCCCAGTGCTTTTACCTTGTAAGGGTTTTAAAAAGTGTACAGTGGCTTGCAAAAGTATTCGGCCCCCTTGAACATTCCCACATTTTGTCACATTACAGCCACAAACATGAATCAATGTTATTGGAATTCCACGTGAAAGACCAATACAAAGTGGTGTACACGTGAGAAGTGGAACGAAAATCAGACATGATTCCAAACATTTTTTACAAATAAATAACTGCAAAGTGGGGTGTGCGTAATTATTCAGCCCCTTTGGTCTGAGTGCAGTCAGTTGCCCATAGACGTTGCCTGCTGAGTGCTAATGACTAAATAGAAGGCACCTGTGTGTAATCTAATGTCAGTACAAATACAGCTGCTCTGTGACGGCCTCAGAGGTTGTCTAAGAGAATATTGGGAACAACGACACCATGAAGTCCAAAGAACACACCAGACAGGTCAGGGATAAAGTTATTGAGAAATTTAAAGCAGGCTTAGGCTACAAAAAGATTTCCCAAGCCTTGAACATCCCACGGAGCACTGTTCAAGCCATCATTCAGAAATGGAAGGAGTATGGCACAACTGTAAACCTACCAAGACAAGGCCGTCCACCTAAACTCACAGGCCGAACAAGGAGAGCGCTGATCAGAAATGCAGCCAAGAGGCCCATGGTGACTCTGGACGAGCTGCAGAGATCTACAGCTCAGGTGGGGGAATCTGTCCATAGGACAACTATTAGTCGTGCACTGCACAAAGTTGGCCTTTATGGAAGAGTGGCAAGAAGAAAGCCATTGTTAACAGAAAACCATAAGAAGTCCCGTTTGCAGTTTGCCACAAGCCATGTGGGGGACACAGCAAACATGTGGAAGAAGGTGCTCTGGTCAGATGACACCAAAATGCAAAACGCTATGTGTGGCGGAAAACTAACACTGCACATCACTCTGAACACACCATCCCCACTGTCAAATATGGTGGTGGCAGCATCATGCTCTGGGGGTGCTTCTCTTCAGCAGGGACAGGGAAGCTGGTCAGAGTTGATGGGAAGATGGATGGAGCCAAATACAGGGCAATCTTGGAAGAAAACCTCTTGGAGCCTGCAAAAGACTTGAGACTGGGGCGGAGGTTCACCTTCCAGCAGGACAACGACCCTAAACATAAAGCCAGGGCAACAATGGAACGGTTTAAAACAAAACATATCCATGTGTTAGAATGGCCCAGTCAAAGTCCAGATCTAAATCCAATCCAGAATCTGTGGCAAGATCTGAAAACTGCTGTTCACAAACGCTGTCCATCTAATCTGACTGAGCTGGAGCTGTTTTGCAAAGAAGAATGGGCAAGGATTTCAGTCTGTAGATGTGCAAAGCTGGTAGAGACATACCCTAAAAGACTGGCAGCTGTAACTGCAGCAAAAGGTGGTTCTACAAAGTATTGACTCAGGGGGCTGAATAATTACGCACACCCCACTTTGCAGTTATTTATTTGTAAAAAATGTTTGGAATCATGTATGATTTTCGTTCCACTTCTCACGTGTACACCACTTTGTATTGGTCTTTCACGTGGAATTCCAATAACATTGATTCATGTTTGTGGCTGTAATGTGACAAAATGTGGAAAAGTTCAAGGGGGCCGAATACTTTTGCAAGCCACTGTAAGTGGTAACTAGACCTGTTGTATATTTACAGAAAACCACACAGACAAAAATAAAAATGTTCTGTTCGAGATGAACATCGTGTGTCTTTGTTCTACAATCATTAGATTTCATTTCCAAAATGTAATTCCAAATAACTCTGACTTTATACAGACAGATGATGTGCACATGTGATTAATGACATTAGTTCAATTCAATTCAATTCAATTTTATTTATATAGCGCCAAATCACAACAAAAGTCGCCTCAAAGCACTTTATATTGTACAGTAGATAGCACAATAATAAATACGGAGAAAAACCCAACAATCATATGACCCCCTATGAGCAAGCACTTTGGCGACAGTGGGAAGGAAAAACTCCCTTTTAACAGGAAGAAACCTCCGGCAGAACCAGGCTCAGGGAGGGGCGGGGCCATCTGCTGCGATTGGTTGGGGTGAGAGAAGGAAGACAGGATAAAGACATGCTGTGGAAGAGAGACGGAGATTAATAACAGATATGATTCGATGCAGAGAGGTCTATTAACACATACTGAGTGAGAAAGGTGACTGGAAAGGAAAAACTCAGTGCATCATGGGAATCCCCGGCAGCCTACGTCTATTGCAGCATAACTAAGGGAGGATTCAGGGTCACCTGGTCCAGCCCTAACTATATGCTTTAGCAAAAAGGAAAGTTTGAAGTCTAATCTTAAAAGTAGAGATAGTGTCTGTCTCCCGAATCCAAACTGGAAGCTGGTTCCACAGAAGAGGGGCCTGAAAACTGAAGGCTCTGCCTCCCATTCTACTTTTAAATACTCTAGGAACAACAAGTAGGCCTGCGGTGTGAGAGCGAAGTGCTCTAATAGGGTGATATGGCACTACAAGGTCATTAAGATAAGATGGGGCCTGATTATTTAAGACCTTGTATGTGAGGAGCAGGATTTTGAATTCTGGATTTAACAGGAAGCCAATGAAGGGAAGCCAATACAGGAGAAATCTGCTCTCTCTTTCTAGTCCCTGTCAGGACTCTTGCTGCAACATTTTGGATTAACTGAAGGCTTTTCAGAGAGTTTTTAGGACTTCCTGATAATAATGAATTACAGTAGTCCAGCCTGGAAGTAATAAATGCATGAACTAGTTTTTCAGCATCACTCTGAGACAGGATATTTCTAATTTTAGAGATGTTGCACAAATGGAAGAAAGCGGTCTTACATATTTGTTTAATATGTGCGTTGAAGGACATGTGCTGGTCAAAAATGACTCCAAGGTTCCTCACAGTGTTACTGGAGGCCAAGGTAATGCCATCCAGAGTAAGAATCTGGTTAGATACCATATTTGTAAGATTTTCAGGGCCGAGTACAATAACCTCAGTTTTATCTGAATTAAGAAGCAGAAAGTTAGCGGCCATCCAGGTCTTTATGTCTTTAAGACATTCCTGCAGTTTAACTCATTGGTGTGTGTTACCTGGCTTCATGGATAGATAGAGCTGCGTATCATCTGCATAGCAGTGTAAATGTATGCTATGTCTTCTAATGATGCTGCCTAAGGGAAGCATGTATAATGTAAATAGAATTGGTCCTAGCACTGAACCCTGAGGAACACCATAATTGACCTTAGTGTGTGAAGAGGACTCTCCATTTACTTGAACAAATTGGAGTCTATTAGATAGATATGATACAAACCACTGCAGTGCAGTACCTGTAATACCTACAGCATGTTCCAATCACTCTAATAGGATATTATGATCAACAGTATCGAACGCTGCACTGAGGTCTAGCAGGACAAGCACAGAGATGAGTCCACTGTCAGAGGCCATAAGAAGATCATTTGTAACCTTCACTAAAGCTGTTTCTGTGCTGTGATGAGCTCTGAAACCTGACTGAAACTCTTCAAATAAGCCATTCCTCTGCAGATGATCTGTTAGCTGTTTGACAACTACTCTTTCAAGGATGTTTGATATGAAAGGAAGGTTGGAGATTGGCCTATAATTAGCTAAGACTGCTGGGTCTAGAGATGGCTTTTTGAGTAAAGGTTTAACTACAGCCAGCTTGAAGGCCTGTGGTACATAGCTGATTATAAGAGATAGGTTGATCATATTTAAGATTGAAGAATTAATTAATGGCAGGACTTCTTTGAGCAGTTTTGTAGGAATGGGGTCTAAAAGACACGTTGATGGTTTGGAGGAATTAATTATTGAAGTTAACTCAGAAAGATCAATTGGAGAAAAAGAGTCTAACTTAACATCAATGGTACTAAAAGTAGCTGTAGATGATATTACATCTGTGGGATGATTATTGGTAATTTTTTCTCTAATGATTAAAATGTTATTTGTGAAGAAGTTCATGAAGTCATTACTAGTTAACATTAAAGGGATGGTTGGCTCAGTAGAGCTCTGACTTTTTGTCAGCCTGGCTACAGTGCTGAAGAGAAACCTGGGGTTGTTCTTATTTTCTTCAATCAGTGATGAATAGTAAGATGTTCTGGCTTTGCGGAGGGCTTTCTTATAAAGCAGCAAACTATTTCTCCAGGCTAAATGATGATCCTCTAAATTTGTGACACGCCATTTCCTCTCCAGCGTACGAGTTATCTGCTTTAGGCTACGTGTTTGAGAATTATACCACGGAGTCAGGGACTTCTGATTTGAGACCTTAGTTTTCACAGGAGCTACAGTATCCAGAGTCGTACGTAGTGAGGAGGTAAAATTATTAACAAGATGATCGACCTCTGTTGGAGTAGCGTTCAGGTAGCTGCTCTGCTCTGTGTTGGTACAGGGCATTGAAGATGATAACAGTGGGTGGATTATATTCTTAAACTTAGTTACAGCGCTTTCAGAAAGACATCTACTTTGATAAAGTCTACTCTCCACTGCTGTGTAATCAATTATTGTAAATGTAAATGTTATCAGGAAATGATCAGACAGCAGAGGGTTTTCAGGAAACACTGTTAAATGTTCAGTTTCTATGTCATATGTTAAAACAAGATCTAGAGTGTGATTAAAGTGGTGGGTGGGTTCTTTTACATTTTGAGAGAAGCCAATTGAGTCTAATAACAGATTAAATGCAATGTTGAGGCTGTCATTTTTAGCATCTACATGGATGTTAAAATCACCCACAATAATTATTTTATCAGAGCTGAGCACTAAATCAGATAAAAAGTCTGAGAAATCAGAGAGAAACTCTGTGTAAGGCCCAGGTGGACGATAGATGATAACAAGTAAGACTGGTTTCTGAGTTTTACAGCTGGGTTGGACAAGGCTAAGCATCAGGCTTTCAAATGAATTAAAAGTCTGTCTGGGTCTTTCGTTAATTAATAGACTGGTGTGAAAAATTGCTGCCACACCGCCCCCTCGGCCTGTGCTTCGAGGTTTCTGGTAGTTAGAATGACTCGAGGGTGTTGATTCATTTAAACTAACATAATCATCCTGCTGCAACCAGGTTTCTGTAAGGCAGAGTAAATCGATCTGTTGATCAATTATTAAGTCATGTACTAACAGAGACTTGGAGGAGAGAGACCTAATATTTAATAATCCACATTTCACTGTTTTACTCTTTGGTTCAGATGTGGATTCTGTATTGTTCTTTCTTTTTGATTTTTTATGTTTAAGTTGTTTGTTGCTGGTTTTTGGTTTGTTTTTTGTCTTTTTGGGAGCTGACACAGTCTCAATGGAGATGGGTTTTTGGGGGGTAGCAGGAGGAGAGAAGCTGCAGAGAGGCGTGTAAGACTGCAACTCTGCTTCCTGGTCCCAACTCTGGATAGTCATATTTTGGGGGGTTTAATAAATTTGTCCATATTTCTAGAAATGAGAGCTGCTCCATCCAAAGTGGGATGGATGCCGTCTCTCCTAACAAGACCAGGTTTCCTCCAGAAGGTTTGCCAATTATCTATGAAGCCCACATCGTTTCTGGGACACCACTCAGACAGCCAGCAATTTAAGGAGAACATGCGGCTAAACATGTCACTCCTGGTCTGATTGGGGAGGGGACCAGAGAAAACTACAGAGTCCGACATTGTTTTGGCAAAGTTACACACCGATTCAATATTGATTTTAGTGACCTCCGATTGGCGTAACCGGGTGTCATTACTGCCGACGTGAATTATGATCTTACTGTATTTACGTTTACCCTTAGCCAGCAGTTTTAAATTTCCTTCAATGTCGCCTGCTCTGGCCCCTGGAAGACAATTGACTATGGTTGCCGGTGTCTCTAGCTTCACATGTCTGAGAACAGAATCGCCAATTACCAGAGTTTGACCCCCGGCGGGTGTGTCGCCGAGTGGGGAAAAACGGTTAGACACATGAACAGGTTGGTGGTGTACCTGGGGCTTCTGTTTAAGACTATGCTTCCTCCTCACCGTCACCCAGCCGCCCTCTTTCCCCAGCTGCTTGGGGTCTGCCGGGGGGGAGCTAGTGGGGCCTACGCTATCGTCGGCTGCACCAGCTACAGGGGCCTGGCTAGCTACGGGTGAATGAAGGGTGCGAAGCCGAGTCTCCAATTCAGTAATCCTGGCCTCCAGAGCTGCAAATATGCTACATTTGTTACAGGTATCATTACTGCTAAAGGAGGCCGAGGAGTAACTAAACATCTGACACAATGAGCAGGAAAGTGCAACAGGGACAGGTGAAGTAGCCATGGTGCTAACAAGTCGGCTACGAGCTAAGCTAAGCTAGCGAAACAGTAAAGAGACAGTGAGTGAATACTTTGGCTATAAATTAGGTAGTGAGCACACAGAAAGGGTGATTCAGATGAAGCACGTTAAGATTATACTATGAAAAAGGGATGTATCAGAAGATTTAAATTAAATTGCTAAGCAGAAAAGCTACTCAGAAACACCACTGTGTTTGAGCAGGAACAGGAAGTGATACTCTACCACAAAGCGAGCGAACACCAAGTGACAGCGCCCCGACGTGACAGCGCCCAGTAAAGTGCAACTAGCAAGTTAATCCAACTTGCTAGTTGGATTAACACAAATAAAATTCCTCACAGATCATACCTGATTCCAAGTTACAGTATCCTATGAGATACAGCAGAACTCAATCATGTGATTTGGTAACAGTGATGTCAGCAGAGGACTGGAGGAGCGTGATTTGTTTACTGGTAAGTTACCTTCTATCTAAATAACTGATTCTTCCATTTTTTTTCATCCTGTTTTCTAAATCAGCCCATAGATCAGAACTCTTAATTACTCAAAGACAGTGAGGGCTTTTTTCTTTGTGCCTTTGGAAATCAGTGTTTGCAACAAGAAGAAGAGCCGACCCTGTCAGCTGTGTTTAAGTGCATATTCTCTTCTCAGATTTTGGCTTTGGTGGGTGATCGTGGCTCAAGAGTTGGCAGTTTGTCTTGTAATCGGAAGGTTGCCGGTTCGAGCCCCGGCTTGGACAGTCTCGGTTGTTGTATCCTTGGGCAAGACACTTCACCCGTTGCTTGCTGGTGGTGGTCAGAGGGCCCGGTGGCGCCAGTGTCCGGCAGCCTGGCCTCTGTCAGTGCGCCCCAGGGCAGCTGTGGCTACAATGTAGCTTGCCATCAGCAGTGTGTGAATGACTGAATGTAGTGTAAAGTGCTTTGAGGTCCATAGGGACTAAGTTAAGTACAGGCCATTTACCATTTTAACTCATGCTGTAGATCCTACACATAATTTGTGCTCCATGCTGTAGAAATGCAGATGTGAGGTGTTCATCACAGGGAAGCACCCTTTGGTCCGCTCTAGAGGCAACAAGCTGAACATCCTATATATATATGTATATATGTATATATATATATATATATATATATATATATATATATATAGACGAACCAAGAGCAGTTTCTCTTCTTGATCCACTGATATTTCACACATGATAATAAACCCAGTGAACCCTGATGCAGCGTGCGTGCAGGGGAAGAGCACAGAGTTGGCCACCTTCTCCACGGCCAGGGGACCTCAGCATGTTGGGCACAAACTGAGCCTAGGATGGCAGTTAGTGCACACCTGGGGAAGAAGAAATGTATGTTCATGACAAGTGTTTATTAAAATGTTAATCTTCACAGTTATGCTTCTGCATACACGCGTGGACGAGTGGATCAAAAAGACAAAAACAACATTTTACAGGAGGCAACAACCAGTTCTGGTTAAGTTACAGGCTGAACTGTACACGCCAGGTGTCCAGACTGGCACTGGAGGACTGGGGGGAGGGCATAGTCCAACTCGAACTGGCTCGCTGTGTCACTGTTGGGATCTGTGGTGGCTGAGAGGGAGGGCACTCACAGCCTGAGCAGAGGTATAGGGCTTTGGAGTTGACGTCACGCCGCAGTGCATTGTGGGATCGCGGCGCCATGTCAGAAGGCCACAAATCAAAACAAACACACTGTGTTGATAGCAGGACTGCCAGAACCACGCTTAAAATCAACGCAAAAGACAAAGGGCTGTATCGCGAACGATTGCGCCCAGACGCCAAGAGACGGTACATGGAAAAAATAGCGTGCATCTGTAATGTGGACCCGTATGAAATAAGGCAGTGGAGTAGAAACCCAGAAGGCCTACCGCCGTTGTCCTATCCCGATATCGTCGCGTACCTTGTCTGTGGAGTCAGCGCATACACGGCGAATCATTTTCGGAATTATAAATTCCTGGAGGCGCACATCTAATTCACAAACGGTTGGGTACAAGATTTGGCCGTTTTTAAGCCTCCACGTTGTGAGTACGTTGACCATATGACCAAGATACAGCCAGAGGTTGCCAGCTGTGCGTTGCCATGTAAATAGTTTGCATTTCATGTGTATGTACTTGCTTAGTACATGTGAACAGATCTTGAATAAAAAAAATAAACATACTTTTCTTTTCTGTTTCATATTTCATATGCTGGTTTGCCTGCAATAATGCCAAATAATACGCTACTCCGTCAACATGACGTGGTTCTGCAGCATCACACATTAGTTTTATCTAATTATCTATGACCTCAGCGCATTCAAAATAACACTAAATGCCTATTAAGAGAGATATGAATTTATTTAGAACTCACCGGAAAGAAAATGCCGCGAGCAAACCAACAAAAAATTGGGGATGGCAGAGAACTCGATATCCGCTCGTCTGACCGCTGCAATCCAAGCCTGACGTCTTCGTTTAGTAATATCGGATACATGAGATCCCTCCCGTTGCCTCCAGGAGGGGAAACGATGAAAAGAGAGCCAATTTTCCAGCTTCTTGCCTTCCCTATCGTGTGATCTAACGTTGCAACACAAGCACGTACGAACCATAGCTGACGCTTCCGTGTGCTTTCTTTGGCCTACTGTCATGGCGGGAGGGCGCGTGGCCCCGCTCCCGTGACATCACGCTCCAAAGCCCTATTGTAAAGTAGAGCAACAATGGTGATCAAAATGGCGGTTTACTGAGTCAGCGACTTGTTAGCTTAGCTAGTGTGTGAGCATGCTAACATTTTCCCCCACTCACACCAGTTAGTAAACGTTAACAACATCGCATAAAAACAGAATTCAAGAGTAACTACTGGAGAAATACAAAGAGGGCCTGACGTTTTTATAAAGAGACCAAAAAAGATTCTGTCAATGTGAACCAATTATAAGGTTGTCACTTTTTTCATCATTTGGCAAAGAAAAAATGATCTATTGCATGCATTGGGGATACTTGTTAAAGGCACTTCTTTATAGTAATTAGAGGAAGAAGGGGGAGGCAGAAGATCGAGTTATCTGTATGGTAAATATGAAGGGCGGTGGACTGAATCACGGGACCTTCCTCTGTGGGAGTTTGCATGCTCTGCATGCATGTTAGGTTGAGTAGTGATACTAAATTGGGCATAGACGTGGATCTTAGTGTAAATGAGTGTAAAATGTTGAGCTAACAGCAGGCTGAATGTCAAACTGCTCGACTACACTTTTCAGGTAGTTTTCTTTGTTTCGCTCTCGGCTCTGTGTGATGTCTTCACAGGAGGACAGACTTCGTTTGGCCGTCTCAGGCACACACCCCTGCAGCCCCTCAGCATCCCCACCCATGTCCTGCTTACATTTTCTGTGGAAAAAGTTCAGAATGAACTGATAAGAAATTGATGTTGCATGGGTATTGATAAGTGATGCAGTGAAAGTGCACACAAGTTCTCTTAAGCCCAGCAGCTTTAAGAAATTCAGTGTCATATCACTGAACATCATCTCATCATCAGTTTCATCTCAACAGCCCACCAGCCGCTGCAGCCATGAATCTGGTGCCCAGCAAATAGCTTTACATGAAGCTCCTGTGTTCGTGCTCTCGGCTTCCTCTAAAGAAATCTCCCTCGGTGTGTTCGCTTGGTGAACTAACCTTCGCTCTCTGTATATGGATTTCCCCCGGACCTGGTTACGGACCCTCCCTGTGATTCCTGTGTGTGGCAGGGTGAGTGGAGTTCTGGACATGTGTGGATTCCCTTCTCTCGTCTCCCTGGACCCCCGCCCGACTCACTGCACATATATTTATATCACTGTGGTTTCACTCTGTTGCAAATACACTTTCAACTCTTTGTTTGCAAGAACTCTGTGAGTGCGTCCGTTAGCCATGACACGTGGAAACAGTGGCACAGACAGGATGATGCATCTGAATGACCTCGCTGAGGACAGAAAAGCCACACGTGAATATAGTTGATGGGAGTTTCAGGTCACCTCCTGCAGCTTGCTTCAGTTCTCGTCTGGATTGCTCAGCCTTAAACACTTGCTTAGTTGACAACAAGTTGCTGGATGTTCTAGTTTTTGTTGTGTTGCCTGGCCACAATGTGTCCCTGCTGCAACACACCTAAATACAATTAGTAGGTCATTAGCAAGACTTGACTGTATGCTGAGGAAGTAAATGTAAGTAAATGTAAAACACTTGCTTCTAAATGTACTTTTATTGCACCATGTTCATTCAGTCATGAGCTGCTGTAACATGAATCAAATGGCTGATTTGCCACCTCAGCGTGCAGTCACGTTCTACAGTCTTCCTAATAACCTGCTGATTGTATTGAGGTGTGTTGCAGCAGGGACACATGGAAAAGTTTCAGGACAGCGGCCCTCGAGGGCTGGACTTTGGCACCTGTGTTTTAGGTAATGGTCCTTCTTCAAACTCAACTTTTTTTGTCATCAAATATCAAAATATCCTCGTGTGTAATGATGACAGAACAGTTGGTGGGTCTACATCTGTGCAGTTAAATTCTACATCATAAACTCCAACAATCAAATGACCCCCTATGAGCAAGCACTAGGCGACAGTGGGAAAGAAAAACTCCCTTTTAACAGGAAGAAACTTACAGCAGAAACAGCCTCGTGGAGGGGCGGGGCCATCTGCCATGACTGGTTGGGGTGAGGGGCAAAATAAAACTAAACTGAGAGCACAAGTTGGCTAAATGTTGCTCACATTGGCTAACGTGAACAACAGTTTTCTGGATGAAAAGCAGTCGATCATTACTATTCTTTAATACACACTAACAGCTGCTGGGTTAAAAATAACTGCATTTGTAACCCAGTGCTGGGTCAAATATAGACCGAGCCAACCCTGGGTTACTGGTTTGATTTGGCATACTGGGTTAGGATAACTATCCAAAAACTGGGTTAGAAAAAGATTTGTAATTACTTTAAAATTCAGCAAATAAACAATGGATTGAAGATAAAACTACTTTTATTGCCATGTGATACATAGAATACAGACAGCAGAATTCATACCAAAAACATGTTAATACAAGTGAAGACAACATTTCACATAAATGCAGTTGTTTTAGAACAAATTACATGTAAAAACTTCATTAAACAGGGGATGACTTACAAACTCTAGACTTAAGAAAAATAGCAGCAGGGAAACTCCCTCTCAGATCATGTCATGCACCTTTATGAGCAACGTTTCACTCCTCCATCATAGCAAATTGAGCCCTCATTAATTTGATAGATGACAGTTTTAAGACATTCCCAGACCTGAACACATGCTTTTGGCTAACTTACATCAAAAACAAAATGCTTTGAAGACAGCTGTTCCAAAAGCTCAGGAGCAACGAAGCCTGTCCCCCAGCACAAGCACATATGTGTCCTGTTGTTGGGCTGTGTGGTGCTCCACCATGGCTGCATCCCAATTCAGGGTCTGCATCCTTCAAGGCCGCATTTGAAGGTCGATTACGTCACAGCAACGCGACAAAGGCTCTCCCAAGGCTGCTCCAAATGCGGCTGACAAATGAGTCCTTCATTTGTCCGAATTTGAAGTATGGGTCAGTGTATCCTTCGCCCAACATATCCCAGAATGCATAGCGCAGCCTAGCCAATTCAGTTTGTAACGATGGCAGCAGCTACAGATTCAATTCAATTCAATTCAATTTTATTTATACAGCGCCAAATCACAACAAAAGTCGCCTCAAGGCGCTTTATATTGTACAGTAGATCGCACAATAATAAATACAGAGAAAAACCCAACAATCATATCATATGACCCCCTATGAGCAAGCACTTTGGCGACAGTGGGAAGGAAAAACTCCCTTTTAACAGGAAGAAACCTCCGGCAGAACCAGGCTCAGGGAGGGGCGGCCATCTGCTGCGACCGGTTGGGGTGAAAGAAGGAAAACAGGATGAAAGACATGCTGTGGACGAGAGACAGAGATTAATAACAGATATGATTCGATGCAGAGAGGTCTATTAACACATAGTGAGTGAGAAGGTGACTGGAAAGGAAAAACTCAATGCATCATGGGAATCCCCGGCAGCCTACGTCTATTGCAGCATAACTAAGGGAGGATTCAGGGTCACCTGGTCCAGCCCTAACTATATGCTTTAGCAAAAAGGAAAGTTTTAAGCCTAATCTTAAAAGTAGAGATAGTGTCTGTCTCCCGAATCCAAACTGGAAGCTGGTTCCACAGAAGAGGGGCCTGAAAACTGAAGGCTCTCCCTCCCATTCTACTTTTAAATACTCTAGGAACAGCAAGTAAGCCTGCAGAGCGAGAGCGAAGTGCTCTAATAGGGTGATATGGTACTACAAGGTCATTAAGATAAGATGGGGCCTGATTATTTAAGACCTTGTAAGTGAGGAGCAGGATTTTGAATTCAATTCTGGATTTAACAGGAAGCCAATGAAGGGAAGCCAAGACAGGAGAAATATGCTCTCTCTTTCTAGTCCCTGTCAGTACTCTTGCTGCAGCATTTTGGATTAACTGAAGACTTTTCAGCGAGTTTTTAGGACATCCTGATAATAACGAATTACAGTAGTCCAGCCTGGAAGTAATGAAGGCATGAACTAGTTTTTCAGCATCACTCTGAGACAGGATATTTCTAATTTTAGAGATGTTGCGCAAATGGAAGAAAGCGGTCTTACATATTTGTTTAATATGTGCCTTGAAGGACATGTCCTGGTCAAAAATGACTCCAAGGTTCCTCACAGCATTACTGGAGGCCAAGGTAATGCCATCCATAGTAAGGATCTGCTTAGATGCCATATTTCTAAGATTTTCAGGACCAAGTACAATAACCTCAGTTTTATCTGAATTAAGAAGCAGGAAGTTAGCGGCCATCCAGGTCTTTATGTCTTTAAGACATTCCTGCAGTTTAACTAATTGGTGTGTGTTACCTGGCTTCATGGATAGATAGAGCTGCGTATCATCTGCATAGCAGTGGAAATTTATGCTATGTCTTCTAATGATGCTGCCTAAGGGAAGCATGTATAATGTAAATAGAATTGGTCCTAGCACTGAACCCTGTGGAACACCATAATTGACCTTAGTGGGTGAAGAGGACTCTCCATTTACTTGAACAAATTGGAGTCTATTAGATAGATATGATACAAACCACTGCAGTGCAGTACCTGTAATACCTACAGCATGTTCTAATCGCTCTAATAAGATATTATGGTCAACAGTATCGAACGCAGCACTAAGGTCTAGCAGGACAAGCACAGAGATGAGTCCACTGTCAGAGGCCATAAGAAGATCATTTGTAACCTTCACTAAAGCTGTTTCTGTGCTGTGATGAGCTCTGAAACCTGACTGAAACTCTTCAAATAAGCCATTCCTCTGCAGATGATCTGTTAGCTGTTTGACAACTACTCTTTCAAGGATTTTTGATATGAAAGGAAGGTTGGATATTGGCCTATAATTAGCTAAGACTGCTGGGTCTAGAGATGCTTTTTGAGTAAAGGTTTAACTACAGCCACCTTGAAGGCCTGTGGTACATAGCCGATTATTAGAGATAGATTGATCATATTTAAGATTGAAGAATTAATTAATGGCAGGACTTCTTTGAGCAGTTTTGTAGGAATGGGGTCTAAAAGACACGTTGATGGTTTAGAGGAAGTAATTATTGAAGTTAACTCAGAAAGATCAATTGGAGAAAAAGAGTCTAACTTAACATCAATGGTACTAAAAGTAGCTGTAGACGATATTACATCTGTGGGATGATTATTGGTAATTTTTTCTCTAATGATAAAAATTTTATTTCTGAAGAAGTTCATGAAGTCATTACTAGTTAACGTTAAAGGGATTGTTGGCTCAGTAGAGCTCTAACTTTTTGTCAGCCTGGCTACAGTGCTGAAGAGAAACCTGGGGTTGTTCTTATTTTCTTCAATCAGTGACGAATAGTAAGATGTTCTGGCTTTGCGGAGGGCTTTCTTATAAAGCAACAAACTATTTCTCCAGGCTAAATGATGATCCTCTAAATTTGTGACACGCCATTTCCTCTCCAGCTTACGAGTTATCTGCTTTAGGCTACGTGTTTGAGAATTATACCACGGAGTCAGGTACTTCTGATTTGAGACTTTAGTTTTCACTGGAGCTACAGTATCCAGAGTCGTACGTAGTGAGGAGGTAAAATTATTAACAAGATAATCGACCTCTGTTGGAGTAGCGTTCAGGTAGCTGCTCTGCTCTATGTTGGTACAGGGCATTGAAGATGATAACAGTGGGTGGATTATATTCTTAAACTTAGTTACAGCACTTTCAGAAAGACATCTACTGTGATAAAGTCTACTCTCCACTGCTGTGTAATCAATCATTGTAAATGTAAATGTTATCAGGAAATGATCAGACAGCAGAGGGTTTTCAGGAAACACTGTTAAATGTTCAGTTTCTAAGCCATATGTTAAAACAAGATCTAGAGTGTGATTAAAGTGGTGGGTGGGTTCTTTTACATTTTGAGAGAAGCCAATTGAGTCTAATAACAGATTAAATGCAATTTTGAGGCTGTCATTTTTAGCATCTACATGGATGTTAAAATCACCCACAATAATTATTTTATCTGAGCTGAGCACTAAATCAGATAAAAAGTCTGAGAAATCAGAGAGAAACTCTGTGTAAGGCCCAGGTGGACGATAGATGATAACAAATAAGACTGGTTTCTGAGTTTTACAGCTGGGTTGGACGAGGCTAAGCATCAGGCTTTCAAATGAATTAAAAGTCTGTCTTGGTCTTTCGTTAATTAATAGACTGGTGTGAAAAATTGCTGCCACACCGCCCCCTCGGCCTGTGCTTCGAGGTTTCTGGTAGTTAGAATGACTCGGGGGTGTTGATTCATTTAAACTAACATAATCATCCTGCTGCAACCAGGTTTCTGTAAGGCAGAGTAAATCGATTTGTTGGTCGATTATTAAGTCATGTACTAACAGAGACTTGGAGGAGAGAGACCTAATATTTAATAATCCACATTTCACTGTTTTACTCTTTGGTTCAGATGTGGATTCTGTATTGTTCTTTCTTTTTGATTTTTTATGTTTAAGTTTTTTATTGCTGGTTTTTGGTTTGTTTTTTGTCTGTTTGGGAGCTGACACAGTCTCAATGGAGATGGGTTTTTGGGGGGGTAGCAGGAGGAGAGAAGCTGCAGAGAGGCGTGTAAGACTGCAACTCTGCTTCCTGGTCCCAACTCTGGGACCAGCGGCGTGGTAGAAACAGCGGCGGAGGACACTTACATTTATAAATGTTAGTTTGGAAGTAGCAATAGAAATGTCGAGATGCAAAAGTTAATGAAAGTGTAATTGTACATGTCAAGGTGAATTTATTCACAGTGGTTAAACGTAGGTGACTGTCCCACTGATGTTTAGCAGAACAGTTCGTTTCAATATTACTCTGTCAGGGTCACAAAATAAACTTTTTAAGGTATTTTAAGGCGAGAATGTAGCTGTGTAAACTCCAAATATCTGCTCGATTTATCAACACATCACATATTTGCAATAGTGCCCTGACATTTTTGGCCATGTCTGTTACCCACATAACTGAAACCCCCCGCGGTCTTTCACTACTCAGGTTAAACATGATATATAAGTCACTTAGATAACTAAAATGTTGTCGTTTGGCTTTTGTCAGTGTTTTATTTGTTGCAGTTCGGCTGAGATTAAAGTTTATAGTCTTCACACAGTTGAATATGTTGTACAAACGTCAAACAAAACCGATGAAACAGAAGTGTGAGATAGCTGAGAATGTCCTGTCATATTTTAGGGAGCAAGGAGCAGACAGCTGAGCTCATCAAACTCTGAACACCTGTTCACCGGTGAACTCAGCCGCTGTGGTCGGAGGTACAGCAACAGTATGCATGTATCTGTTGGGCATAACGGAGAGAGCTTTTTTATTTCTTTTAGTTCTAAGTTGGTACATTCTGCTGTGGGTCCTGTTCAGGGATTAACATGATGTTCTATTATAGTCTGTCTGTTGGGGCAATTCTGGAGAAGATGGGCCTGGCGGGGAAAATCACCCTGTTGCGTAAATACAAAGTATGTACAGCAGAACTGAAATGTGTATTAGTCGAACTTATTCATGTAAACCTGTACTGTTGCTGTTTTGCTGAACTGCCACTTTTGACTTCCTCTGCCTTTAGGATTGCAGGTATCCCACGTCAGGACAGGGGGTGAGTGGGAAACCCACTGCTGCTACATGGCCCTGGTTTGCCCTCATGGATGAGGTGTTTGGACAGAGACCAGGCCTCCAGTCCTAATGGACTCCATCCAGGAGGAAACTCCAGGGCCCAGTTCAGCAGTGGACAACCGAGTGCAGGATGAGCAACGGCAGGAGGATGAGGCCCAGCTGGAGCCAAGACCGGAAAAGAGAGAGAGGGACGGGGGGGGGATGAACAGGAGAGAGGACATGAGACTGCAGAGAGAAATGGAGGAAGACAAGCTGAGAGGATGGACAGGCTGATATGTTGACTGGAGAAAGTTGTAGTAAAAAAATGATTTCAGTATTGTAAATACAACCCATTGTAAAGAGTTACACTTTGTATGAATGTCTGTGCAAAATCTGTACAACCGATACGAAATGATTTAAGTTCTGTAAATAAAAGTCGTGGTACAGAGTCAAACTTTATTTGAATTGTTGGACAAACAATGTACAGCATTAACAGAATGTAGAAAGTCCTGTAAATAAAAATCATTGGTAACACTCCAACTGTATTTCAACTATTCTCTCATACTATGTACAACGTAACAATTTATGTGTAACTGCATTAAGACATTATCTGAACTGAGGGAATACCAACAGTGAAAAAAAAAAAAAAGTAACAGGATAATTAATCAGTAAGACTTCTCATTTAAGTCCTGAGTGCACAGGCTTAACTAGGCCTGTTATTTGGCTGAGCAGGAAGTCTTGGGCAGTGCTGTTCAATCTGCTGGACCAGGACCAAACACATGAATGAGCGTTTCCAGCTGAGCATCATACAGCGTGGTCGCCAGAAGTTGTTCAGGGATGCTCGTTTCCACTGTCCACTGCATCGTCTATCACTTTGGTTTGCAGGGCTGATGTAACTAACGGCTGACATGTCATTAATGTATGCAGAAAGATGCAAGAACAAAGTGGTGCAAACACTCCTGTTAATACAGATATGACAAGTAATATTCTAGCACTCTAACAATGCGCCACTAAAAGCTGTTAACAACAATCATGGTCCAGGGGTAGCTCCTCCAGTCCAGACACCTCAGCAGGTAGCTGGTCCCACCAGAGAGCACCACTGACTGCCTCCAAACCAGTCTCCCCCTCATCTCGAACGTCATCCTCGGGCTCATCCTCCGGGGCCATAACGTCACCAGCACCGAGGCAGATGTTATGCAGCACAGCACATGCTGTTATGACCTGAAACAGATGTTTTGTGTTGTAAATAACATGTTTATACATGAACATACACTGTAGTTCCCTTTATGTCATTATGATTATTCAAAAAAAAAAACAATGGCTATGTATTCTACTGACTTACATGAGGTACAAAGGTGTGGTGCACCTCCAGCACTTTGAGGAAGATGGCCCAGAACCTCGTCTTCATCATTCCAAAAGCACGCTCTATAATAGAGCGTGCTTTTGGAATGATGAGGGTCGAAGTGTGGGCTCCCACACAGTGGACTCGCCTCTTGTAGGGAGAGATGAGGTGGTGTGGATGTTGGAGACAGGGGTACCCTCCATCTGCTAGGATGAAATGCCCTGGAGGGGGGTAAATGGCCTGTCGGTACAGTGGGCTGTTGCGTAGCACCCTGGAGTCATGCAGGGTTATGGAGGGGAACAGTTTCCTGTTCCTGTAGCACAGACCGTCAGGGCCACTGCGAGGCTTGATGCAGACATGGCAGCCGTCAGTTGCACCAGCAGCTTTCAAAAAGGCTCTGTGTCTTGCCAGCTGTGCAAACCCATGAAACAACGTCTAGATCTTCAGGGGTCTGAGGGAGGTGGATGACCTGATGGCAAATGGCCACCACCTCCTCTGTGACCCTGTGGACGATGCGGTGAACAGTGGAACGGGGTATTGCAAACACCCTGGAGACGACTCTGTAGGATGCTCCACTTTCCAGCCAGAAAATAAAAACAAGGACCTCATTTGTGGCACCCCAACCATGTCTCCGATCCTGGTTAAGTAGATTCAGCAGCACTTTCAGAGACTGGTTTGTATTCAGTGTGACCAGTTTTTATGTTTCCCTTCTGTTGTTTTTTTCCTTTTTTGTAAGCTGTATCCACAATCGCTGAATAAAAATATTTAGAGTAAAAAGATTTGTATTGTAATTGTACACTGTACATTTACACATTGTATTACTTCTGAGTGTTGAACAGGTCCTTAGTCCATGAGATGTGACCTCAGCATGCCCGGGGTGAAAATTTGCTGAAGTGGGACCGTCCCATTTGACTGGGTCCACGTTGCCCTGTGGAGGGCAGTTTGCAGCATGTGTTGGGAAACCTGAGCCAGAAGTTTTTCTGTTCTGGTTCTGTGGGAAGCAGAAGTAAATAAATTCAAACCAAAGATAGAAGGCCAAGCACTCAAATGATAAAAGCTTAGATCGCTGCAAAAATCAAGGGGTTTCAGAAGCAAGTATATTTTCTAGTACCAGGCAAAATTAGGCTGTTTTCTTGGCGTTCCTGTGCTGCTGAGTTCTTCTTCCTGCCAGAACGAAGCCTTCACCTGACACTGCGTAGACACTCCTCCAGAAATCCTGCTGCTGGCCTGAGTTTTCTGCCAGGGCTGAACCACACATCCTGAAAAACAAGGAAACAAATATGATGTTAAAAAAGTTTGCAGTTGTCAAGTGTTCTTTAAAGCTGGAGCCATGAGATCCAACAGCACGCTCGACATGAAGAAGGCCAGTGTTCGCTTGTTAGGAGATCCAAGCCAAGGTTACACACTTTAATCTGAATGAAGTTACACAAACATTTTTGACAACTTCTCAGTACATTTGCAGCAGTTGTCATTATTTATGTGTCTAAATAAAAAGATGTGCTACACACCGTATGTTTTTAATAATCAGTGCTCTTCAGTGCACTGACTGAGAAACTGAGCAGTATTCAGGATTTTTAATTGCTGTTGTGTGGTGTGTGGATCCATTGAAGTGTGGATACTTATAGTTCCTGTGTCCCGTGGCATTTTGTCACGCCGTCCCTGTGCTCCGTGTTCCCTTTGTTCAGTGTCATGCCCGTGCCTCTGTGACTGTCGTGTGTTTCCTGTTTTATTTTGATAGTCTCTGTCCTGTGTGCAGTCAGGTCTCGTGCTGTGTTACCACCTGTCCCCATCCTCTCGTTGTGCTGCCCGTGTGTCTCTCTGTGCTTACTTCTCTGGTTCTCCGTCCCGTTTGTGTTTTCTACTTTGAACTTGAGTTTGGAGTTTCTAGTTTAGTTTTCTTGTATTTCATATTCAAACCTTCTGCAGCAGTAAAGCTGCTGCTTGTAGTTAATCCTCCTGTCTCCGAGTCCTACATCCTGCCTGCCACACAACACTTAAGGAAAGGAATCGTTTTAATATGCTCAAAAGATAACATTTCTCATTTTAAATTTTCATTCCAATGAATGTACATGGATAAAAAAGCGTGATGGCACAGCTGAACTTACAAATGTTGCTCCTTTGTCTGAAGAAACTCTGGTTTGCAGTTCAGTAGGTGGTGTAAGATCCAAATCCTCTAAAATACAAATAATCACTTTATCCCCTGAGCAATAAAAAAAGACTAAATACAAAGTTTGAATGTGTAAAATGGTGGAAATGATGTAACATTAGATCAAAACTGATAAAGAATCATTTGCTTAAAATCTCATTAAACACAGTTACTTACCATTGTAATGTAAATGGAACAGAGGAAACTGCAAATTGTGACCTGTGACTGAAACTCCAAAATAATAAAAAAAAAATATTTAGAATTCTAGTGTTGAATTTGAAAAAAGTAGCTATTGGTCAAAGGTCGAGACAAACACGAAAGGCTTTTGTAAACCATTTACACAAAATCATTTCTAATGTTTAAAACAGTCAAAGAAACGCAAAACTCGTTGCTATTCTCCTTTCACAGGATGGAGGGGGGGTGGGGGGGGGGGGGGGGGGACACAGTGAAGGCAAAGACCTTTCAAAGGACTGTACTGTCACAGTGCTGTTAACGATTCAGCACAGGTTCCCATCTTCAGAGTGACAATAGTGTCATTCCCGGTCTGTAGTTTGTACCTTTGTACTTAATCCAGGATGGCAGAAACACTTATGTGAAAACAGAACTTCCCTCAAATCCACTTGTGACTTTTTCAAAATCATGTGCGCACCGAGCAGTCTGGTGCTTCGTGGCCCAACGTCAAGGTCAGAAAAAAGAGTGTAGCACATCATTATTCGGTGTCTGTAGGCCTGGGATTTACAAATATTCCAAAAGCTGCAATTCGCACGAATAACTCGTTAGAAAAATCCAAGTTTGCCTCAAAGCGCACGGACCAGAAATGAACTACGGGCCCAATTTTCTGATGGCTCCAGGATAATGTAGCATGAAATGGTGTTTGGATTTCAGGTGTCTGTTTTCCAAGAGGGCAGCAGAAGTTACAACAAATACAACACAAATTTTCTTTATTCTACATTGAAAAGAAGTTCCCAGGGCCAGTTTCAGATAAAGAAGGATTATTCTGAGCTGTAAATCATGCAAAGCTGCTCTCACAATAGGTCACTTTCAACCAAGCTCCATACTCTGTACGTCACACCCCCGAGAAGGGGGTCTCCACATCATCAGCAACACATACACACACACACACCCTGACATCAGAGGTTTGCAGAGTTATGAAAAGTAATTAACTGTTGTTGCTCTGTGGTGATGCATGCTCAGTCATCCAGGTAATCTGGATGTTTTCAGGGAGAAACGTCTATAAAAGTGGCAGGTTAGCCTTCTTAGACAGAATTCAGTAATTAAGGGCATAAAATGCAAGAACGTGGAACATAAAATCAGCCTTTATGCGGATGATGTGTTACTTTTTCTCCAGAACTCACAAACCAATCTCTCTGGGGTGATTGCATTGATAAACTCTTTTGCAGTAATATCAGATTATTCAATTAACTGGTCAAAATCTACAGTCCTTCCGATTAATTGCTCCTTCCATAATTCTTCTTCTACACCACTGCAATCAGGAAATATAAAATATTTAGGTATTAATGTTTCTCCCAAGCTTGCAGATCTAACTAAATTAAACCATATCCCACTTTTAAAGAAAGTAGAAGGTGATCTGGCTAGGTGGAAATGTCTACCCATATCACTCATGGGAAGGGTTGCCGCTATAAAAATGATGGTCTTACCAAAAATAAATTATTTATTCTCAATGATCCCAACTAAACCGCCACAAGATTGGTTCAGATCTCTAGATTCATATATGTCCAAAACAAAAAACAACGCCGTTGTCCCCGAGTCGGACCGAGCAGCAGGTATACCGCTGCCTCGATGTCCACTTTTGTTTTACCATTGGTGTCACTAATTATGTTATGTTTTATGATTGTTTGCCCCTGCTCGATGGAGAGGAGTGTGTTTGGTTACTAAGCCTTTTTTGACGTACTTTTCAGTTTACTGATTAACGCTTGAGTTTTGTTTTGTTTCTGTAAATGGTGATAGCGGCTTGTCCGTCTCTTTTAGTTCAGTTGTTAATAGAAGCAGTAATAAAATTCTTTAATTTAACCATTTTGTCTCTCTGTCTCCTTTTTTTGACCCGGACACATTTTGTTACTTCCCCTCATCCCCTGGACCTTTTTAGGGGAACATAAAAACGTATGACAATGACCATGAACATTAGGAGGTACTTGATTGTAATGGAAAACCAGTCGATCCGTGTCGATCCGTGCCGAGTCAATCCAAGTAGGTACTAATGGAAAAGGGGCTTTAGATTCCTGAGAGGTGAGTCCAAGGATCAGGAGCTGATCACATTTAGGGATTGATAGATAGGATATAAATGAGCATACAGATACAGACTCCTTAAAGTATTATTGATCATTATTGATAAACTTGGTGCTGCAGCAGGGGCGGATCTACTGGGGTGCCACCCTAAAACAATCTCTTGCCACCGTAGTTTTGCATATGATAATGTTCTTTATTTAGACTTTGAGCCTTGCTACAATTAACAATGAATAGTGGAACAATGTACCATGTCGACCAATCAAAAAATTATATGGCATTTGGTTGTTTGGGGAGAGAGGCAAGCTTTGGATGTGACGACGGCAAGACGACATCAATAGGAAGTTCTGACATGTGAGAGATTTGTGACATTTAGTGTTCTTGGAGTGTGTAGTTAGTGTGTAGTATTGTGTGGTGTAGTCAGTGTGTAGTAACATGTAACAGTTTGATTACTTCTAATAAAAGCAGTGTGAATAGAATAGAATGTCTTTATTGTCATTGTCAGAAACTCAGAAACTTAAATTACAGTTGTAGTTAAAACAGCTGCCAAGACCATCGGAACATCTCTCCCTCTGCTATAGTACACGTGTTGCATCAGTAAGGCCTCTTGCATCGTGCCTGACCCCTCACACCCCTCACATGGACTCTTTTCTCTCCTTCCATCCGGCAGACGCTATCACAGCATCGGGCCTGATCCTCCAGACTGCATGACAGCTGTTTCTCACAAGGCATTGGACTCTTGAACTCACTACCTAACCCCTAACCCTATATACTGTACTGTGTATAGCAGAGATAACAATACAGTTTACTTTGACTTTGTGCTCCTCATGTTGTGTAGCTTTCTGGGTGTTATAGTTATTGGGCTACATGCTTATTTATTATATGGTGGATACAGTACATAAATTCCAAACTGGAGTTGTTTTATGTAACTGAGATGTTTAATTATGTGGTTTGAGAAAATAAGAAAAATGTTTATATAAAACATGCGTTTACTTATACTGCATTTGATGTATTTTAACCATTTATAATGCATATTACAGAATGTAACACCTGCATATGTATAAAGAAATGGCTTTGATTTTGCCACCCCATTTGATTTCCATGCCACCCTAAGAAAATTTCTCTAGATCCGCCCCTGGGCTGCACATCAGCGCTCGATTAGCAGGGCTGGAGAAGCAGCTCGGCGCTCGGTTCTTTCTGCCTCTGTTTAGCGTGGCGTTAGCTCGGTGTGCAGCACCGAGGGTCCTCCGGTTTGGTTTGCCGCATTCTCTTGGGTTAAAGATGGCGAGTGAGTCGGTGAAGCTGTCCAAAAACCTGCTGCGGATGAAGGTGAGTGAAGCTGCGCGTGCTAACGGACACGCGAGAGCAGCTAGCAGCCGATAGCTAGCAGAACGTTAGCTTTGTAATGCGCCGGCGCATAACTCCACTCAGAAATCTGATGATTTAAGGTTTTCTGCTTCACATGAAGTTTTAAATCTCACACAGAAGCTGAATTTTATTACCTGATGTCGAGTGTGACCCGGAGAGTAAATCGGTGTGCAGCAGAGTTAATAACAGGCTGTAAATGTAATTTATTATAAATAATGTGTGCCAGTCTGAGACACTAAAGATAAACTCTGACTTTAAAATGATCTGTCACGTGATGCGAATCTGAACCGGTGTGGATGCTCGGGTATTTGTGTTACGTCACTAATAATCTCCAAAAGTTGATTCTGTTTTTCTGGACGTAGCGTTTTGTGGGAGAAACGTAACGGAGAAACATAACAGTACATTTGCATAATGACTGAAACCAGCCCACTGAAGGAACAATGGGCTGGGAGCTCAGTTCCTTAATCTTAATTATGCAAATTCTCATGACCATTGATCAACAACCACTGATCAACAACCACTGATCAATGGCCATGAGTACCATTCACAGAGAGTTGGGGAATGGCTGTCACTAATAATGGGAACGACGGCTGAAATTCATGCTTTAAAAACTGTATCAGAACCGGATATGACGTCCAGGGGGCGGTTATAACCTGCAGAGTGCTGGTTTGTTTCCTGGGGAGGCTGAACCAACGTGGAGGAGATGTTTCTGCGGCCTGATGCCTTGACCAATGAGACTGAAGCCCTCTCAGCTGATTTTCACCTTTACTTTAAAAATCTGGTCGGCAGATGTGGAAGATTTCACACTGAGAGAAACTGCTGTGGTTCTCTGCAGGAGACCTCAGCCAATCACAGCTGAGTGCAGTAAAATCATCATTCATGAGTGCAGGTGTGGTTAAAGCCTCTCAGACACGTCAGCTGAAAGTGACGTGTGTGTGTGTGTGTGTGTGTCTGTGTCCACAGTTCATGCAGAGACGTCTGGATGCAGAGACGAAGAAGCAGCTGGAGGAGGACGAGCGGAGGATCATCAGTGATGAGCACTGGTACCTGGACCTACCCGAGCTCAAGGCTAAAGAGTACGTATGAGCGTCATTCAGGCTCCGCCCACTTTAGTTCAAGCAAAATGTATAATTCAATTCAATTTTATTTATATAGCGCCAAATTACAACAACAGTCGACTCAAGGTGCTTTATATTGTACAGTAGATCCTACAATAATACATACGAGCCTATGAGCAAGCACTTTGGCGACAGTGGGAAGGAAAAACTCCCTTTTAACAGGAAGAAACCTCCGGCAGAACCAGGCTCAGGGAGGGGCGGGGCCATCTGCTGTGATTGGTTGGGGTGAGAGAAGGAAAACAGGATAAAGACATGCTGTGGAAGAGAGACAGAGATTAATAACAGATATGATTCAATGCAGAGAGGTCTATTAACACATAGTGAGTGAGAAAGGTGACTGGAAAGGAAAAACCCAGTGCATCATGGGAATCCCCGGCAGCCTACGTCTATTGCAGCATAACTAAGGGAGGATTCAGGGTCACCTGGTCCAGCCCTAACTATATGCTTTAGCAAAAAGGAAAGTTTGAAGCCTAATCTTAAAAGTAGAGATAGTGTCTGTCTCCTGAATCCAAACTGGAAGCTGGTTCCACAGAAGAGGGGCCTGAAAACTGAAGGCTCTGCCTCCCATTCTACTTTTAAATACTCTAGGAGTATAACAGCCTCGCACCGTCGTTAAAGGACTTTCTTCATGCAGCTGCTTAATGTGCAGTTTTCTGAATGGACTCTGGTTTGAAGTCTGAACACACAGTGAAGTGTGATTTAAGTACTTAGGGGTCAGAGGTCATGTGATCATGGAGGCGGATGATGTTATTCTGGAGGTGTTCCTAATACTGTGGCGTCTCTGCTCCTGCAGGAACCTGATCATCGAGGAGAGGAGTTTCGTTCCCTGCGAGGATCTGAAGTATGGCCGACTCTCCTTCAGAGGCTTCAATCCTGAAGTCGAGGTGTGTCTCATTTCACGCCCACTTCCTGTTTTTATTTTGACCCCTGACCTCGCGGAGTGTCAGATTACCTGACTGCTGTGTTTGGGAGGACACAGAGCTGAGAAACATCAGTTTGTTCTTCGTGTTTTTAACAATAATCAGCCTCCATTTAAACCAGCAGGGACTGTGTCTGACTGAAGGTTACCATGGAAACGACCAGCTGTTTTATTCATGTTTAAATTTTGAGCAATGCTGTAAGATCTCAGCTGTACAACTGCAGCAGAAGCATCCCAGTACGACCCTGCCTCTGTCACCTGGAGGCTTCAGGTGTGTCCTACCCCCTGACTCCTCACCCTGGGTCCTCTGTCCTACCCCCTGACTCCTGACCCCAGAACAACGAGTCTCTCTGAGTGTTTGCTCTGCAGCATTTAAACTGGAACCATCCTGTGTGTCCCTGCAGAAGCTGATGGCTCTGATGAACCCCAGCGAGGAAGAGGAGGAGGAAGAGGAGGACCTGAGCCAAATGCAAACAGACGTCACAGATGAAGAAATGGCTCTGAGGTACGAACTGTTTCCCTCTGATGCTGAAGCGCTGCGTTTTTCTGCTGTAGCTCATTTCTCACACACACACACACAGTGTGTGAGGCGAGGCTCTCATCTGCTGTTTTTCTCGGCAGGTACGAGAGCTTAGTCGGAAGCATGAAGAAGAAGTTTGCAACGAAGCGAGAGCGAGTGGCGCAGGAGGCGGACGAGGAGAACCAGAAGGAGGTGAAGAGAGCATTCGTGAAGCCTCAGGACTGAAGACGCTCGCGCTCCAGATGTTTTTAGACATGAGGCTGCCGTGGAGCAGCAGCTGTCTGGATGTTATACATCCTGCTTTTATGACACGAGGAGGACACGAGCAGCCTCAGAGCTCCTGAGAGCTGCATGTTTATTCCCTGTTTGTTTTTTAATTCTGTATGTGACTCACCTGAGGTGTGTTTAAAGCCACGCCTCCTCCACTTGTTTGCTCGTCATGAGGAGGTGAAGGTTAGTTCAGACCTCTGAAGATGTAAAACACAGACTGTAAATAAAAGATGGAGGCTCGCAGAGGTCAGCGTGTGTTTATTTCAGAGTGTCTCGTTTAAGCTCGAGTGTTGAAGTCCCGCCGGCTGACAGTCGGTGTGTTTAAAAACGGGTCGAACATGGCGGCGGTCGATGAACGGGAGGAACCAGCCCGTCTGTCCGGAGGTGTACAACGGTCTGGGCCGGGTTGCCAGCAGAGCGTGACATACGGCGTTCGCCACGGGAGACGGATCCACGGCTGACTGCCGTGACATGCGGGCCAGAACACCGCGTAGACACCCCCGTAATCTGCCCGAGCCACGGAGGAGAAGGTGGCAAGAAGCTAGTCTCCGCAGCGAGTGGCGGCCTCCTTGTTCCCAAAGGTGACTGAGAGGAAACCAGTTAGAGATGACGGTTTAGAAACGTAAAGTGTTAACGAATATAAACGTAAATATATGGAAATAATTAGAAAACTTCAAACTGAAAATAATTTTACAGTAGAGTCACACATGAAGTTTGGATAAATTAAAATTTCAAAATAAAAGTAAAATTGTACCTTTCTGAGTTACTGATGTTTTAACTTTCAGTAAAACTTCAGAATAAATTCAACCCTGCTCAAAAAACTCAGGATGATGTGTAATTCAGATATTTCCACTTAAACAAACATCTTTAATAAGAATACGAGCCTGTTTGTAATCTGATGGCAGCAACACGACAGCTCCATGTTCCCACTGTGCAGCGTCCTGTCCTCTTTTAACTACAGTCTGTTGCGGGGTGGGAACTCGAGGGCCGGCGTCCTGCAGGTCTTAGACATGTCCTTGATCCAGCACAGCTGATTTAAATGGCTAAACGGCCTCCTCAGCATGTGTTGAAGTTCTCCAGAGGCCTGGTAATTAGAGCAGGGCAATATGACCAAAAATATTTATCACGATATACATTTGAAAATTTGCGATAACGATATAACTGACGATATAATTGACACAAGACAAAATACTTTACTCCACTTTATTAGTGCAAAAAAACCCCTTGAGGATAAACTGTGTCTGATCCTCGCTTCCTGCTCGTCCAGTCTGAGCGGGCTGATGCTCGCTGAAGCACAAACGATGCGTTCGTGCACGGAGGTCAGAGCAGGCATGCGGCTGTTTTAGTTTTTAATCAATGTTTGCTCCACACAAACGTTAAATTCCTCCTAGCAGGCATTAAAGAGTTAATTTAATAATAAGGCTTTAAAATAAGAGCAGCTTTGCTTGATCCAGACCAAAATCATCCTACTTTATCTTAAACGTCTTAATAACAACTGTGTTCAACTTCAGGAAGTCAGACTCAGCACCCTTCATTGCTTCCACACCTGCAGTTCCCCTGATGTCCACTAGAGGCTCTGCAGTGAGTCATCTCATGTTAAAATAAACACGTTCACCGGCTGATGCAAGAACTGAACGCCTGTACGGAGGCACGATGTGTCATAACTCACCTGTTTGAACTGGGTTCAGATGCTTTTTTTCCACCAGAAAAGGTTTAAAACTGTCGTTTGGCTGTGAGTCGCCACGCTCTGTCACAGAAGAGTTTACATTTGCTTTGATGTGAGATTTACCGGAAATCCATGACTTGCATAGGTACTGCTGACCTCTGATTGGCTGATAAGTTCAGAGCAGGCGTGTAAAATCAGCACCGGTGAGCATTACAGGTGTGTGTTACCTGTTGCTCATGTGTCACCAGCACGGCCTTGTTGTGCAGCGTCACCAGCACTTCCCTCGTCCCGTCCCAAACATCAGCGCGAGGCTTCAGCTCAGCACCCCCCCCCCCCCCACTCGTCGTCTAGCGAGGCAGGAAACACGCCAGTCCAACATAAACACACCTGATCAGTAATTAACTGACTGCTGAAGCCGACTTCTCCTTTAAACAAGCTCACTGATTGGACAGAAGCATTTCCTGCAACCTCACAATGAAACCAAACACAGCGTTGGTGACAAACAGGGTTTTATTTTGAAAGTCACAGTTGACTGGGCATGGTCACCTACACAGACGTGTACGTTTTCAGGACTCGTCTATACGTGAAGACTCTTAGCACACAGATCACAGACAGGAAGTGCTCACAGTGTACGACAAGACAAACATCATTCAGCCAATCAGGGTGGAGGATGAGGATGAGGTCGGCTAACGTGGGCTCGACGTTCAGGCGAAGTTCTTCTTCAGGAAGTTGATGAGGCCGTTGGTGGACGAGTCGTGGGAGGTCACCTCCGAGTCGTCCTTCAGCTCCGGCTCGATCTTCTTGGCGAGCTGCTTCCCGAGCTCCACCCTGCGGCGGAAAGAGGCGGGTCAGCAACGCAACTTTACACAGCAACGCTGGTTGGTCAACAACATTTATTTTGTAAGGGAAACGTACGGAAGACTGCTGGTGCCAATGGGGCAAGTTTGAATATATATAATAATAAAAGGCGCCTTTAAAGACCCTCAAGGTTACCTGACAAAACAAAATGAAAACATGTAAAACTAGAAGAAGACGGCGTCACGAAGGGTAAGCAGTTCTGAATACATGTTTTAAGACGTGATATAAAATAAATACAGTGAAAATTCATTGTTTTAAATTAAATACAAAAAACCCAACAACTTTCATTTCTTTAAAAAAGGGAATGTATGGAGGTCTATTAGTGGCAGCAAAGTGACCGTTCAAGATCGTTAAAAAAAATTAAAACTAAAAAATAAATATGTTTAATCGTAAAATAAAACCCAAACGTGGAAGCTTAATCTACCTTAAACCCGAGTTTAGCCCCGCCCAGGTGTGACTCACCCCCACTGGTCGTAGCTGTTGATGTCCCACATGACGCCCTGGACGAAGATCTTGTGCTCGTACATGGCTGAAAGAACAACACAGCTCTGTCAGACTCCTCCTCTTTAAATGGACACACCTGAGACGTTATTGGTGCAACTGAAGTTTACAGTAACCGGAGATCACCTGCAGTGACTCCGCCCACAGCAGCATGTTTGATTAAAAAGCCAGAACTCACCGACCAGAGCTCCCAGTATGAACGGGGTGAGCTTCTTGAAAACGATCGAGTTGCTCGGCTTGTTCCCCAGAAACACCTGCAGAGAAAAACGTCATTTAAACGCTGGAACGTCGACACGCTATACAGTCACCTGACTGTTTCTACTCTGATGGTCACACACAGCTGTGTCCAGGTGTGCGCTCTTACCTTGTGTGGCAGCAGCTTCTCCAGAGCGTCTCCCGACATGCCGGCGGCCTCCAGCTCTTTCCGAGCCTCGTCCGGAGTCTTTCCCTTCATCAGCGCTTCGGTCTGAGCCAGGAAGTTTGCCACCAGGATCTGCATGAAGCACACGACACCTGTGAGGCGTTACATCATCCAGGTGTGCTCTCGGTTCCTCCAGCTAATCAGTTCAGCCTGGCTATGGTAACGTTAAATGTTCAGACCTTGTGGTGGAGGTTGTTTCTGATTGGATGCTGAGACTGAGCAGGAATGAGGAAGTCAGCAGGAATCATACGAGTGCCTGAGGAAGGACAAGCAGTCTGTTAACTCTGGGTATTGATCACAGGCTGAACTGTTCAGACGCACGAGGCGGCGAGCTCCAATCAGATCAGACCAAAGAAGAAAAATCTGTCTGGCCTCAGTAATCCAGAATAATCCAGCTCGCTGTGCTGTCGTGGGAGAGTTAAAGAAAGCATTCTACACCATCAATCATCTGTGGGAGGAGCCCTGTGGTATCCAATCACAGCATCTCCAATGCTCTGCTGGGTTCCACAACGTTCTCAGATCAATAAGCAGCAGATCAAAGACACTCAGGTGTGCCCCTCTCACGTCTCTTATCAAATAAAAGACATCTGATTATGTTTACAAAAGGACCTGTACAGGTGTTTCCACAGGGGGAGGAGCTTCAGCTTCAGGCTCGGGCGCTGCAGGTACGCGGCACGTCGTCTGCGACCATTTTAACTCACCTGTGCGTGGATCATGAAGGTTTGTTGTGTGACCTGCGCTGGGACTGCAGGTGTGATAAGCTGCCCTGATGTTCACTAACGAGCGGTCACTGTTACATAATTAAAGGGTGGAGCTTCACCTTGGTGGATGAGCTGGTAGAAGGCGTGCTGCCCATTGGTCCCCGGCTCGCCCCACACGATTGGTCCAGTGTGGTAGTTGACGCGGGCGCCATCTTTGGTGATGTACTTCCCATTGGACTCCATGTCGCCCTGAAGACCAAACAGACGGGTCATCAGCGCCGACATTCATCACGAACACGAAACCCCACGCCGCAGTCTGATGTAATGTACGGTTTCTGTGGTCTGCTGCGCGTTACGTGACGCAGGCGTCACACCTGCAGACCCGCGTCACTGACCTGCTGGAAGTAGGCGGCGAAGCGGTGCATGTACTGGTCGTAGGGAAGCATGGCGTGGGTCTCTGCCTGGAAGAAGTTGATGTACCAGACGCCGAGCATGGCGAGTAGCACGGGGGCGTTCTGCTCCAGGGGGGCACTGCGGAAATGGTTGTCCTGGGAGGAGGGGGGAGGAGGAGAGTTTAGGTTCATGCTCCTGCTGTCAGGCTGCACACGCTCTGCTGACTGCAGGTGAGATGTTCACCTGCAGTCAGCAGAGCGTGTGCAAGTAGTGTGCACAGAGCGCGTGCAGAAACAAAGGGCGCCATTCTCTCGCCTATCACATTCGAGCCTGAGTTGTGAAAGTGTCCTGTTCAGTAACTTGACGGGAAGCGTGGAAACATTTCAGAGTGACGCAACGATCAAATAACACGTGTTGAAATCCGTTTTTGTCCCGCAGACGAACGTGAAGTAACTCGCTTGCAAGAAAGCAGAAGAGACGCCGACGTACCATCCAGTGAGCTCCGGAGAGAAGCTGCTCGAAGTTCTCGAAGCCTGAAACACAAAACAAACCAGAGTTTACTAATCAGGCTCTCAGAAGGAGGGACATTAACTCAGTCATGCACATATCAACAGGTTGAAGCTCAGATCGTTGCAGAGCAGCTTTGCTTGATTCTCAGTCCAGCATAATCCTTCTTTGCTCTGACAGGATGACACCATCACTGATCGATAACTTTGATCGATGATCGGCCCCGGCGACAGCCGAGTCACAGACGTACCTACGTGCAGAGCGATGGACAGACCGATGGCCGACCACAGCGAGTAGCGACCTCCGACCCACTGAGGACGAGCAAACATGACATCACACAGTCACTCCAATCAGAGCACAGGCAGGGCAGCAGATCGTCAAAATAAAAGCAGTGACGGGAAGCAGCGAGCTCGCACCGAGCCGCTTTCAGACACTTCCTGTCAGTTTGTTTTCAGTGGAAGGATGGCAGCGTTAACCGAGGTCACGACAGGAGCGACCTCACGAGAAACACAAAGGAACTCCGACTACGGTAAAAATCCAGAGCTCCTTAAATGTAAAGAAAAGCGATGAATTTAACTGTGAAGGAGCCAGAATCGACACAAACTAATATTATTAAATAAATAACGAGGGTCGACTCAAAAACGTCACAGAGGAGCCGTGTTACCCAGGTTACACGTCACCAACCCGCCGCTGAAAACCATCTGAGTCACATGCATTCATAGTGACATCATCCTCATCGTAACAGGCGCACTTACGTCCCAGAACTCGAACATGTTTGCCGTGTCGATGCCGAAGTCCTTCACCTTAGCCTGAAGGAGGCGGAGACAGAGGAGGCTGCAGGTGATCTGATTAGGGCAGCATGTGTGTCTGCGTGCGTGCGCCTGTCTGTCTGTATGTGTGTCTGCATGCGTGTGTGTCTGCCTGCATGCGTGTGTGTGTCTGCATGTGTGTGTCTGCATGTGTGTGTCTGCATGTGTGACTCACTGAGTTGGTGGACAGAGCCACAAAGTGTTTGGCCACAGCAGATTTCTGTGGAGGATGAGAGGAGAGAAGCTAGTGAGCGTGATGGAGAGATCACCACCCGACCCCTGACCCCGTCTGCCTCCATTTTAAAGTGACTGTGTGTTTTAGAGCAGCTGCGTCAGACTCGGGTCTACTCACGTCGGCGGCGGTCTGCAGGAACCAGTCTTTGGCGGACTCGGCGTTGGTGATGGTCTCCTGGGTGGTGAAGGTCTGAGAAGGTCAGAGTGAGGAACGGAGAGTTAGCAAACAATAACTCAAACCAATAGAGTCTCTCGAAACTGAAAGCAACTGACTGAGCACGCTCAGACCCAGGAGTTAAGTGTGTGTGTGTGTGTGACCTTGGAGGCAATGATGAACAGGGTGGTCTCGGGGTTCAGCTTGGCGAGCGTCTTGGCCAGGTGAGTCCCGTCGATGTTGGAAACGAACCAAACGTCCGGTCCTCCCGCCGAGTATGGCTTCAGAGCCTCCGTCACCATCAGAGGGCCCTGAACGCACCACAACACAGTGAGTCACATGACCGCTGACGCGAGTGCGTGCGAGAGCTGGGCGGTCACTCACCAGGTCGGAGCCTCCGATGCCGATGTTCACCACGTCAGTGATGCTCTTCCCGCTGAAGCCTTTCCACTCACCACTGCGAACTCTCTGTAAACGCACGACAAAGGTCACGACCTCCAGGTGTCACACGCCTTGACACACGCTCACATACACACACACTCACCTGGCAGAACGCCTTCATCTTGTCGAGCACCCTGTTGACCTCGGGCATCACGTCTTTGCTGTCGACGAGCATCGGCGTATTGGAGCGGTTCCTCAGAGCGACGTGGAGCACAGCCCGGCCCTGTGAGCGCACGCGGTGACAACAACGGGGTTAGCAGTGACCCCCTCACACAAACGCACACACGCTGATGTCGGAGTCAACTCCGAGTCTGAGGGCCACCTCACACTGGGATATATCACCATGGCAACAGATGCTGTGACCCTACCCTGCTCCCAGGTTAGAGATCAGCAGGTGTGACATCACCATACTGATCAATCAGATCTGTGGAATCCCCCGATCAGGTCAGGATCCATCAGCACGTTCAAACAGGTTGAACTTTATTGGTACAGGAGCCATTTACAGTGTTCGTCTTCATAGCACTCTATGTATTCCTCTTTGTCAACAATCTGATTGGATGATGCCAGCCCCGCCCCTTTCAGGTAAAATTATAACAGCTTCCTGTGATCGATGACGTTTAGATTTGAACTCAGAATTCACCCTGAAAGCACCACAAAGTGATACAAACGTGTTTACGTAAATATTTAAGATTTGTGATCCATCGTGTTGATCAGGAGCTGCTCAATCAGCCGCTGCTGAGCAATACATTGACCTTCAGCCTGTGTGTGTGTGTGTGTCAGCAGCTCTGAGTCTGCGCGGTGTCAGGTGGAGGATGAAGAGCGTCTCTGAAACCAACAAAATAAAGGCATCGTGGTGCGTTTGAGTGTCAGTTGGAATTTAGATGCGTACAGGTCGAGCCTGCACAGGTGTACTTTAACGCGAGTGCACACACACACACACCTCAGAGCCTCTGAGGGCTGAATCATTTATTCGCTCTACAAACCTTTCCTCGATCGACCTGATAAACACCTTCGTGGGATTAATGATGTCAGGATAAGTGAAGCTAGAGGAAAGCGGTCACGTGACCTCCGTTCCCCTTTTAGTTTCTACGTCGACGTGTGAGGAGGCGTTACCTCAGTGAAGTTGATCTTCTCTCCGGAAAACATCCTCTCCCGCGCCTCCTCCAGCCCCCGAGACTTGGCCTGCACACAGGAAACACACGGGCAGCAATCAGGTGACTTCAGGAAGCTCGTTTCACCACCAGGAAGCGGTGACATGTTGACACGGCGCCCGCCACTGGTGCCGTGGCGCAACGCTTCTCTTTCCAAATAAAGTGTGGAAACCTTCCTGTTTCACTGAAGCTCTGAGCAGATAAGGCACGCCTCCTCTGCTCACCTTTAGCTGAACCTGCTGCTACAGGTGAGCTCCAGCTGCCTTTCAAAATCAAAGACCGAGTGTGTTCTCACCAGGGCCAGGAGCATGGCCAAGACGTCCTGGTTGATCAGGTTCTTGGAATAATCGATCAGGATGTTGCCATCGTCCGTCTGCAGGGTGGTGCTGTGAGCAGAGCCAAAAACCTTTATTTACACCCAGTTTCACAGACACGCACAGAGCAGCCAAACACAGAACCTGAACAACAACAGAGCCGACCGCCTGAGGGTGATGAACGCCGCATCACCCTCAGCTCACAGTGTGAGGGTCCAGGAAACGCCTCACACCGCCTCCTGTGATGGTTCTGCTCAGGCTCCCTCAGCACGTGGGCCTCTTTCACGCGATGACTCAGTCTGTCTGCGGATGCGTCACAGCGCACGTACCCGCGGGCAGACCCGGTGCCCGGTTCTCCCACCCCCGGCTCCTGTGCTTCATTACCGCCCACATCCCGCCCTGTCATCGGGCGAGCCCCCACCGGGGTCCGCTTCCTTCAGATTTTCTGCTTTCATTATCGGACAGAGGCGCCACAGGCCACCTGTCGCTCCCGTGACAGTCTGCAACGTAAACGTCAGTATGAGGTCAACCCCACACCTGAGACCCACCTGTGAGGGCCTCGTGGTGTGTTGGTGAACGCTTAGTAAGCACGCGCGCAGGTTCGGCACAAACAGGAAATCTCTGCCGACTGTCCGATAATGGAAGCACTCGTTTTAGCAAGCAGCTAACAGTAACCCGTATCGGTAGAGGAGGGAGCCACCGGGTGTCGGGCCTCTGGTCTGCGGGTTTCGGGCTCGGTACCGGGGCGGGGGGGAGGGGGGGGGGGGGGGGGGGGCGATGATGACGAAGGGAGTACGGGGGTGGGGGACTTACAGCGGAAACGCGCGGAGCGGAACGGTGACCTTGTCGGTCACCTGCGGTCACAGTCCGAGAAGGAGAATCGATAACCGGGCGGAGCGCTGAGGACCTCCAACCCCGGAGATACGTCCTCCGGCTGTCCTCACCTGAACCGGCCGAAGCGCTCCGGGTCGGACTCGAACAGGGCCCTCATGTTGAGGCTCGCGCCGTTCGCCTCGTGCCACTGCTTCAGCTTCTGGAAGTTTGCGTCGGCGGTCAGAGCCATGATGGCGGCTGCTCGGTGCTCGATGTGGACAAATTGAAGACGCTCCCCGGTGAGACTCGACCCTCCGCGGCCGGTGCTGGACTGACTGAATGTGGTGGAGAGTCAGGGAGGAGCACCGCGGGGAAAGAGCCGCTCCCAACCAATCACAGCATAGAACCCACCGCCCGAGCTCCGCCCACAGACCCGACCCGTCACGTCCTCAAAGGCAGCGGGACTGAAGTATGGAAGCCGATTAGTGACGATATTGCGTCGCTATTGCGACAGGGCAGATCTACGGGGTTGGCATGGGCTGGCATGTGCCACCCTAAAATGCTCTCTTGCCACCCCTAGTGCCATCCTAGCTTTGCATATGACACTGTTGTTTATTAAAATAAGCTTTGTATCTTGTTCTATTTAATCTCAAAAGCCCTTAAAAACAGTCAGTGATCACTGTCGGCCTCTCTCGGTTTTTATCACCACTGTTCATTTTAAAGCTCAGTTTTTAAACCCTTACGATGTAACTCCAGCCCAGCCCATGCAGCAGTATATTAATGAATAACCTGGTATTGTGGATGGATTATCTCAGTTGTTCTCCTGACTGAAGTTTGGTCCATTTACAGCAGGGGTGTCAAACTCAATTGCACAGGGGGCCAAAACTCAAGGCACACTTTAGGTCGTGGGCCAAACAAGATAAACATTTACTGAACACATTAAAACAATGTTTTTTAAACATAAATATGAATAAAAACAGACAGGAATATTATTCCAGATTAAATAAACTTAAAAAAAAATAAATAAACTTTAACTTTAAATATTTTGCTCTTCATAAAAATATATCCTGTCAAAATTATGCAAGTTAGAAATATGAACATGCTGCCAAAAACCCCAGAAAAAATAAATGAAAGCATACACAAGGTTCGAGCTGCATGTAGACGGAGCTGGGCATTGCTTCAGGAATGGAACTAATAAACTGTGCGGGCCATTCAGTGTCGTACTTTCCCTTGAGTGTATCATTACACTGCAGCTCCATCTGAATCTGCACAGGTGCAGTTCAGCAAAGTCCGCTGACTTGGTTCAACATTACTTGGCAACAGGGAAAGTGAGGCAGGTTGCACTGGTGCATTTGTGACAGCTTCACTTGAAATGCCTTCACCGCATCATACAGGCCATGTCCATGAACTGACAGATTTCCTTGCTGAGCTCAAAAACTCTATTGAGAACTTTTCCCCAACTCAGCCAACGGACCTCTGTATGATGAGGAATGTCGGCAAACTCTGAATCTATTTCCCACATAAAAGCCTGAAATTGACGGTGATTTAAACTTTTAGCTCAGATAAAATTCACGGTTTGCGTCACGGTGATCATTACATGCTCCATTTTTAGGACTTTACCACACAGTGTTTCCTGGTGTATGATGCAGTGATATGCTGATAACTCACCGGTACAGTTCTCCTCCTGCATCTTTACTCGCATCCTGCTGACTAGTCCGCTTTTTTCACCGCACAACACCGGCGCTCCATCTGTTGTAAGTCCAACAAGTTTGTCCCAGGGCAGTTTCACGTCGGTTACACTTTCTTTTCCTGTCGTTGTCCCGTGCATCGATTTAATGTTCAATATTTCCTCTCCACGGATGAAGATGGTCAGCTGTGCAATGTCCATCATGTCTGTACTTTCATCCACAGCAAGAGAGGATGCAATAAAGTTTTGGCTTCTTTCACACAACTGTGTTCTTAAATCAGTGGCCATCTCACAAACCCGATCAGCAATCGTATTTCTCCTCAGGCTCACATTTGCCAAAATCTGCGTTTTGTCTGGATACAAGACGTCGCACAGCTTCATCATGCAGCTCTTCAGATTGGTACCGGCTGATTTGGCTCCTCTGCTACAATAAAACTTGTTTTCACAACAGCTTCACTTTGTGATTTTGCTCTGGTGAAAAAAGTCTGCTGAAATGTCAGATTCTTCTTTAGCTCTTCTACTTTCTGTAGTTTCTGCTCTGCATTTAGGTTTTTCAGCTTATCCTGACGTTTTGTCTCGTAGTGCCGTCTTACAGCCACATTAGCTCCACTAATAAGACACACGGGTTTACCAACAATGTCTGTAAACATATATTCAGTCACCCACTGGCGCTGAAAGGCTCTGCTTTCAGAATCAACTTTTCTCTCCACCATTGTGAGCGGCTAGCTTCGCAATAACAGAAGTTTGACTTGATTGACGGGAATGTTCCCAGTTAGCCTAGCGTTCAGCAAGGAGGCTGCAGCTCTGCATTATGGGATCTGTAGTTTGTATATTATTAGCGCCTCATGTCACCGGGCCATGCATAACAATAATAATACATCTATATAAAATGATCTCGCGGGCCGGATATAAATGTACGCCGGGCCGGATGTGGCCCGCGGGCCTTGACTTTGACACATGTGATTTACAGCATCCTGCCATGCGATTGCATTTGTCTCTAACCATCAGGAACCCTCACGTTAACTTTTATCGAGTGGAAAAAAGTTAGCGTTCATCCTGCAGCTTCACTGTGTTTATGCTAACATAGCTGTGTCGCTACAATCACGTAGCACATCATTATATACCAACTAGCCCAACTTCAGTAACCCTACAAACGTCACTGCTGTTTAGTTTTCTGTCTTCATTTACGTTGGAAGTGATAGCAGAGCTGTACGTTTGAATTCTTTCAGAAATCTCTCAGTCAGAACATGCTATATCATGTTTAGACGGAAACTAGCGAGCTAACTTCTAATGCCGTTAAGTTTTTTTTTACTTACTTCCGACAAGAGAGCCTCATTTCTGCTGTTCAGTACTGAACAAATTTAAACTTTTTAAAATTATGCAAAATTGCAAAATGCTTAGCTGTGTCTCTAATCAAACCTCTGTAACTTTGCTCTGCTGCACTTCGTTTTTGATCTACTGCACAATATTTTTAAGGTCATCTATAAAAACCCAGACCAGGAAAACCGCCTTCATGTTTTTCTGTGTTTTATCCTGTTACTTTGACACAAAGTCCTTTGCTGTGACGCTCACATCTTTGATGAAGTCTCACAAGTGTCAGCTTTCTTTTTATAGATATAAAAATATAGATATGTACTGATAAGTGATCAGAATTATAATATTTCTGACTGTCTGAGGCAAAATTTCCCCGATTCAAATCAAATCGAATCGAATCTAGAAATCAGTGACGATACCCAGCCCTAAGTGTTACACACACACACACACACACACACACACACACACACACACACAAACACACACCATTAGCAAATGGTTCAGCCCATAGCGTGGATCGGATTTCTTGTTTTCTGTAGCAACAATGCCTATGATTGTTCCCAGAGCACATTTAAATCAACACCATGGGCATTTCAGATTTCACACAGTTGGTTGTTACACTCTGGAAATGGACTGAAGGTGAGTCTTACTAATGCTCTGGAGTCAACGGATACGCTGCACCTCCAAATCACATGACTGATTTAAGCTGCCATAGAAACGAGCTGCAGCCACGCTGAGTCCACCTTGTGATCAAAGTTCCAACTTCAATTATATACTAGTTTGTAAACTTCATAGCTAGGCCACTAAAACCTATCTATCTACCTATCTATCTATGTATAGATAGGTAGATATAGACATATATTTATATAAGTATTTTTTTTCCTGAGTACTATTGTCACGTTTGTGCGGGAAGAAATGGTAATTTTCTAAGGACATCACAAAAAATGTACCATGTCGACCAACAAAAAAAAATATGGCATCACGTGGGATTTGCTTGTTTAGGAAGAGGGGGAAGTTTTGGGAATGATGGCAGTGAGAGAGAGATGGCGAGTTTTGAGATGTGAGAGATTTGTGACGTTTGGCATGGAGTGTGTAGTTACTGTGTAGTTAGTGTGTTGTGTATTTGTTGGATACACCTCCTGCTGTCAGACCTGCAGGTTTGGTGTCCCATTTTTTTTTACTGGCTCAAATAATTTCTGGGGCATGCTATTGTGACTCCTGGTTGTTCTCACAGTTTAGTTTAGAATAGGTGCACAAAAAAGGCCAGAAGCATTGGCTGCATTTTTAGATAAATAGTTGTATATAACTTTATTGTTTGCAAAATTTGTGCATAAGTTTTTAAAATTTACATTTGAAGTTATGAAACTAATTTACTAAACATGTCTGTGGTTTTTACAGTAAAAAAAAAACTACTAGAATTTTATGTTTTTGTGTGATTTCAGATCAGTTTTGTTTATACAGCATGTCAGTAGCAAAATAACTGTAAATTCAGACACTGAAAACAACGATACCAAACAAGGAGAAAAAATTAAAGGTAAAATACAAACGTAAAATCAAACTGTAGTCAAAAATGTCCAATCATATTTTGGACTCAGAGGGTTAACCCAACAAATCCTGAAAAATGAGGTTTGAATTTTGGTGACCAGTGTTTTCATCACGCTGCAGATTTCTGACACTTTGTGTGGATTTAAGCAACAATTTGATTTTTTCTAACAAAAAACAAAACCAACTGAAGTCAGACCCGTGTTTGTAACTGAAAAACCTGATGTTGTGTAGTTTTGTGGATTTTATACTCACTGGGCTGCATAGTTATGTATTATAGGGGCTACAGTCAAACTGACATACTCACTCATGTTCACTCATGTGGAGAACATCCACACAGAGAGACCCCACCCACATGGCGGCGTTAAACTCGGGAACTTCTTGCTGTGAGGCCACAGGCATGCCACCATGCTACCCTTATTTAATAGAAAAAATCATATATAATTGTTATAAATATGTTTTAAAGTGGTCTCATCGATGTAGCCCCCTCTGGCAGATATAACAGCTGAACACAGCATGGCATTGTGTCTCCAACAGAAATCAAATATTCTCCCATATCTGTGGACGAAGGTCCCATAAATGTGGACCTTGTAGGCTGCTTTGCTTTCACTCTTCTGTCCAGGTCATCCCAAACCAGCTCGATGGGGTTTAAGTCTGGAGACTGTGCTGGACACTCCATGTTTACAACCTTACCGTCTTGTTCTTTGTTCCTGAGGTAGTTCTGGCACAGCTTGGACTTATGTTTCCTGCTGTAGGATGAACCCCTCACAGACTAGATGCATACCAGAGGGTCCTGCATGGTGCTGCAGAGTGCTGTGGTAGCTGTTTTGGTTCAGGGAGCCTCTCACTCTGTACCAGTCACCGACCCTGGATCCAGCAAACAGCCCCAGACTATCACACTTCCTCCTCCATGTTTGACAGTTGATGCCACTCACTGTGGAACCGTCCTTTCACCCACTCGACGGCGTACAAAGATCCTGTGTGATGAACTAAAGGACCTGCAGCTTGAAGTCTTCTCTTCACAGCTGAAACTGAGACTTTCTTACTACGACCACTATGAAGCTGCTTGAAGCTGTTGTCCTGTCAGCCGCCATCACACAGCTGTTAACTCTCAGAAACTTGTCCTCTGGTTCAGTCGTGTCTTTGGGTCTGCAGACCTCTTCCTGTCACAGTTTCTGAGCCTTTGGATGCTGAAGGAAACTGTGCTCACTGACACCTTGACTTTCTTTGCAGTTTCTCTGTAGGACAGACCGACATTTATAAGTGTTATGATTAGGGATGGGTATCGTTTAGGTTTTATCCGATACCGGTGCCAAACCGGTACTTTTGAAACGGTGCCGGTGCTTAAACGGTGCTCGAACTGGTGCTTAAAGAATGGAGAACACAAAATTGGTCCAAAAACCTCTCATGTTCAGCTGTTTTTTGTAAAAAGATAACAATGTTAGCCTTTTCTGCAGCTATAGGGCATATATGGTATCACTCTTGGCTGGAAGCAGTGCTTAAACAATGGAAAAAACACAAACTTTGTCCAAAAACCTCTCATGTTTAGCTGTTTTCTATGGGCTCAAAATGTGGTCATAAATATTTTGTACTTGTAAATCAGATTTGTATGTGTAAAAAGAATTTGTGTGTGCGTAAAAAAGATTTGTATGTGTAAAAAAGATTTGTGTGTGCGTAAAAAAGATTTGTATGTGTAAAAAAGATTTGTGTGTGCGTAAAAAAGATTTGTATGTGCGTAAAAAAGATTTGTGTGTGCGTAAAAAAGATTTGTATGTGTGTAAAAAAGATTTGTGTGTGGACTTAGCCAAAAACCCCCTGCAAGTTACACGTACGGATTTTGACCCCGTTTTTCTTCCTTTCATCTGATTGGTCAATGTCATGTCAATCACAAATGTAATAATCCAATCAGAGGACAGATGGGTTTGGCTGTCGGAGGGGCACTTTTTTGAACTGCAGGGGGAACACGTTTTGTCAGTGATACCTACCTTGGTACAACACCGGTCGTGTCACGGCTTATTCCCCGATTCAAATCACAGACAGGATCCCAAAGTTGTTTATGTTTTTAAACCCATTTTGCACAGAGACATTTTTGATGTATTGATAGCAGTGTTGAATATTCTTACACAGTGAAAATAACCCAACTATATGTAAAATAATGACACCATAAAGATGGTTTTTCTTTTATTTAAAAGAAGCAGTGGTTTATTTAATTGCAACCTGTAATTTATTGCAGTTAACTTCGGTTTAATTGTGTACAAAAGGTTTGAGGTGTGGAATAAACTGCAACGGAGTTGAAAACAAAATATGGGTGTGTGTGTGTGGGGGGGGTGTATTGTAAAACAAAGGGGGGCCTAGCGAAAACAGTTTGGGAACCACTGCTGTACACTATGCCGGCCACTTGGTTATGGCGCTCCATGTATGCCCTGCCTGCTAGCATCTTGCACCCTGCTGTTATGTGCTGGATTGTCTCAGGGGCATCTTTACACAGCCTGGGGTCTTGCCCGCTGTGATAGACCCCAGCCTCTATGGATCTTGTACTCAGAGCTTGTTCCTGTGCTGCCATGATCAGTGCCTCTGTGCTCGCTTCAGTCCAGCCACAGAGAGGATCGATCGCTTCAAACGCACGGTCAGAGCAATTCAGGCGCCGCTCTGCGTTCGTTTCACGTTCAGTCTGAGCTGCTGCAGCTTTTAGAGGAACACACCTGACTTGACGACCTGGGCTCAGGGTGGAGCTCACAAACCTGTCCACGCGTCTCTGCACTCAAACACCTGTAATTATCATCAGACCCGGGTGGAGACGCAGCTCACCCGAGGGAATGCTGAGGCAAGAGCAGGCGAAGACCCCGATGAGCACCGAGCAGCGGCGTGCACCGATGACCTGGAGCACCTGTGGCGGCTCGCGATGATCCCGCACCAGCCTGTAACCCCGCGACACAGATCAATCACCTTTACACCAAAGTGTTGAGGATGACCTCTGACCTCCAGCAGACACAATGAGCAGGCGGACACAATCAGTGACTTCAATTTATTTTGCTCGTGTCATCATTAAAAACAAAATTATTTTCAACAAGTTTGATTTTTAAACACGTGTCAAAGTGCAGCTCCCACACCTACGGAGGCCCATCACGGCCAAATATAAACTCCAGTCCATCCAGCTCTTACTCTGCACCTTTACTGGCCCTGATGAGCTTCCGTACTGGCCTTTAAATCAAGTCCTGTGACACATCGAGTTCAAAGTCTCTCGCTCCCTGTTCAAGTCTCTCTGTGATTGGACGCCGGGTGCATCGACCCGTTGTCAATCACGGCAGCGAGAATCAAACTGAGAGGATGTGTTCACCGCCATGGAAACCCTGAACGCATCCTCTGAGGTCACACTGCACGTGCCTGGCTGCGAGGGGGCAGAGTCAGGACTCACGTTAGTAAGAACCCAAGAGTTTGAATATTGCTAACCTACGATGCTACAGCGAGCTCGTGCTTGTTCTACTTGACATCACTTCCTGCAGCGGCTACGGGCTCGCGCTTCAGGGTAAACGTAGCGCAGAGATATTTAGTGTACGAACGAGTTAACGATGAGGAAAGTGCAAAACGCACTCTGCTGCGGAAGACTTTAAATGGCTAAATCAAGAAAAAGCTTCAGTTTTGTCTGCAGACGCTTTTAATGTGTCAGAATCTGATTTCAATCATCTGTACGTGTCTTTAGGACTCTCACAGCTGACAGCAAACATCGAATATCACGCCTGATTTAGTTCATTTGTTTTTAATGTGTCAGAATTAAAAGATTTCTAGCACTTCCTGCTGCTGCAGGTTTCATTTCTCTCTTTATAAAGTTTATTTGACGTCTTTCCTGAACTATCACTGAACACGCTCAAGGAACATGAAGTGAACCATCTACAAGTTATTTTCTAAACTGTGGCATTTTAAACCTTCCATACAGCAAGTATGGAATTCTAATGAATCTGTGGAAACGGATTAATTTAAGCATTAAACGTCCTCCGTACTTCCCGCAGCGCCTCCAACTGAAAGCAACTATGAGAAAAACAAAATGGCGACAAAGGTGAACTTTGACCTTTCGGTTAGTGTGTGACCCGGGAAGAAAAAAAACAAAGAAAAAGAAACGCCAGTGACGTGTGCACGTCGGCGGCTACGCTAACGTGAGACCGCGACACAAAGGGAGAAAACGCCAAACCCTACGCCACAACCAAAGGAAACGCGGGAAAGAAACAGCGAGTCGGAGGAGAGGACGTCACGACGCGTGAGGGCGAGCGGGTCGGCAACGAAGAAGAACGCAGGAAGTCTACGTAGCAGTAGAAAAATACACATTACAAAGGTGAGAGCGAGCTGGCAGCCATTTTGGCGATGAAGTTAGAGGAAAGTAAGTGCCCGTAAAGCTACGTCAGCAGGCATTGGTCGGACGAGTCGTCACAGACGGCATGACAGAAACGCCTCGCAAATACTCAGCACGGCTGCCTGCGAGGGTTTCTCGCCGCTGCCAGACATGGAAGGTTACGCTGCATCAAGCGTCGACACCGGTGCTGGTGACAAATACACAACTTCATTATTTTCAACAAAACAGCAACAACTACTCGTCTTCCTCTGAAGAAGCTCCGCCTCTGTGCCGACGACTCCTCCCGCCGTTACTACGCCGCCACTTTGTCGTCCTTCTGCAAGAAAAACAGAAACAAACGCCAACGTTAGCACCGAGAGGCGACGTCAGACTTTAAGGTCAGAAGGACAGGGGCGGAACTCCAGCTCCTACTTCCTCAAGTCAGGAGCCCTCTAACCCTGCCCCCTGAGCCTTCACTGTCTTGAAATTAAAACACAATAACGTGACCTCACCCGGTACGCCGACAGGTCGGCGAACTCCCGGCCGGCGAACTCCCGGCCGGCCTGGTTTCCTCTGTATCCTCCCCTGTAGCCGCCAGCGCCTCCCTGCGGCGGCCCAAAGGAGCCCCGGCTGGCCGGGCGACCCCGCCCACCGCGATAACCTGTGCCGCCGCGGCCACGGTAGCCCTGGCGTCCTCGGCTCTGACGCAGCGGGATGCCGAAGGTTTCAGCGTTCATCCGCCGCTCCTCCGCCCACGTTTGCCTCCGCTCCCTGCAAGAGAAACAAGAGGAGGCGGTGAGGGAGAGACGCAGCACGCTACAAACAGGAAGTGGTCGGGGTTATGGTTAAAGCGACTCACCTCGGGAACCCCGACCCTCCGGACCGCTCGCTCGTCTTCCTGCCGGACAGAAAACATTTCACTTGTTAGTGACCGCCACCCCATCAGTGTACAGAAGCCACGCCCACACTGACAGCACTCGTACCTCGTGTCATCGCAGGAGATGTTGTCGAAGAACGACTTGGACTTGTCGTAGTAGCAGTTGGGCCCGAGCGGGTCGCACTCGTCGTCGGCGTTGCTCTCGCTATTCTGAGTCTCCACGCCAGAGTCGCCTTTATCCTCGCCGTTGAGTGCCTTCTCGTCTGTGTGGCGAACAACAGAAACGGGACACGCTCAGACGAACGTTACACTTAACGCCACATTTCAGCCCACTGTCGGTGACCTCACCTCGGAGCTTCAGCTTGCTCTGGAACTCGCGCTCCAGCTCCTCTTTGTTGAACTGCGCGTTGGCGCTCTCGAAGTCAAAGTCCTTCTCGAACTTCATTGGGCCGTCCCGGCGCACGTTGAAGCGTCCTCTGCCGCGGTGACCGCCTCCTCTGCCGCGTCTGTTAGACGGAGCACCCGCGGCAGCTGAAGAATAGAGGGAGAACGAGGAGGACATTAGTTACCGTGGTAACTAGAGGGGGAGACACGAGGACGTGAACTGAGGCACATCCACGATGACAGACGACCTCGCAGCACTTAGAGGTAATGTCACATGTTAGCAATCACACATGCAGGTAACAGGAAGTCAGGTGACACTCGACTGACTTCCTGTTACCTGATGGGACACCGTGAGGATGGACATCACGCTCCGATTGGCTCATACCGTAAACACAGAGCAGTATGTGTGGTGCCGACGCCATATCTACAGGCCAACCCTCCCTCACAGCCTCACCTCTCCTCGTGTCCACGCTGTCCTGTGAGTGCTGCGCCTTCTGGCTGCTCTGTCCTGAGGAGGCTGTGCGGCCATGGGCGGGGCTTCTGCGTCCCAGGCCGGGAGCCGGTGCAGTAGTGGTAGCGGCTGAGGGGGCGGCGCTGACTGCCTGATCCAGGACCGGACTCTTCCTCAGAGGGTCCAGGCTACCTGGGCTGGTTCGACCTGCAGAACCGGGGGAAAGGTCACAGTTAGTGCGGCGCTAATCAATCATCAATGATCACGCCAAGAGGAAGTCATATCAGAGAAACTGAGCAGGGCGTGCAGGTGTTCCTCACTTCCTGCTTCAGCACTGCAGGAGGACAGGAAGTGACTCATACAACTCTTCAGCATCACACGGTGGCGAAGCAGCGCAGGAATTTGTGCTGACCTTTGAAGTCATTTAACACAAAGTAAAGATTTTACAATAAAGCAAAAACACTAAAAGGCAAAACCGCGATTGGGTCCGTGACACGATTAAGTGAAACAAACATTTGCAGTAACAGTAAAGGCGACATTCTCACTGCGTCTCTGCTGCAATCGGGATTTCTTATAACAACTGGTGAGCAGAAACAAAGCGCTGCGAGTGGCAGCTTCAACATCACAGCTGACTTTTAATCCTCTGGACCGCCTGGAAGTCATGTGGAGCAGGAAGTGAAGGCCTTGATGGCTCAATCACGCCAACGCCACAAACCACCCCTGCTCGCTTCCTGTGGCATGAGTTACGTGGCACAAGGGTCACGGACAGACCCTGAACCCTTGGATTTCATGCCCGCCGAGAACCCCACCCCCCTGCTTACCTGCAGCACCAAGCTGCGGCGACACCAACGGGCTACTGTTGAACTGGCTGTAGGCGGGGACCGGGGCTCGGCTGAAGAGGCCGTAGGAACCGGCAGACTGGAATGGGGTTGGCGCCGCGGCGGACGAGGAGCTGGAGCTCATAGATGACTGCAGGAGGAGGAAGAAAGGTTAAAGGTCACATCAGCTCCTCGTTTCATTTCTCGCAGAAAACTGAAACAGGAAGCCTAATTTGTCCCTTTCACAGTAAAAGTCCTGTGATAGCAGAGGGGACAGATTAAAATAAAGCTCTCTCACACACAGCTCAGCTTACAGGAGGTGGTGGAAATAATATTTCAACATAAGATGGACTGGAAGTGGATCGGGTCAGGACCCTCAGGTCAGAGGGGCCAAGTCCAATCAGACGGCCCACAGGCCAAACACGACCTTGCCTCCTCAGGACGGGCGTACCTGGACGATGGCAGGGTCCTGGGGCAGCGAGCAGGTGGGTTTGGGTGGCTCGCACACGGTCAGGTCCTTGATGTCGCTGCCTCTGAAGATGATGTACTCAAACGTGTCATCCCGAGGCGGAATTGGCCGGTCGGTGGGCCGGTCTTCAGTGCCGAACGAACGAACTGTCAGAGGAGGAAACAAAGTGCTGTTAGAATCACAGGTCAAAGGGCAAACAGGGTTCAAACCACCCCTCTTAAATTCACCCTAATGGAGCACCAAACGCCAATTAGAGCAGAACAGTAGTCTAGGTGATACCCCTACTACAGAGAGGAGAGCATTGGGTAACCTAGTTATTGATCATTATCAGACGTCAGGCACCTAATGGCGGTCAGAGGTCAGTAAATGGAGCTGTGGTCTGAGCTGGGAGGAGACCGGACACATCTCCTCTCAGATCACCCAGAGGACCCGGAATACCTGCAGAGGGCTCTGAGAAATCTAAGGAAACACATATACATACAGCCCTCACTCTGGTGTGTGTTTTGTTTTTTTGTTCCTGCTCTGTCACAGGTCACGTGACACCGTGCTTCACTCGCACAACATAACTCTTGGACATACCACCACAAAACCACGCGATCCACTATACTACTTGTCCCGGCTCCGCCTGCACCGGTCTCTGACGCGCACTCAGTGACGTCAGAGAGTGCGGTGAGCAGGTGAGGCTGACCGGAAACGAGCCTGGTGTCGGCTTCCTCTACTGGCTAGCGTTAGCCGGTTAGCTGAATCACCTGTTACTCTACCTGCGCACAGAGAGCTGCTGTGAGCCGTCACAGCAGTTTAGCCTCTCTTTATCCGCTTGAACCCGAATAAGTCGGTGCAGTTTCATGCTAGCTCGGCAGAACACGCTTTTGTGACGAATGTTAGCATGATAGTGTTAGCCAAGCTAACCGTGTTTTCCAATGGGTTTAGTTTAGCGTGCTAAGCTCGGCTAAAACTGCTAATCACCGTTGTTTATTCCCGCGCAGCCGCAGCTCAGCAACACAAACAAAGCTTAAACCGAGCAAGAGCATAGCCGCGAGCCCTCCACTCACGCGGCAGTGCTACCTTTAGCCAGCGCCACTGTCGAGTTCTCGGTGTCGATGGTGTAGAGGATGCCCTCGTAGCGGATCTCGGCCTTGGAGATCAGGCTGATCTTGCTGCCGAGGTAGGGGGTCCCGCCGCTCATGGTGCTGTCCGTGACTGGGAGCTTCTAGCAGAGAAACGGACAGGCGCCTTGTGTGAAGTACACGCGAAACAGAAACGATCCTCCGGGGGGTCTGTGTCTGCTGACTCTACTGCGCTCCGCGGCTACAACATGGCTACCTGCTCCTCCATCTGAGGCTCTGAGCGCGGGGGCTAACGATACTACCCAGCATCGCGATATTTCACGGCTTCGTCAGCTGTAGATCTGAGGACGATAGAAGAGACGGCAGCTGCTGGCCCTCATATGGAACAATAGAACTACTCTACCATAGCACCATACCAATAATAAACGCTTAATTAAAAGGATCAATTTTATTTTCTTGATCTTTTATTAATATTATTTTATTTATTCACCATCCAATGTTTGTCTGAAGCGCGGTCAGTTTCCACCTTCTCCTGGGAGCTCTTCCCAGGTCAGATATCTTTAACTTCTAGGAAATATCCTCCAGAACTATCTCAGCTGCCTCCGGAGCTCCTCGCTCACCTCTAAAAAACGGAAGCTTTAGAGCTGGAAGCAGGAAGGGCCGCGTGGATCTGTTGAAGTGGTGGATTGTGACAGTTCACAGATGTAAACATGTGTGGAATAAAATCAGCAGGATTTATTGACCAGATTATTGAGAAATCTGATTGATAGATAGAATCTGATCAGGTTTCTCCTGGATCCTTTTGTTTTCTTTTACTCCACTTTTGTTTTTACGGGTTATATACGAAGCCTCTTTGTCCTCGTTGGCTGAATTGAACGGAACTGAACCTGTGTTCAAATAAAGTTTTGAGTGGCTGGACTCTGCCCTCACCTGCGAGCTCACCTGTACACAAAGAGCTGCGGCTCTAATGGAAAATCTGCCTCTCCTATCTCTATGCTCGGAAGCGAGCCGGATCCTCGGCGCATGCGTACATTCTAAAATACGATTTGCACAACGGTCCAGCATCAAAGATGGCGGGAGCCTCCGACCCACTGGAGGACATGCTCTTCAATGAGGTGGACGAGAAGGCGGTGAGCGACCTGGTCGGTTCTCTGGAATCTCAGCTAGGCGACCGAAAGCCTCCCGCGCCTCCGTTTTCCGCTGGGAAACGAGACGCGGCTCCGTCGGCCGCGGGCCACTTCTCAGGGAAAGTGCGCGGAGCGGAGTCCGCGGAGCAGCCGCAACAAGGACATCCCGGAGCGGTGCTGACCCCGGAGCCCACCGCAAGCGAGCCGCCGTCCGCCGCACCGCTGCCCTCGTCTACCTCCGCCGGGCCCGTGGGAGCCAGCCTGGCCGCGGTCGGACCGCCTCCGCCCGCCGGTTCTCCGGGACCGGGAACTCTCGGCGCTCCGGCCGCCGGCGCTAGCTTCCCCCGGGCTGCGGTCCCGGGTCCGAGCGCTGCGGAGGCGGTCAGGAGCTCTCCCCCCGGACTGCAGAGCGTGAACGGCGGTACCGGAGCCGCCAAGTTGGTGAGCTCTCCCGGTGCTCCTGCGACCGCCGGGGCCGGCCCCGCGACTTCACAGCCCGGCTTCCCCGTACCTCAGCCCTCCGGGGGCTCCCCCTCCGCAGTCCTGCAGAGGCTCCCCAGCCCGGCGGCCCAGAACGGGCTCGACCCGCAGGGCGGCCCGCCGGCAGCCTCCGCCTCTCAGGTCGTGAACCACAGCAACCCTCTCGTGCACGCCAAGGTGCTCGTGCCCAGCCAGCCCGCCACCGGAAGCTCGGTCATCCTGACCGGCACCCCCCCCACGGTCCAGGCCCCCATCAGCCACCCTCAGACCGGGACCAGCACGTCACCCTCCCCCGGGGCTAAGCCCGCAGTCAACGGGGTGTCCCAGCCCGCCGTGGCCGTGGTGAGGCCGCCCGGACCGGCCGTGGTGGCCACCTCCATCCCGCAGCAGAGACCCGGGCTGGTGGCCGCCACCACCCGGGTCGCTACTTCCCAACCCTCGCTGGCTGTCCGGCCCCAGCAGCAGACAACCATCCAGCTGCCCCAGGGCTTCACCATGCCCCAAGGTGAGGACACACACACACTCGGTAACAGACACACACTCTCTCTCTCACACACACACCAGGTGACCCACAGTCTCCCAGCTGATCTGTGAGCCGATCAGTGATCGATCAGTGGATAGTAGTAATCGATCGTCCCTTTGAGGAGGACCTGTTGCTGTTCAGTAACTGATGGATCTGCTGAGAGCTGGCGGCGTCTGATGGAAGGCTATCGATGAAGTGATCAGCTGCTGATCAGTTTATGCCTGATTGATCGACTAATCTGAACGTTTGATAGTTGCAGCTTTGAGTTTTTTTGTTGTGTGAATGTTAAATCAATAATCTGGTCAGCAGGCAGATTATCAGACCGAGGTTGGCTCTGTTTGAGTTCCTGCTCCTGCTGTGTGAGCGACAGCGACCACATCAGTGATCAATAAAGGATTCTGATCAGTGGACTAGCTCGAGTCTCCAGCCCCTCAGGGTCACATGACCATATTCAGCACATTGTTGAGAACGATTGATTATTGATTGTGTGGGTTGGTCAAAGGTGAGAGCTGAGACAGGAAGTGAAGAGTCAGGTGTTGCGTTCAGGCGTAGAACCTCTGCTGTGCCATTGGAGGAGAGCGTGCACTGAGTCATCAGAGCGTGCTCAGTGTGAGTGTTTTGGCCTGCAGCTGTCAGAGGGGGATGATTTGCGTTTCTATGGCATGTCGTTGAGTCTCCGAGGTCTCCTCTCCTTATGCTCCTCCCCTCAGTGAGACTGCCTGACCCTCCACAGACACTGGGCGAGGCATCGGGACCATGAGTGTGCGGCCTGGCAGCACGCGCTCGGTTTACAGTAAATGTCCTGACCTGCCCCCCTCCTCCTCCTCCTGCAGGTATGGTTCTGGTCCGGACTGAGACGGGTCAGCTGGTCATGGTCCCCCAGCAGGTCCTCGCTCAGGCTCAGGCCAAGACGCAGCAGAGCCAGGCGGTGACGAGCATCACGCAGAGACCCGCCACGCCGACGGCCGGCACCACCATCCGGGTGAGCACTGCCCCCACGGTAAGCTCCGCCCACACACTGCAGGTACGAGAGTTTTTTACTTCACATTTAATTTTTGTTTCACTGTCATACTCCCAATCTGATGAGCTTGACCAATCACAGTCAAGTTCTTCAGTAGGGGTGGGTTTCAATAATTGATTTTCTGATTAAAATCGATTCTAGCTTGAATGAGGCGACATCGATTCATTAAAATCCTGAATCGATTTTTAAATATACATTTATTTTGCCCGAAACGCCAGAATCTCAGGCTAAACCTCACAAAATTTCTACAACCACCAAACAGCTAAAACAGTAAATGAGAGCAGGCGCACGGACTCTGCACAAAGACGTAAACACAAAGCACGGACCCGACGCATCAGAATCAGCGAGCTGTCGGCTTTTAGCCCCAACGGCGTGCCCGTGTACGCGCCATCAGGTGAGAAAGCTGACGGCTCACAGATTCTGATGCGTCGGGGGGTCCGCGCTTTGTGTTTACGTCTTTTTTTGCGCTGATTCTGAAGCTGCAGGTTTGTCTCTCTCCAACCAAAATTTACTGAACCAGCTGCAACAGAAGATCCAAACTACGCTTCACATAAACATCGTCATGAATTCACTCTGACTTTGGATGTTTTGCTTCCACCACGAAAAAGTCACACTTCCTGCACAGCTCTCTCTCTCTCTCTCTCTCTCTCTCTCTCTCTGTGTACTTCAAGAACAGTTTCCCGTCTAAAAATCTGTTTTCTGCATTATTACGCACCAGTCTACCGTTGTTTACAACGCTGTCGGCCGCTGTGGTTTTTTTGTTTTAATTTAACTGACTTCTGACAAGGAAGCGTCATTTCTGCTGTTCAATACTGAAGAAATGTAAACTTTTTAAAATGATGCCAAATTGCAAAACACTCAGCTGTCTCTAATCAAACCTCTGTAACTTTGCTTCACTTCAGCAGCATCAGGTAATGTTTATATGTTGATTCATGGTTTTCTTCTGTTTTTGATCGACTGCAGAATATTTTAAGGTTGTCTGCTATAAAAAGCCAGGCCAGGAACATCTCCTTCATGTTTTTCTGTGTTGTATGCTCAGTTACTTTGACACTAAGGCATCTGCTGTGATGTTCACACCTCTGATAAAGTCTCACAAGCATCAGCTTTTCTTTTATAGCTGTAAAAATATGGATATGCGCTGATAAATGATCAGAATTATAATATTTCTGACTGTTGAGGCAAAATTTCCCCGATTCAAGTCGAATCGATCATATCGGGACCTTGTGAATCGGATCAATACCCAGCCCTACTTTTCAGTTTATTTACTGCTGCAGCCAGAAGTCAAGCCCCTCCCCTTTTAAAGCTCTGGGGAGGGGCTTTAATGAAGTAAAAAGGAAGTCCTTCTGTAGTGCTTTTTTGTGATTGGTGGAACTGATGTTACCTGATTTTGGTTGTTTTCCCTCCTCCCTGCTGTCGGCAGGCACCGGGCACCCCTCAGACCGTCCGCCTGGCCACGCCTACTCAGACCAGAATGATTCAGCCTCCCTCCACGACCGCCGCAGTGCAGGTGTGTTTCCTCCTGGCAGCACGTCATGTGACACCTGATGGTTATTTTAAGCCTCTTTTCCACCAGTCTCTAATGTTCCATTAACAGTTAGTACCGCCTCAGCGTGCGTGGGGTTGTACCAGGTACGTTCGTAGTAACAGGTACCCACAGGTACCACACGGCTGTGGGTCAAACTGTGTGGTCGCTCGCCTGTGATGAAGGCGACAGACGTGTTAAAGACCCCGCCTCACCTTCCACACCTGAGCTTTAAACTTTTAAAAGTTATCAGACCGCCATCTTCACACCAGGTCTTTATTTAGAGCGAACGCGGCGGCGTGTGACATCCGAGCTCAGCCTGATGGTGGTCATGTGACTTGTCTGTTTTCTGTTGCTTTACAGAAGGCGCTCGCAGTGGCGCCTGGCGTCACGCCGGTATCGGTGAAGATGACGACCCCCCAGAAGACACCGACGGTGATCACGACGGGGGGGACGCCTGTCGCCAAACCTGCCGGTGTGCCGTCCACCCCCATGACTGGCACACCGGCGCCCGCAGCTTCGCCCGCCACCAGAGTCACCGTGGTGTCCCAGGTGGGTTCAGGTGTATCCGGCAGGTTTGGGCTGCTGTGATGGAGGCACTTCCTGTTTCTGACCCTCTGTCGTCCTCAACAGGAAATGCAGGAAAACGTGAAGAAATGCAAGAACTTCCTCGCCACGCTCATCAAGTTGGCGTCCCACAACTCGCCCTCACCGGATACCTCGAAGAACGTGAAAGCCCTGGTGCAGGACCTGCTCGTAAGTAGCTCCTCCTCCTGCTCACTGCCGCCTGATTGGACCTATGGGGTCATGTGATCGTATGATGCCGTCTTCATGTTTTCAGGACGCCAAAATCGAGCCCGAGGAGTTCACCACTCGGCTGCAGGCTGAGCTGAAGTCCTCCCCACAGCCCTACCTCATCCCCTTCCTCAAGGTACTGCTGTAGTACTGCAAACACTACTACTACTGTTACTGCTGCTTTTACTGCAGGCGTTAAGCGTGTGTGTCTCCACAGAAAAGCCTCCCCGCTCTGCGGCAGACGCTGCTCAACAGCCAGCAGTCTCTGATGACTGCACCCCCCAGCGCCGTGGTCACGCCTCCGGCCACCCCTGGCTCCGTCACCGCCACCACCATCAGGCCGCGGCTGCCCGTCAGCCCGGCCGGCGGCACCGTCCGTCTGAATGCACCCATCGGCACGGCGGCTCTGGTAAGAATCGTGAGGTTAGAGGTCAACAAAAAGAGTTTTGTAACCTTTGATCTTGTAAATATGAAAATATTTCGGATGTTTTAATTTGGAAAAACGCTCCAGCTGCAAACCTGCGTCAGACTCGTTTGTTCGGACTCTAACGTCCTCACCGGAGCGCTGCGGGTAACCGTGAGCACGCCACTCGCCGTCAAGAAACAAGTGAACGCTGACCCCTCAGAGGAAGTCTGAGGCTCAGCCCTCTGTGATGATGATGTAATGATGATGTCATGATGCTCTCCTGCAGCCTGTGTGCAGACCTGGAGTGCAGACCGTGCAGGCTCGGGCGCCGATTGTCTTCAGACCTCAGGGTGAGTTTATCGAGCTGCTCGGCGCACCTGGAGATTCACTTTTGTTTTAAGGGGCGGAGCCTCCCGCAGCTTAAGCTGCTCAGATTTAAATAAATCGGCTGTTTTAAAGGTTAAAAAAAGCAGCAAGCGCCACCACCAGGTGGCAGCAGACCGCAGGGTTATCAGGCCTGTTTCACAGCTGGTGGGAGGAGTTTTTTTAATTTTTTTAATAAGCATCGCTTTTTTCCCTTTTCAGCTACGCTGCAGGTGAGAGGACCCACAACCATCATCAGCAAAAGCCCTGTGAACCTTGCAGCTCAGGCCAATCAGAAGAAGCTGAGCGATCCAGGGGGCGGGACGTTCAGGTGAGCAAAACTTTATTTAAAAAGTAAAAAGCGCGAACTGAGAGCAGCGTCTGTGACACCTGTAAACTAACGATGGACACGGAACGATGGATAAACTAGTCCTGGAGGTCGAACAGAGATACGGAGGCCCTGGAGCGCCAAAAAACAAGCATCAAAACAGGAAGTGCAGAACAGCTGTTTCAGTCACACAGCTCAGCTTTACTGAGGACGGTCGAGGGTCGCCTCACCTGAAACGGCACAGGTGACATTAATTTAAAAACATCAGCTGAGAACACCTGACCGTGTCGGATCAGTCTTGAAAAGGTTAAGCGTTCTTAAGGTTGGGCCTCTGTGAGCACAGGTCACGATGAGGAAGCACGCGTGATCTGTGACAGCAGGTCGGGCTTCATCGCGAGGACAGCAGCCCAAACTTTCAGGCTAATCTGACACGGCCGGAGGGATGACCTCACATCCGCTGTCACATGAGCATGAACAGAATTTCAAACAGGAAGTGACTGTCCAGCGTCTCTGGCTCTGACTGGTTCCTGATTTGGGTCAGAGGGGTCGTGATGAGCCGGCTCTACAAACAGAAGTGTTACTCTGACTCTGCGAAGGCTCCAACAGAAAAAAGACTAGTTACCACTTCCTGTTGGAAGTGTAGTTCACAGATGAGGCAGGAGGGGGCAGTGTGTGCCCATGGCACAGCGAGCAAAGCTGAGTGTAGGTGTGAGAGGAACATATTTTAATACACTGAAATAAAAAAGATAAACAGGAAGTGACTTCATCTTTGGGCCAATGAGACTGGGGAACGCTGCTGTGCTTCGTTTGCAGTGTGGACCTGAGCTCTGACACGTTCTTCCTCAGCCTCGACATTCCTAACCATCCCGCTTTCCTTTTCTTAACCCGCAGAGATGACGACGACATCAACGATGTGGCTTCGATGGCTGGCGTCAATCTCAATGAGGAGAACGCCCGAATCCTTGCCACCAGCTCGGAGCTCGTGGGCACGAAGATCCGCTCGTGTAAAGACGAGTCCTTCCTGCCGAGCGGCCTGCTGCTCCGCCGCATCCTGGACACAGGTCAGTGTGAAAACTCAGCGAATCAGCGGGTCTCCTGATTCTCCTGTACCTGCTCAGGTATCACGTCTGAAAGCCTGTTTCACCTTCAGCCTCAAAGTTCAGCTCAGTCAGTCTGGACCTCGTCCTCCTTCTCTGTCGGCTGTTCTTAGTGAAGGATGCAGGGAGGAGTCTAAAATTAGTCCGAGGACAGAAGGAGAACTGTAGGCGCTGCAGAGGATGAAGACGAGTTCAGAAAGGAAATGAAGCTGGGATGATCGACCCGCAGAAACCACCTGCTAACGTGCAGCGGCGTCCCGTCCTGATGATCTCTCTGTTTTCTCGTTCTCAGCTAAGAAGTTCGGCGTCAGCGAGGTCCCGCCAGAAGTGGTGAACCTGGTTTCCCACGCCACGCAGTCCAGGCTGCGCACCCTGCTGGAGAAGGTTTCGGCCATCGCGCAGCACCGCACGGACGGCGGGAAGGTAAGAACGCTCGCAGCGTGCCTTACCTGCGTTTAGATCGAGCCGCCGTCGGGCTGTTCCAGGACGACTCTGCTGTAGATCTGCTGTTACCGTTGAGCTGCGCAGGCTGATGTTAAATTAGCAGATATTTAAATGGAGTCTGGTTTACATGTCCCGTTTCTCTCCTCCCCCCATCAGGATGAAGAGCGCTACGAGCAGACGTCGGACGTTCGCTCTCAGCTGCGTTTCTTCGAGCAGTTGGAGCGTTTGGAGAAACAGAAGAAAGACGAGCAGGAGAGAGAGATGCTGCTGAAGGCCGCCAAGGTACGTTCGTGTGATCGGACCTGAATCGGACACGTTTCTGCGTTCGCCTTTCTGAAGAGTTTAGTCAAACATGAAATGTTTTTGAAAGAAGCTGAGTTTGAAGAGGACCAGCTTCCTGTTCCCCGTCCTTGTCTCGTGTGTCGTCGTCAGGTTCAGCTGATCATCAGGACTCTGGTTCCCGAGTTTGGGAATGAAAGTCAAAGTTAACGATGTAGCACATTTTATGCAAAGTTATACCAAATATACACTAAATAGAAACGATCACTAAACTAAACACAAAATGAAACAAGTAAATCAAACTGCGATTGTATAAAAGGCCGGGCTTCTGCTCCTGAGAGACCAGGCAGGTAAGTTGTTCTAAAGATCAGGAGCCAATGGGAAGGCTGTTAAATCTGCAGGAGCAGCTGGTTGGTGGACCTCAGCGCTCGCAGGATTATATGGTTTCAGAAGTTCTGCTAAGTAAGCTCGTCCATCGAGACTCTTAAAAACAAACAGCTTGCATGCAGCGAAGTAAGATCAGAGCAACGTATAAAGAGCTGCAATAACCGAGACGTTGGGTAGATGTGTGTGTCTGTGAATATCCACCAGCAGAGGACCCACATCTGAGCCCTGTGGAACTCCACGTGTGATGTTTGTGTGTAAAAACTCACCAAGAAAATTCATGTTTCTCTAAAGGTTATAATTTCGTGGACGTGAAATCAAATTGTGTTTTTATGGACCTGCCTAGTGATCAGTGTTTCCACTAGAGATGTGCAAAGCAGCCGGTATTTGTATTTGTTGAGGGGAGGGAAGTATTTGTATTCGAGAAAAATTCAAAATAGGCGTAAAAATCCAGTTTTTTGCATTACACTTCTAATTAATGTTATAGTGTAAGTATTCTTTAATTATATCCATTATAATAATTATGGATGTGCAGTATTAGTTGATGTTTTTGCATAAATCCAGCAATGAGCATGTAACAAGGAACGTCATTGAAAAGAAAATAACAAAAGCCATTGCCTCATCCATGGTTAAACCAACAACTGATAAAATACCACTGTGAACATTATGAACCCACCATCACCCGTTCTTGTTGGAGGACGCTGAACAGACAGTGAAACTGACTTGCAGGGGCAGAACATGGCTGTGATGATGAACCGGTGCTTGTGGGGGGTTTGCAGACAGTACCAGGAATAAGATGCTTTAAGTGCATGTGATTATGCATAGCAGATGTTGGCAGATGTTTGATATCTCTGCCTCTGCTGATCTGACTTTTGCACACATTACATATCAGTTTGGTTTCATCTGCAGCACTGAGTGTAAAATGCTTCCACACAGAACTTGATCAAGTTGTTTTGGCTGCTGGAGGACCAAGAGGTGGCTCAACAGCAGCCACTATCTTTTCCATTCGGTTGACCATGTGGGGAGTTTCAGTTAAGTCAGTGAGTGACGGGAAGCTCTGCTAAGGTTAACTGGCCTATAGTCTACATCTTGCTGTCTGCAAAAGACAGAGTAACCTAAACGTACATATAACTCCCACAAGTACATACAATTCAACACAACTACACAAGCATTGTTTCAACCTTTTAAAGCGAACTTTAACGTTACTCTGTCAACAGCCTATTGTCCAAATCCAGTCCCCAACCTTTTTTGCGCCACGGACCGGTTTATGTCCGACAATATTTTTACGGACCGGCCTTTAATGTGTTGCGGATAAATACAGCAAAATAAAACCAGTACCGGTACCAAATAAAATTTATTGATAACACACAGGAAAAGACACAGAGAAACTGAAGTAACGATTAAAACAATAAATATTAACGATAAAAACCCTGAAAACCGTAAATTTCACACCTGAACCTCAACACTCACGGACAGGTACCGGTGCGTGGCCGGGGGTTGGGGACCGCTGGTCTAAATGAGCGCGCTAACAGAGCTACGTAAACAGAGCGAACACGAGAGCACCCGACTGCAGACGTCAATAATGCAGCTTAATCGATTAATCTCCAGATCCTCGCGAAAGTTATAAACTGCCTCCGGAAACCAGTTAAGGTAGAAAAAAATCTATTCAACAAAAACAGTGATGCAGTTCAGTCTTTTCTCACTCAGCCGAGCCTCTCTGTCACTGTGTGCAGCAGCCCGTGTCACTCACTCATCATGCACTGCGGTCTGATAAGGAAACTCAGCTTTTTGATATAAAGTTTTTCTTGTTCCCGAATGAAAATATTTTTTAAAGTATTTGTTTGAAATAATTATTTGTAAAAACCACGATATTCGTGCCTTTCCGAACACCGTATTCGGGTTCGGCTCCACCCCTAGTTTCCACTAATCACAGCTCACAGTGAAAGCACACCTTCACTCTCGGGTGTGTTTCTAAAACGAGCGTGTGAGCCGCCTGGATGAAGGAGGCGGCTCGCAGGCCGGTGTCGAACCCTCAGCGTGCACGCAGGTTAGATTTCAGGTGTGTTTGCTGCAGGAAGTCCAAACTGAGGAGCTCTGTTTGCGGTCCTGGATCTTCTGTCCTCTCTGACAGAGAAAAGGTTGTTTCTGTGACGATGTCTGCTTCGCTGTGTGCCCTCAGGCGTCTCTCTGCTCATCACTGATGAGCTCACACTAATAGCTCGTGCTTCTGTCCCCGCCTGAGGTTAGACACTCTGGTTTGAAAGAACAGACTGTAGGTAAAAGATGGGGAGAACATTTTGTATCGGCCCTCAACCCGCATAGCTGTGATTCCTCGAATGATGCTTTCCTCCTCCTCCTCATTTAGACCGTTTGTGGTTGATAATTTCACTTTTTTTTTTCCTACAGTGAAACTCGTAGTTGTGCTGCCGACAGTTGGAACAAACCACTGACTGGCTGCTCTCATCAAAACGAGCTGGTCGCGTGGCTCGCCGTTGTCTTTTCCATTTTCCGCCGTTTAACTTTGGGTTCTTCCTTTGACACCAGCGTTTTTGTTTTCGCCCGCCCACTAAACTCCAGAACTGTAACGTCACACGCCTGAAGTTACTGTTTCCCTCCTTCCAGAGCCTTCTCCATTAGTACTCGGATCGGCTCGCCATGGATCGCCACGGCTTGACTTGGATCGACTGGTTTTCCATCACAATGCTGTACTACCTAACCTGCATGATCGTCGTCATAGCAACACGTCAGAGCATCGCGCGACGTAATCAATGTGCGACACGAGCGCTTCAAAGCCGATATACCAGCTGCTCGCTCTGTAGCTTTTCGTCACGCTCGGGGAACACACCGTTGTTGTTGTTTGTAACCAGTTCTTTCATCGGCGGGTTTCAAAAATGGCGGTTTTAATTTTCATGAACGAACCGAGTGACGCTACTGACCAGCCAATCGGTGACATGCAGTCTGACGACATCACATGCTGGGATCACATAATCGCATAAAGCAGACTAGCAGCAACGTGGTGCATTGCTGCCCCAACAGGTCAGGAGTTCAATCTAAACCTGCCACGGTGGCCTGGGGCAGGTGATCATTTCCACCCGTGGATGCTGTTGTCGTCACCCAGGATTCTCTTTGTGTCGATTACCGAGGTTACCTGCTCCCTTGACCCCAAACTTTAATAATGTCATCTATCGGTTTATAAAGGGGTCGGTCTGAGCTGTGGGCTGGTGTCTGACAGGTGAAGATGAGCAGATTAATGCATCTACTCTGTTTTTACTTCCAGAGTCGTGCCAGACAAGAAGATCCTGAACAGGCTCGACTCAAGCAGAAGGCTAAAGAGGTACACCTGTCTGTCTGTTTGTGCACCTGTCTGTGCGCCTGTCTGTCTGTGCGCCTGTCTGTCTGTCTGTCTGTCTGTCTGTCTGTCTGTGCGCCTGTCTGTCTGTCTGTCTGTCTGTGCGCCTGTCTGTCTGTCTGTCTCTCTGTCTGTGCGCCTGTCTGTCTGTCTGTCTCTCTGTCTGTGCGCCTGTCTGTCTGTCTGTCTCTCTGTCTGTGCGCCTGTCTGTCTGTCTGTCTGTGCGCCTGTCTGTCTGTCTGTGCATCTTTCTGTCTGTCTGTCTGTGCGCCTGTCTGTCTGTGCGCCTGTCTGTCTGTTTGTGCACCTGTCTGTGCGCCTGTCTGTCTGTCTGTCTGTGCGCCTGTCTGTCTGTCTGTCTGTGCGCCTGTCTGTCTGTCTGTCTCTCTGTCTGTGCACCTGTCTGTCTCTCTGTCTGTGCACCTGTCTGTCTGTCTCTCTGTCTGTGCACCTGTCTGTCTGTCTCTCTGTCTGTGCACCTGTCTGTCTGTCTCTCTGTCTGTGCACCTGTCTGTCTGTCTCTCTGTCTGTGCACCTGTCTGTCTGTCTGTGCATCTTTCTGTCTGTCTGTCTGTGCGCCTGTTTGTCTGTGCATCTTTCTGTCTGTCTGTGCGCCTGTCTGTCTGTCTGTGCGCCTGTCTCTCTGTCTGTGCGCCTTTCTGTCTGTCTGTGCGCCTGTCTGTCTGTCTGTGCGCCTTTCTGTCTGTCTGTGCGCCTGTCTGTCTGTCTGTGCGCCTGTCTCTCTGTCTGTGCGCCTGTCTGTCTGTCTGTGCGCCTGTCTGTCTGTCTGTGCCTCTTTCTGTCTGTCTGTGCGCCTGTCTGTCTGTCTGTGCGCCTGTCTCTCTGTCTGTGCGCCTGTCTGTCTGTCTGTGCATCTTTCTGTCTGTCTGTCTGTGCGCCTGTCTGTCTGTCTGTGCGCCTGTCTGTCTGTCTGTGCGCCTTTCTGTCTGTCTGTGCGCCTGTCTGTCTGTCTGTGCGCCTTTCTGTCTGTCTGTGCGCCTGTCTGTCTGTCTGTCTCTCTGTCTGTGCGCCTGTCTGTCTGCCTGTCTCTCTGTCTGTGCGCCCGTCTCTCTGTCTGTGCGCCCGTCTGTCTGCCTGTCTCTCTGTCTGTGCGCCCGTCTGTCTGTCTGTGCGTCTGTCTGTCTGTCTGTGCGCCCGTCTGTCTGTTTCTGCGCCCGTCTGTCTGTCTTTCTGTCTATGCGTCTTTCTGTCTGTCTGTCTGTCTGTCTGTGCGCCCGTCTGTCTGTCTGTCTGTGCGCCCGTCTGTCTGTCTGTCTGTGCGCCCGTCTGTCTGTCTGTCTGTGCGCCCGTCTGTCTCTGTCTGTGCGCCCGTCTGTCTGTCTGTGCGCCCGTCTGTCTGTCTTTCTGTCTGTGCGTCTTTCTGTCTGTCTGTCTGTGCGCCCGTCTGTCTGTCTGTGCATCTTTCTGTCTGTCTGTGTGCCTGTCTGTCTGTGTGCCTGTCTGTCTGTCTGTGCGTCTGTCTGTCTGTGCGTCTGTCTGTCTGTCTGTGCGTCTGTCTGTCTGTCTGTGCGCCTGTCTGTGCGCCTGTCTGTCTGTGCATCTTTCTGTCTGTCTGTGCGCCCGTCTGTCTGTCTGTGCGCCCGTCTGTCTGTGCGCCCGTCTGTCTGTCTGTGACTTTATCAAGTGTAAAAACTGAGTCATGTGATTATTCCTGATGTTCTGATTGTTCCCACAGATGCAGCAGCAGGAGCTTGCTCAGATGCGACAGAGAGACGCAAACCTCACTGCGCTCGCCGCCATCGGCCCGCGCAAGAAACGCAAGCTGGACTCACCGGGCGGAGCTGGCACAGAGGTAAGACACCAGGTCAGAGGTGGTGTAAGAAACAGAACACAGCAGGGAACCCCATCATCATCATCAGTGTGTATGTGTGATGATGTCAGCTGCTAGCTCAGCTGTTCTTCCAATCAGCTGTGCAGCATGGGGCGCCACTGCTCAGAGCCCCTGCATGACCAGTTGAATTCATTACTGAACAATCTCCACCTTCATCCACCTTCATCCACCCTGCTCAACATGATAAACAGACCCAAAACCAGCAGAACTGATAACAATCATAGCCTTAACAAAGTTTGCACAGGTGAGCCATAGACTCCACCCCCACCCTGTATAGGTGATGACTCACTGCTGCCTCCGCTGGTCGTCAGAGGAACTGTAGGTTTACTTCTTCTGCTGCTGCGCTTTTAATGGCACAGAGTGGAGAACCTGCAGCGTGTCTGACCAATCACGAGAGAGCGCGTGTGTGTAACGACCCCCCCCCTCAATTCAGGCTGTGAATGTGAGCAGAGTTGAGTGAAGGGGGTCAGTGTGTGCCTGGGGGGCTGTGAGGGTCTGACTTTCCCCCTCTGCCACTTCCCCCTCCCCTCAGGGGCAGCCATTCATTTCTGAAATGAACTGAGACAGCGGGGGTGGGTGGTGCCCCCCTGCCCATCCTGTCCTGCCTGAGGCTGGCCCCCCAGCAGCCGCAGACAAAGCCAAGCCCCTACAGAGAAATCCAGCATTTCTGGGCTCGTTTAGCAGATACAGAGCAGCTGGCAGCAAGCGTGGGGGCGGGGGCAACAGGGGCGAGGCACTCCGGTCGGAGGTGCTGTGTTCATGTTTTAGTAACAGTGTGGTGGCGCCATGCTCGTTGGACTAATGAGTTAACTTATTGGCTAATGAACTGGGGGGGGGGGCTCCAGATGTTTGCAGCTGTCAGGGCTTTTCTCAGGAAATGAAGCGCCTGATTGGAGGTTGAGAGGAATGACCACGCGATGGAGTGTGTGGCGCGAGCTCACTGAGCTCAGTCTGCATTAGGATCAGACGCCGTTTGTGTTCGTGGACGCTCTGAGCTCAGAGGAGTCAGCTCAGTGAGAAACTCAAACTCTACCATGTGGCAGCAGCGCTGCAGAGTGAACCGCCGTGGCTCCTGTAGTCACCCTGAGGGGCGTTCACGAGCCCGCAGGGCGTCGGTGTAGATGGAACCTTTACCTGAGCCCCGGCTGAGCGTGAGGTCACACACCATCAGTGTTAATGGTACAAGCTTAGACGGCCCGCTGAGGGACAGAGGTCGCGTTTGTGCGGGCCGAGGCGGTGTCGGAGCAGCTGTGGTTGGTGCTGGGAGAGTCTGCGTTTGTGCCGTGACACCTGCTCAGGTGTTCTCACGAATGCCGCCCCACTGTTAGAAAACAAAGGAGTTCAAACTGAGCCTGAAGGCGATCAAAGCCGAATGAAAGGAAGCGTTTGTGCTTCCTGTTGGTGAAACACGGCGTCTGCAGGCGTGCATTCAAAGCAGGCTACAGCCTGAGGTGGTGGGGGGCGGGACCGGGGCGGGCAGACCCATCTGAAGCCTGATCGGGCCTGCAGTGGACGCTGAAGGGCAAACTGCTGCAGCTCCAGGGCAGATTAGAAAGAGGCAACACAAATCTGTTTGTGCTGGAAATTTCCAGCGGAGTGGGAGAGGGAGCAGCGCTCCGACACCGTGACACATGCTGACAGGACAGAGTCACAGATGCGTGCACGCAGGTGTCACTGTGGCGTTGCCAGCTCCTTCACTGAGAGGTGATGTCAGCTCTGAATGAAACAAGAAGTCCATCTTCCTTCATATGACATCCAGCAGAGTGAGGAAGAGCATCCGTCATCCTCAGGAGCAGCTCGCTCTGGATTCATCGCCAACATGAGCCTGGTCGGCTTCGGTAACCGGGTCAGCCTGCAGCTCGCCATCACGTTCGCCATCAGCTGACTGCAGATACCTGCAGCTCTGTGAGAACCCATCGCTCAGGGCCTTTCTGGCTTATTGGGGCCTTTTCAGTCTGGGGGGGGGGGGGGGGCTTCATCAGTTTCTCTCGTTTTGGATGCTTGAATATGATTGGCTCACCTTAGACCGTGTGACTGGAACCGCTGCGACGGGCATGTTGGAGCAGCAGCTGCTCAGTACTTTGACTAATCGCTGCAGGGCTGGGAGTCACCTGACCTCCGGCTGCCGGCGCACCCTCCGCACGCAGGCGTGGCCCGGCAGCAGGTCTGGACCCAGCGAGGGATTAAAGCAGCGTGGGAGAGCTTGTGCAGACATGGGGCGGAGCCTCGGCGTAGACCCGGCATCTGTAAATGCGCCAAACATGGAGGTCAAAGGTCGCTGTGCTTCAGGCACTTTTTAAGACCACAGAGACGAACGGTGTGTCAGAGGTCGCACAGCAAGTGCAGCTTTAGCTCATCAGGATGTTTTTTTCCTTCCATGTTTGTTCTCTGCTCACTGACTCCGCCTCCTCTCTCTCTCTCCTTCCTCCTCTCCAGGTGTCCTCGGGCTCAGCCGCCGGCTCCTCCGTGGCCGGCTCCTCCCGCCAGCAGCCCCGCCAGCGGATCACGCGAGTTAACCTCAGGGACTTAATCTTCTGTATGGAGCACGATCGGCCCACGGCTCGCTCTCTGATACTCTACAAGGCTCTGCTGAAGTGAGGAGCGAGCCACCGCCGCTGCAGCCGTCCCCCCTCGCCCCCAGTCCTCCAGGGGAGGTGTTTGATTCTGGTCTTCAGTTCTTACAGCACCTTTTAACGCTCAGCTCTGCTTTTACGATTATTTTTAGAAAAGGACATCCCGCCTCAGCTCGCCCTTCCGTTAGCGGAGCACTCCACTGCTCTCATCCAGATCAGGCCAATCAGAAACCAGATCCAAGGCTGATTGGACAGATTGTGATTGGCTGAAAGGCTGGTCTGTTTTGGTGCTCGGCTGCTCGTTGATGCAGTTTAAAACAGGGTGTGAAACACGGCCTGGGTTACGCTATCGAAGCTGTGGCCACGCCCACCCCTGTAGTTGAGTCCAGCAGTGATGTCTGGAACAAACTGCTGTTGAATACTGTTTCAAGTCATGTGACCAGGAAATAAACTGCCTTATTAAGTCCGCCCCCTCCATTACCCACAATCCAGCTGGACCTCGAGAAGCTGTGTGGAAGATCTCCTTTGTTGTGTCTAGCTGCTGACTTGAGGAACATCACCTGTAATTATTCTCTTAATTACTCATTTGAGCAAATGCTACTTCAGCGTGGAGTTCCTCAGGGCGCCATTTTGGGTCCTTTTGTTCTTCGCCAATGTTTTTGGATGCTGTGGTTTCTCTTCCTCTTAGAAACCTTTCGTCCACAGCTCCTCCTCCGCTGCAACTCCACTCAATTAGTCCGCCGATCAACACGTGAACCGTCTCCCGCGGTTTCACGTGGTGTTCCTGTGACACCATAAAAAGCTGAGCTGAGCTGACGGGCATGCAGCGTGACACTGAGCTTCTTCTGTGAGATGAGGTGGCGAGCGCCTCCGGACTCCAGCGCTGTACCTGAACAGGTGCCTTTGAGTCAAACCTTTCCCGACCTCTTGTTTAGATTTCCTGTCGGCCTACTCAGGACGCCAGGCTCGCAGGCTCATCGTTTTGTTTTGAAAGTTTTCTGAGCGCGCTCAGATCCTTCGGCTCAGTTCCGTCATGTGATGGGAGGAGCTTCTTTTCACGATGTTGTGTTCGTCAAAGGAACAGTTTAACATTAAGACAAATCTGTGTGAGAGCCGGACGGTCAGATCGGTGAAGTCGTGGCGTTTTCGGGCGAATCGAGCGCAAAACGTAGCAAGCGTTTCGTCTGATTTCACAACCTGAAAAATTTTTATCGATCAGAAAAATCGATGTCCAGTTTCAGTCCCGACCTGCAGTTTGTTTTGATTAACCAGCTGATTCTTTTCTCAGATAATGGAATTACAAATATCCTGTAAACGCAGACTGACGCCCTGGTAACCACCCGTTGTTCTTGTGATCACCTGCTGAACACGCACCTTGTCTGCAAACGCTCTAAAATCTTGTTGCCTGCGACGCCAAAGCTTTTACTTTGAAGGTGAACTATTACAACTTCCTGCGTGGTTTCCCTGCAGCTCGGAAAACATCGGCCGCGCGATCGCGAGGATTTTAATGCAGCGCCATCTGCAGAATGCAGATTTATTTATTTTCCCTAGCAACTGTGGTTACCGCGGTTACCGTAGGGCGACTGTAGCCTAAAATTCCAACTTTCTACAAGTTTGAGGAACAAAAACATTTTTCCTCATGAAGTCGTTTCTTTAGAAAAATTGTTGATGACGAGTGGCTTCATTGGAAGGGGGCGGGGTCTGAACGTCACTACTCTCAGCAGGTAAACTGACGGACTGTCCCTTTAAATGAAGGTGAAACAGGAAGTGCTCCTCCTCCTGGCGGCGGCTGCGTGCTACTGGACTCGAGCCTCGTGGTTGAAATGCAGTTTGAAAGTTTCCGGAAGGTTTTTAACGCTTTAATGTCGGTCTGTGTGGCGATGGCGTAGAGCCCTATGAACTGAAGGACGCCATTTTTGGGACTATTTATATTTCCTACGTTGTGTATTCGCACCTGAGGCCCGCCGGGCCGTTTTACAGTCGTTTGTACCTTTGCAAAAAAAATGAAATAAAGAGAAAGAGAAAGTGGGCGGAGCTTTGTGTGGTTTCTTTTTATGAGAACAACAGCTGAGCTACAAAGACATTAAATATACAAACAGCACTTTATAAAAATGTAATGACAAAACATTATGTACACGGCAGCCAAGCTCCGCCTCCTGGGGCCTCCGCTGCAGGTGTGCTCGACGTGCTCAGGTGACACGGTCTCCGCTGCTCTTTAGTCCAGAGGCTCTTGCTTAATCCGGATTGGCGTGCTGGTGACGGACTGGCTGTGCTGCAGGTCGCGACACAGCACGTACTCGCTGAACTGGGAGGAGTCGACGCCGCCGCCGCAGGACGCCTTGATTTCGAAGCCTTTCAGGAAGAGGCGTTCGAGGACCTGCGGGGAGACACGGAAGCACGAAGCATGAGACCCGCCTCTCCTGGGCTCCTGGCGTGTGGAGAACGTTTGGCGATGCGAGCGGACTCACCTGCACAGAGTTGAGCCTCAGGTACCCGTTGAGAGGGAAACGGATGACATGGGTTGGGTCCTGGTTCCAGCCGGCGTTCACCGAGTTGCACATCACGTCTCCGGTCTCGGGGAAGATTTCCTCGATGAGGACCTTCTCGCCGCTCAGCGCGATCCTCTCGCCCAGGTCAGGTGTGACGCGGACCACCAGACACTCGCAGGGCGCCGTCCGCTGGGCCTCGCGCTCCGCCTGCCAGCGCTCCAGCTCACGCACCATCGGAGTAAGCTGGTAGTACCGAGCCTCCTCATACAGCTGGGGGAAGTCCTGAGGAGAGAGTCACATGACAACAATCAACTGATCAATATAAATAATAAGCTAATTACAGATCAGCCTGATTACATGACCTCATAATGGACGACCTGTTTCCTGCGTGGTATTTGAAAACTGTCAGATCAACAGCTGGAGCATGTAGGATCAATCTACCAATCACAGAGAAGAATCCCAGCAGGACGAGGAGCTCCACATCAGATCCTCTCTCCAGTTCTTCCTTCCTGTCTTTGTTTTCTTATTTCCTTTAATTCTTTCCTTCCTATTTCCCTTTAAAAAAGAAAACTCTCCTGACCTTCACTTCCTGCTGTACTGGTGCTTTTATTCTGAAAACCTGAGCACACTTAATTCCCTTGCCTCTGATTTTCTCTGTCTGACACTCAGATGGAGGTTTGTGGGTTTTTTACCCCTCACTCCCTCAGGCGTCCATCAAAGCCTCTCCCCCTCCCCCCCCCCGGTGGAAGTGGGGGTGGATGTGTTTTTGTAAAGAGGCGGTGTGTCCGCGGGCCGTCTGACTCACTGAGTCGAGTATCTCAGTAACAACACACACAGATCAGAGGAAACAGTATGCTGCTAACACACGCCTCCTGCTTTCATTTAGTAAAACACACTCGCCTGCGCTGCCACCAGCATCAGCGCCGCCGCATCAGCACGTTACAGAGTCCAAGCTAAAACAACGAGTCTCAGTATGAACCAATCATCTCTCAGAGTCAAACTGTTCACGACTCCTCACAGAGTTTGTTTTACACATTTGTGAAATTTGACCATGAAAGTACTTTACAAATAAACATTAGCTGTTTCCATGGAAACGGTGAAATCTAAATAAACTAAACCGAGTGCCGGTTGTCTCGGTTTAGTTTATTTAGATTCTGCTCAGCATGTGATCCTCTCACGTTCTGCTGGTCACTGATTGGACCAAGCTCACGGGTTAGCACCAAATCACACGTGTGCCTCAGGGAGCTTCATACTTCAGGCTGAGGGTCGCACAATAACAGGAAATCAACAAGCGGACCACTGCCTGTGAGCAAGCACTTGGAGACAGTGGGAAGGAAAAATCCCCTTTTAACAGGAAGACCCAGGCTCATAGAAGGGCGGCCATATAAAGATCATCAGTAATGCAATTAGTCTGAACCGTGAACAGGCGTTCACCTGTGCCGGCAGCTGCAGGGGCTCACCTGGAAGTCTTCAGGAAGCAGCAGCTTGCAGGTGCGCAGGAAACTGAGGATGTAGCGGAAGATGTCGCCGTCCCGGTCGATGAAGTAGTGCTGCTTCAGACTGTCCAACACGATGGGCTCTGCACCGCTGAACAGCCGGCTGATCCTGCAGAGACACGAGCCGGGGTCACGGTCTGATGTCAGACTGCCCGAGGTCAAAGGTCAACAACATGCAGCCAGAGCGCCAATAAGTACTAAGATCTGAGGAACGCAGAGCAGATGAGACTGAAGCGTTCTCTTGGTTAGCGCCAGAAAAAGAAAATCCTGATTTTACCCCACGAACTCAAAGTGGACGAGGACGGGCTCATGCTGCAATCTGTGCTGATGTGTTTACAGAGGCACATCTGGATCAGTTCAACACACCTGATCAGTGACAGAATAAAGGTGATGATGTCATAGAAACCGTCTGTTGTTGAGCGCGCTCATTCAAAAGCTCCAAACTTCAGCAGCTGTGACTCACTGAGAGGAGGAGGAGTCTGCGCGTGCTCAGTGAGGAGGATGAGGAGGAGTCTGCGCGTGCTCAGTGAGGAGGAGGAGGAGGAGGAGTCTGCGCGTGCTCAGTGAGGAGGATGAGGAGGAGTAATGGTAAATGGACTGATTCTTATGTAGTGCTTCTCTACTCTCCCGGAGGACTCAAAGCGCTCTGTACAACATGCCACATTCACCCAGTCACACCCAATCTAACCAACATTCACACTCCAATGGTCGCAACTTGGGGTTAGTATCTTGCCCAAGGATATTTGGCATGCAGACTGGGGGAAGCCAAGGATCGAACCGCCAACCTTCCAGTCAGTAGCTGATCTGCTCTACCATCTCTGTACCATCCACTACAGCCAGCCCAGTCTGAGCATGCTCAGTGAGGAGGATCATGTAACGTGTGCTGGAGGATTTCTGAGCCGTGGTCAGGCTCTTGTGGAGTCTCTGCAGGCTGAATCTCTTCTCCTCCTCCTCCTCTTATCAGCTTCGCCTCCTCGTCGCCTCCTCTGTCCTTCAAAAGTAAATTAGAGCTCCTCTGTCCTTCTCTCGCTCTCTTTGGTTGGGTACGGCAAAGAGCGATCAAACACGCCATCATTAAACTCCCTGTTCCCACCATTAAACAGCTGCAGGTGTTTGTATTCATCACATTTTTCACCATTAAATGCTCCTTTTCATCTTTAACTTAATAATTAGGGGAAGGCCCCGCCAGGGCCTGTTTTTCATTTTAATGTTAATATTTTAACGTTACCACAGAGCAATATTAGCATACAGCGCACACACATTATCATTAATCATGTTATTATGGCTTTTTTTGTTTCAGGCCATGATTATTTTTTTAAAGCAGGAAGTGAAACCAGTGTGTTTTTGATGGTTGCGCTGTGGGCGGATACAGGTAACGGAGAAAGACTCCACATCAGAGCCTGATTGGCTGTAGATACCTGCTGGTACTGGCCTGACTCAGACACACCTACTGTTCACGGTAACACCGGTATAATGTTGGGCAACGATAAGAAAATGAAATATGGCGCTAGAATATGGGTAAAACGCGCATGCGCAGTGCCTTTGTTTTCATATGCACATGGCGGAAAAAGCATGGCGGCGACGGAGAATGAGAAGGGCGAAAGCGGATCGTTGAATGAAACAGAAGAAGCAGAACTGGTTTGTAAAAATGCTGCAACTTCAGTGGTGTGGAACTGGTTTAGCTTTCGTCCGTCAGATACACAACAAAGCACTATTTTTGGTAGAGCATGCTAGCGGGCCGTCGTTATTACCGTGTTGTTTGGAAAATACGGCACACTTAAAATCAATCCTTTGATTTTTCTGAAAATCAACACTGGCCTTATGTATGAATTCTGGTTGTGTTTATGACCTCGAAACGATTTTATGTACACGGCGCTCGAAAATCCGTCACATGTTTCAGTACGACTTTGCTAAGCTACGAAGCCGCACAGCTTGATTGTCGGAGCATTACGGCTATCGTAGGCAGGGAAGGAAGCAAAAAGAAAAATGCTGTGTTGTTATAGCACAGTTTGTCCAGCAGGGCGGTGCTGGCCTCACTGTTCCACAAACTAGCATTCATCTGAGAACATTTCGCCGTCCAGCATCGACCACGTGACCGAGCCCTCTGTCGTCCAGCGTGAATATACATGTTCCCTCCGGTCTTCACTTTAAGGACCCAGAATGCCTTTCACCTCGCTTCAGTAAACATACTTGCATGCCCAGGTATTCCCCCAGGCTCACGTCTCTCACCTGGACTCCGGGAACTTGGTGAGCGTCGCCAGGCTGCTGGTGTACATGTGCCCGCCCACGTCGATGTGGACAGGGGCATTGGCCTTTGTGAGCTGGGCGGGCGATGGGATACCTTGGGCCGTCATGGGCGACACAGGTGAGTGGCTCAGAGACATCCTGGACAAGCTCCGCCCCTCCTGTCACAAATAACAGCAGGTCAAAATTCAGAACACACCCGTTTTATTTTGAAGAGGCTTCACCTGGATTTACCCAGGTGTGTCCTGCTGAGTTTAAAACGCTTAAGTGATTGTTTCAGCAGCTTTGCATGATTCACAGCTCAAAATAATTCTTCTTTATCTGATACAGTCGGGAATTAGTTGTTATAGCTCCACCTCCTTTAAGCCCTGGCTCCGCCCCTTCAAATCCTGACCTGTGGGTCAAGTTAAAACCCTACTCCAAGCTGGTGAGGCCAAAAACGCTCAGCTCGAACTGCATAAAGTGACGAACCAAGAGGTGAAGTAAGGTGGCAGCTTCCATCTTTTATATACAGCCTATGGACAGTACCCCTACACCAGTGTTTCCCAACCACTGGGCCGCGGGACATAGGTGTGGCGTGAGAAATGATCAGGTGAGCCGTGGAAGATTATCTGGTTCCACCTGATTAGTACTCTAAGCAACCAGCGTGAGTAACGGGCAGAACAATGACATTCTCTTCCACTAGAGGGCAGTACAACTACCTGCTCTAATTCAATGGGTTGCCAACTGCCAGTAAGACAGAAGAAGACAAAGAAATGACATAATAGTCATGCTGTGAGACGACGCAGCGCGTAATAGCAATAGATAAGTAATTGCAAAGGAAAAGTAGTCAGTGTGACCTGGTCCTGGAGGAAACTCCGACCCAGATGAAGGCCCCAGCATGAGCAGTGGTCAGAAGGAAGCAAAAAAGGTAAAATGGGGACAAACTGAGCCAGTTCTGCTCTGCCTGGAGTGCGGGGGAAATGATCAATGTGCTTTTTGTGACATTTTTGTTTGGGGGTGTGCCGTGGCTCCAAAAGGTTGGGAAACACTGCCCTACACGACCAGCAGGGGATTCGCTGCGTGTTAAACCTACGCCTAGTTTTCTTCTGCTGCTGTTGTTTACTGAGCCAGCTGGAAGAGGAACAGCGCCAACTAGTGTTTCTCTGACCGAGGCAGAGTCAAACTGATGGAGGAGGAAGACAAGGACGATGGAGCGCTCTCAGAATAACGGCTTCTATAATCTGACCTCTGACCTCTGCTGATGAAGGGGTAGAGCAGTGGTGTCAAACTCAAATACACAGTGGGCCAAAATTAGAAACTGGAACAAAGTCGCGGGCTAACATTAATATTTATTGAAAAAAATCTTCCTCAAGATATAACAAGGAACCTTTTCTTATAGACTCAAATAAGTTTTGCTGAAAAACTGAATATGGAATAAGCAAAGCTTAATACTGAACGATATATAACTTATATAAAAATATATATAACTTAATATTGCACACATGCAAAATTGAAATTCCAATTAAATAACATATCACTGGAATTCATTTCTTAAATAAAAAATGTATTTGCAGCCTTCTGAATTAAATTTTAGCAGTAAACTTTTTCCCAAGGCTAATAAATGTAAAAATAAAATAACAATAATAAACCACTTAACTAATAAAAATATCATTAAACGTGAAACCATTCAAGCCCATGTCTGGGAGTAGCAAGACAAATTGCACAAAGAAAATGTTAATTATAGCTCAGTTTGCTACACACTGATCTACTCTGATGTGTCCAAGCCAGATACCTGGCATCTCTTCTTGGATGCTAGTTCCTCAATGTCTGGGCTCAGGCTCTGAGCTGAGGAAATCCTCAGGATCGAGTGAAGGTGTTCATCGGTCAGACGTCTCCTGTGAGATGTTTTAGCCATCTTCATCGAGGAGAATAGTTGCTCACATAGGTAAGTGCTGCCGAACATGGAGAGCACCTGAGCAGCGTTGGTGCGGAGCCCAGGCATTGTGTCAGGGATGAAATGTGGAAATTGTGAAGCGCCCACAGCATCATACTTTGACTTCAGCGTGTCACTACACTGGAGTTCAATCAGCTCCATTTGGAGGTTTGTTGGTGCTTTTGCCACGTCAACTGCAAAAGGATTACTGAGCAGTTCAAATCGACATTTCTGGGCATCAAAGTCGGCAAACCGCCGGGTAAACTCAGCACTGAGTACACAGAGTTTTTCAGCAAACTGTGCACATGGGAACACAGCAGTAGAGCTCTGCATGTTCATCGTTTGGCAGCAGGGAAAATGGCCCAGGTTTCCTTGTAGCATCTGATTCTGCCACAGGCACAATTTCGTTTTAAAAGCCCTCACTGCAGCGTACATATCTGTGATGATACGCCCCCGTCCCTGAAGCTGCAGGTTCAGCGCATCGAGATGGCTCATGATGTCACACATAAAGGCCAGCTCACACAGAAACTCTTGCTCCCTGAGCTCAGCTGTGTCTTGCCCTTTGCTTTCCAGAAACTGAAATATTTCCTCACGTAGCTCGAAACATCTGTTCAGTACTTTTCCTCGGCTTAACCACCTCACCTCCTTGTGATACGGCACGTCTCCGTATTCCGAACCACACTCCTCAAGGAAAGATTTGAATTGGCGGTGATTCAGACCTTTGGCTCTTATAAAGTTAACTACTCGTGTTACTGCGGTCATAACATGTTCCATCCTTAGGGCTTTGCCACGAAGTGATTCTTGATGTATGATGCAGTGGTAAACAGTCAGCTCACCTGCACAGTTCTCCGCTCGCATCTTCTCCCGTACCCTGTCCACCAGTCCGCTCCTTTGACCACACATCGCTGGTGCACCATCTGTCGTTAACCCCACAAGTTTTTCCCATGGCAACTTCATTTCAGTTAGACATTTGGAAACCTCTTCAAATATTTCCTTCCCTGTGGTTGTGCCATGCATTGATTTTAATCCTAAAAGTTCTTCTGTAACACAGAGAGTTGAGTCCACACCACGGATGAAGACTGAAAGCTGGGCAGTATCAGAGGCGTCGCTGCTCTCATCCACAGCGAGGGAGAATGCAACGAAACTGTTTCCCTTCTCCATCAGCTGGTTATATAGATTGTTGGCAAGTTCACGTGTGCGATCAGCTACTGTGTTTCTGCTCAGGCTAACATTTGAAAATGCTTGCTTTTTCTCTGGGCACACAACGTCGCAAACTTTCATCATACACCTTTTCACAAACTCTCCCTCACTGAAGGGCCGGGCTGATTTTGCGATCTCTGCTGCCACAACAAAACCAGCCTTTACAGCAGCCTCACTTTGTGATATGGCTTTTTTGAACATAGTCTGTTGTGAAACAAAACTTCTTTTCATCTCTTCTGCTTTCCGGCGCCTTTGAGTCATGTCCAGGTCCTTGTACTTCTCTTGGTGTTTCGTTTCATAGTGTCGTCTAATGTTGTACTCCTCGGTTATAGCCACATGAGCTCCACATACAAGACAAACAGGTCTGTCTTTTACATAGGTAAACAGATATTCTGTCTCCCACCTGTCCAGAAAGCTCCTGTTTTCGTTCTTTCTTTTGGCCATTTTGGGAGAGGTAGCGTGGCAGTATTCGCACGGTTGCTATGACTATGGTCAACAGAGGAGAGGGCGTTAGTGACTGAGGCGCCAAAACACCAACAGAGCATTCTAGGATTTGTAGTATTAGCAGTACATGCGCTGTATAGAGATTGAAAATGTGACGTCATTGAGGGGTAAAACCGCAAAGGATTGTGGGTATCCGTGGCAAGAGGTACTAGCGCAAGCAGGCTTTCAATTGAAATCAGTTACACAGCGATAAAAAGAAACAAAAAATGGCAAGAAGCTGTTGTATTATTAACTGCACAAGCCGGGCGAACGACAGCCGCGTGAAGCCGACGGGTAAAGCGAATGGTTTTTATCAGATTCCGGCGTGGAAGAGAAATTGTCCAAGCCATGTCTCCGAAGTCACGAAGAGGCGACGGATGGCCTGGACAGTAAATATTCAGCTTTGAATAAATAGTGAATTGTCCTGACAGAATATTGAGTTTCGCTTCTGTTATTACCACGGTACATTGACAAAAACATATACTTTTATTCACAGGATAAAACTGTTGTTTTGTATCACTAATTGCCCAGTACGATTACAGCATACAATATTATTGTCACTGCTACATTTCTGTAATGCGTACCAGAAATTATTTCCACTACTAATTAATTACCGTTGAGCTCAAAGGTCCTATTAATAAACGGTTAACGAATGTGTATTTATGACGACGATTTGTGAGACTGGTAAACTTACGATACGTACGATGGTCTTGTGTTCTACACGGTGCATTTCAAGGTCCTGTACCCATCCGTCGGTAAACTGTACCTGGGCTTGTTGCAGTGACCTGAAGTTACTAAACTTCATGAGTGTATGCACTCACTCCAAGAACCGTATAATTATAAATCTGAGCGTGGTGAAAGTTGAGCAGCACGCTGACGTCTTTTGTCCACTCTGTGTGCTCGTAAGGGTCTGACCCTTTCACTCCTTTGATTTTTTCCTCGTATCTTTTCTTTGCCTTTTCGTCGAGTCTGTCTTTGTACGGTCCGGCATTGTTCTCCTTTGTTTTGTACATTCCTCTTTTGGGGGGCAAAGAAAAAGCAAGAAGGTATTGAAACCGGCGAATGAACGTTTTGCAGTGCTGCAAATGCTTGCATTTGATGCGGTACTTTGATTGTTTTGCCACGGGTTCCCGGCATGCAATGCGCGAAAGTCACGTGGTCTGTCAATCTCTATAAGACCGGCGGGCCAGCTCTAATAGTAATTTGGTATGGCCTCGCGGGCCAAATGTAATTAGGCTGCGGGCCAAATTTGGCCCCCACCCACCCCCCGGGCTATGGAGCATGAAAGGTGAACATTGCCTCGGGTCACACCAGCGTAGGGCCCCGCCCCCACCTGCCTGTCTGCAGTGGTGCGTTCAAATATCAGGAAATAACAGACCTGAGATCAGTCCGTGGCTTTCATCAAACCCTGAAATAAAGAACTGACCTGCACGTGAGGCCATGTGTTTGAACTTTAAGGTTCGGAACATCAAGCCCTTCCACTCTCGCACTTAAACCAACACACGCCAGGCTCCTTTAGAAAAACCCAACATTTAACGTATCCTCGCAAATCCAACGAAGCCAGGTGTCTCCTTACCTGTGTGAAGGTCTCCTCTCCACACTGTCCGGGCTTCTGGTGAACTCTGGATACGAACCCTCACCGACCCCTCTGTTAATTCTGGAGAACCTTAACATTAACCTCAAATAACGGAGATAACTTCCGTCCACAGCGGCGGAGCAGCCGTTAAAGGATGGCCAGAAAGCAGACGCGCTACCGGCAAAGGTTCCGACTGCGCTGAAACATTCTGTAATGTCAGAATATTTGTTTGTGCCGACGTGAAGAGTGTGCTACGAAATCACCAGAAAACACGACGGTGTGTGGTGTGGTGGCTGTGTTTGTCACCGGCACCCCGGAACACTTAAATCGGACGTTTTTTTAATGGAGTCTGGCGGCGAGAACGGAGCAGCTCGGCGTGTCTTCCCCCGAAACGCGTCTGAATTTCTAGTTTTACGTCATAAACTCGAAAACTTTATAAATGAGCCTCACAGCAGCACCTGTGCCCCCCTCCCGTCCCGCTCACTCACCTGAGAGGAGACCGACACGGAGGACATGGAGGGCGGCGTGAGAGAGAGCTCCGTCCCGGCGGCAGGGCTGCGGTCCCGGAGAGACTGAGGAGGAGCAGAGAGGAGGGCCGACAGAAGAGCACCCGGGGCCCCGCAGACCCCCCCGGGGCCAGGTCACAGTCCCGACCCCACCGAGGCAGCGCGCGCACGAAGGTGAGATCCCGCAGTGCCCGCCCCCCTCCCGAATGACGTGTCCCATCACGCATTACCCGCCTGCGGCCAAATGCGCCATTTCAATTACTGCGCACTGCTGGATGGAGACGTGCGCCGCCAGCCTGCGCATGCGGAGAGGAGAGCGCGCGCGCACCCGAAAGCATTTTCAGCTGCAGAGCGCGCGCAACCCCCACCCGCGCTTTATTTTGATTTTTTTTTTTTCATAGTCCCACAATGTCCTGTAAATAAAAGATGACCCACTAACACTGACTCCCTGCGCCATCTTGTGGTACAAACTGGATCGGCACGAAGGAATGACACTGGACCTGAAACCAGAATGTTCCCGAGGACGACGCTCTGCCCTCCTCCTTCAGATCTGATCCACACAGAGGAAACCCAGATATCCCAGTTTTACACTGTGACCTGAATGCAGCTCACGTTTGTGGATCTGTGAGACGTTATTGAAGCTAACGATCTGATTCATGAGGCTGAACTTCATTAACTGTAAAGGTCTGAATTTATTCGGCTTTGGATGAACACATTTGTGAGTCCTCAGACGTTACACACAGATCAGCGCGCACACCTGTAAATCTTTGTTACACCTGGATCATATCGTACTGGTTTGGCACCCCTTTGAGGCAACGCTCTCTGTTTCCAGAATCAAAAGCTGTTTACAGTCAAACCGTTTATTCCAGACTTCCAAAACTTCATTTTGTTCTTTGAGCCAATCAGAGGGGGACGTGCTGCAGGACCTGATCATTGTCCTGCTGCCTTCAGGGTTTTCTGGTAGAGAGCAGAATTCCCTCAGTTACCGCGAGTTGTCCTGAAGCAGCAGAGCAGCCCAGACCATCACACCACCGTGTCTGCTGCTGCTGTGACGTTCTCTTTATGAAACGCTGTTAGTTTGAGGAAGATGTGACTCGAACGGCCTGCAGGTCTTTAGATGTTGTCAGCTGAGCGCTCCTGGGAACATGAAGGAATATGAAGGCAACATGAGCAGAGAGTACAAACATGCCGAGTGATCGGCTGTTAGCTCGGTGACAGAGTCACAAACTCACGTCTGTACTTTGATTTTGTTACATACAAACGCACTGACAGCAGGAGTGCTGCCACGTGTGTGCACAGACAGAGAGGACCGATGTGTTTGTTTGGTCGCTCAATGAAAGGCTTCAGTTAGTTAGAGTGAGTTTGTAGTTTTGTCTTATTATAAAATATTTGAAATTTAAACTGCTGTTTGACATCTTTTAGACTGCTTCACTCTGTTGCACAGCTTCTATTTAAGTGATTTATTCAATTCAGTTTAAATGTTATTAACACAGCGCCAAATCACAACAACAGTCGCCTCAAGGCGCTTTATATTGTAAGGCAGACCCTACAATATTACATACAGAGAAAAACCCAACAATCATATGACCCCCTATGAGCAAGCACTTTGGCGACAGTGGGAAGGAAAAACTCCCTTTTAACAGGAAGAAACCTCCGACAGAACCAGGCTCAGGGAGGGGCGGGGCCATCTGCTGTGATTGGTTGGGGTGAGAGAAGGAAGACAGAATAAAGACATGCTCTGGAAGAGAGCCAGAGATTAATAACAGATATGATTCAATGCAGAGAGGTCTGTTAACACATAGTGAGTGAAGAAGAAACACCCAGTGCATCGTCTGCATAGCAGTGTAAATGTATGCTATGTCTTCTAATGATGCTGCCTAAGGGAAGCATGTATAATGTAAACAGAATTGGTCCTAGCACTGAACCCTGTGGAACTCCATAATTAACCTCAGTGTGTGAAGAGGACTCTCCATTTACATGCACAAACTGGAGTCTATTAGATAGATATGATACAAACCACTGCAGTGCAGTACCTGTAATACCTACAGCGTGCTCTAATCGCTCTAATAGGATATTATGGTCGACAGTATCGAACGCTGCACTGAGGTCTAGCAGGACAAGCACAGAGATGAGTCCACTGTCAGAGGCCATAAGAAGATCATTTGTAACCTTCACTAAAGCTGTTTCTGTGCTGTGATGAGCTCTGAAACCTGACTGAAACTAACAGATCATCTGCTTTAGGCTACGTGTTTGAGAATTATACCACGGAGTCAGGTACTTCTGATTTAAGTCTAGTTTTCACCGGAGCTACAGTATCCAGAGTCGTACGTAGTAAGGAGGTAAAATTATTAACAAGATAATCGACCTCTGTTGGAGCAGCGTTCAGGTAGCTGCTCTGCTCTGTGTTGGTACAGGCCATTGAAAATGATAACAGTGGGTGCACACACAGGTCAAACTCTGCCCCCCGGTGGTGATCCTGTGAGTCACAGTGTGCCGCATTAACCTCGTTTTAAATGTCACTCGTTAATTCAGCTCAGATTTATTCTCGTGTGAACTCAGTTTTCCTGTTTGGGTCGGAGAACGTGGGCCCAGCTCGTTGCCACAAATCACGACTCTGGTGCTCCACAGCGCCAAAGTAAACATTTTAATTATATTTCATTATCTCATCACCGAGCGCGCTCTGTTTGTTTCTAAGGTAACGGCTTTTTAAAAATCACTGATCAGCGGAGAAACACGAGACATCGCACGGTGATAAAAAACTACAGACCTGCTGTTCCAGCTCAGAGGTCCGAGGGATCGTCCAAAAATTGTATTTTCTGGAGATCTGATTGGTCAGTAGGCGGTGATGTCATACCTATTTATCTTTAATCTTGATCTTAAGTTACCACGGTGATTTATCTGTATAGAAACCAGGTTAAGCCTGAAGTTACCCAGGTTAGACTAAACCCAGCTTAGGTCAGGCCTCTGCTATCAAACATGAGGCTCCCAGGCCTGGACTGGCCACTAGAGGGTCCAACTGGGTCCACAGGGAGAGCGTCAGTGATGAACAGTGTTGGTCAAGTTACTTGAAAAAAGTAATCAGTAACTAATTACTGATTACTTCCTCCAAAAAGTAATCCCGTTACTTTACTGATTACTTATTTTCAAAAGTAATTAATTACTTAGTTACTTAGTTACTTTTTAAAAACACGATTTACAACCTGAATATTTGATAAAGTGATAGATCTTTCAGCCCAATTCTACTTTTTCTGCATAATCCATCATACAAAATGTAATCAAATGGAAAAGTCTCTTTTTAAAACTTGTTTTATTAGTTTTAATCTTTTAACTTTATGCATCAAGCAAACATTAAATTATATGCAACATTCTCTGACTGGAAGAAATTTGTTTAATATTTAAACCTATTTTCTGCACATTCCAGCACATAAAATAAAATATTTTTTTGTGTTTACACTCAGTCTTTCAAATAGATGCAAGTAAAACACAGCAGAAAATAAATAAAATCAAAGACTCAGCGGTCCTGTTGCTCTCTTTTCACCTGTAAAGCAGGAGTGGGGCAGGCGGAGGTTTACCCTGGTGCAGGTGTGCCGCGGCGGTCAGTGGAAGAATCCGCAAGTTTCTCTGTGAATTTCCGTGTTACGGAAATACGTCGTAGCGCACTCGGTGCTTGCTTGGAAGTTTAGGGGTTTTCTTCGCTGTAAAAAGAAGTTTTCTTCCCACGCACAACGGACGCTAATGTTTTTGTCACTTTTTATGGAATCAAACTCAAAGTAAGGTCAGTACTTCCACGCTTTAAACGCTGCACGCTCATACTCTCTCCCGCACTCGATATATTATCCATTGTTGATCTGCACACAGCTGTTGTCACGAACGTCGTGCTCGCTTACGTCACTGTCATGAGACATTCTCGCAAGAAAACATGGTTTTAGTAACGCAGTAACGCAGCGTTCCTACGGGAAAGTAACGGTAATCTAATTACCGTTTTTGCAATAGTAATCCCTTGCTTTACTCGTTACTTGAAAAAAGTAATCGGATTACAGTAACGCGTTACTGCCCATCTCTGGTGATGAATAAATACAGGTGAATAATAATAAATCTGACTGTCTGCAGGTGATGTTAGGGGAGCTAAACTTTATTTACACCCAGACCTGAGCACAAAGGTCAAAGGTCAGCCTGCTGTGAGTGTCAGAATAAGAGGCGAGTCTCCAGGTTTTCAAAGAGTGTCTCGTTTATTGTGGTCACAGGTGAGAAGGCAGTGTTAAGGCTTCGAGGTCGTCTCTGAAAATCACCACAAACAGATTTGCAGCATCACCTCCTACCTCACTTCCTGTTCCTGCTTTAAACAGACTGTACATAAATGATGGACTGAGGCATTCCTCCACCCGAGCAGATTTAAGGTCTTTATTAAAATAATCCAGAGCTCGGTCCGTCCGCAGCATCATACTTCCTGTTTCCTGTCATAATGTCGGCCCAAAAATCACATTTTTGTGAAAAACATTTTTATATTTTTTGTGCCTGATTCACTGATTAAAAAAAATTATTAAACAGCATCTCGACTGTGTCTTTGCCACAACGCCGAGGTCAGAGGTCAGATTATAGAAGCCGTTATTCTGAGAGCGCTCCATCGTCCTTGTCTTCCTCCTCCATCCTAATGCACGATTCACTCGGATGCTTCAGTGCTCAGAGTCAGGTGACCATCACCTGACTCTGATGTGGCGTCTGTTACCGCCACATCGGCTCATCTCCTCATCCTCCTCCGCACACGTGCAGACCACCTCAGCTTCTTTCGCCAACAGCCACGTTTGGAGCAGATTTGGCTAAATGCGATCTGATTGTCGCGAGCAACTGACTGTTATCTGACAGCTTCTCTCTGCAGGACGCGGCTCAACAAAACTTCACAGAAGTCATTAAAAACACACAAACACAAAGATCAGTCTCTGAGTCTGGAGCTCTCACACCTGCACAGGTACGCAGCCTCAGCTTGTCCCACCCCTCTGACACGTTAACATAGCCAAACACTCGTCCTCAGCTGAGCGCGGCGGTGGCTCAGTGTAGGTCGCTGAAGGGCTTGGGGTACCCGAACATCAGGTAGTCCATGTAGTAGAAGTCGAAGGCCTTCTGCCGCTCGGTGGCGTTGAGCTGTGAGAAGTACTTCTGCGTGATGCTGGAGGACGTCCTCTCCGCCAGTGGGTTCCTGTCCTTGAAGTCCGGGAACGTGAGGTTGGCCGGCGCCCCGATGCTTCGGAGCAGGAAGTTAGCGTCACGCTCCAGGCTCTCGAACTTCCCGATGAAGGTGAACTGCAGGAAGCATGGGCTGCACAGCTGGCTCACCGGCTCCCAGTGGATGTCCATCCCCACGGGCCGCCGCACATCCAGCAGGTACTGCACGAACTCCCTGAAGGTCACACCGGCACCGGAGCGCAATGCAGCATGTGTGGCGTTGGCTCGGTACCTGGAAATGATGGCCCGTCCAAACACGGGGTGGTAGTATGAGTTGGGGCTCTCAAACTTGTCCCGAAATGCTGACACAAGGCGCTCAAAGGGCTCCCGGACGAACAGCACTTTGGTGTAGGAGCGAAGCCGCTCGGCAACGCCAGCACGACTGTAGCCGCTGAGCCGTGGGAGGCGGTTTTCGTAATGCGCTGCGTCGTGAGGAATGTCCCGTGTGGACGCGGCGCTGCCACTCAGCACCATCAGCACCCGCTTCCAGTTGGAGCAGCCAGCTTTGGGCACCTCGCAGTACAGCAGCCGGGACCGCTCCTCCACGTACACCCGCGACACCTGCCGCTGCGACGGCGGCCGCCGCCTACCCACTCCCGGCTGGTATTGGGCACAGATATCTGTTAGCAGGCGGTGCCGTGACTCCTGCATCCTCGCCAGCTGCAGCGCCGCCTCTACTTGGCCCGTGGGGGAGCTGGACGCCGCCACGCTGCTCTTCAGCAGCAGCTTCCTGCGGCGTTTAGTGAGCGGCTGCTTTGAGCCAAGCGGCGAGTAAGAGAACAGCGAGGAGGACGGTGGCTGGGGACGGAGAGCGGGCGGAGAGACGGGACGACGTCCTGCCGCATCGTCGGCTTCCTGTAACACACACATACAGGAAACAGAGGGCATGTCATCAGTGGGCGTTTCCCATCACGCAGGGCGTTGTCTGTATGTTTAACCGCCGCGCTCGCCATTTCCTGCATGTAAAGAGTCCATGATCAGCTGCTTTGTTTCTGCCCAACCGGCTCAGATTCACATAAAACGTTCTGATCCATCGATCAGGTTTCTACTCTGCAGGTTCTACTCTGCAAGGTTCTACTCTGCAAGGTCCTACTCTGCATGTTTCTACTCTGCAGGTTCTACTCTGCAGGTTCTACTCTGTAGGTTCTACTCTGCAAGGTTCTACTCTGCAGGTTCTACTCTGGATGTCTCTACTCTGCATGTTTCTACTCTGCAGGTTCTACTCTGCAGGTTCTACTCTGCAAGGTTCTACTCTGTAGGTTCTACTCTGCAAGGTTCTACTCTGCAGGTTCTACTCTGGATGTCTCTACTCTGCATGTTTCTACTCTGCAGGTTCTACTCTGCAGGTTCTACTCTGCAAGGTTCTACTCTGTAGGTTCTACTCTGCAAGGTTCTACTCTGCAGGTTCTACTCTGCAGGTTCTACTCTGCAGTTTCTACTCTGTAGTTTCTACTCTATAGTTTCTACTCTGCAAGGTTCTACTCTGCAAGGTTCTACTCTGCAGGTTCTACTCTGTAGTTTCTACTCTGGATGTCTCTACTCTGCAAGGTTCTACTCTGCATGTGTTCTACTCTGCAGTTTCTACACTGCATGTTTCTACTCTGCAGGGTTCCTACTCTGGAAGGTTCTACTCTGCAGTTTCTACTCTGTAGTTTCTACTCTGCAGGTTCTACTCTGCAAGGTTCTACTCTGCAAGGTTCTACTCTGTAGTTTCTACTCTATAGTTTCTACTCTGCAAGGTTCCTACTCTGCAGGTTCTACTCTGTAGTTTCTACTCTGGATGTCTCTACTCTGCAAGGTTCTACTCTGCATGTGTTCTACTCTGCAGTTTCTACACTGCATGTTTCTACTCTGCAGGGTTCCTACTCTGGAAGGTTCTACTCTGCAAGGTTCTACTCTGCAGGTTCTACTCTGTAGTTTCTACTCTATAGTTTCTACTCTGCAGTTTCTACTCTGCGTGTTTCTACTCTGCATGTTTCTACTCTGCAAGGTTCTACTCTGCAGGTTCTACTCTGGATGTTTCTACTCTGCATGTTTCTACTCTGCAGGGTTCCTACTCTGCAAGGTTCTACTCTGCAAGGTTCTACTCTGCATGTTTCTACTCTGCAGTTTCTACTCTGCTTGTTTCTACTCTGCAGGGTTCCTACTCTGGAAGGTTCTACTCTGCATGTTTCTACTCTGCAGGTTCTACTCTGCATTTTTCTACTCTGCATGTTTCGACTCTGCAGGTTCTACTCTGCACATTCCTACTCTGCACGTTTCTACTCTGCACGTTTCTACTCTGCAGGTTCTACTCTGCAAGGTTCTACTCTGCACTTTTCTGCTCTGCAGGTTCCTACTCTGCACGTTTCTGCTCTGCAGGTTCCTGCTCTGCACGTTTCTGCTCTGCAGGTTCCTACTCTGCACGTTTCTGCTCTGCAGGTTCCTACTCTGCACGTTTCTGCTCTGCAGGTTCCTACTCTGCACGTTTCTACTCTGCAGGTTCTACTCTGCAAGGTTCTACTCTGTAGTTTCTACTCTATAGTTTCTACTCTGCAAGGTTCCTACTCTGCAGGTTCTACTCTGTAGTTTCTACTCTGGATGTCTCTACTCTGCAAGGTTCTACTCTGCATGTGTTCTACTCTGCAGTTTCTACACTGCATGTTTCTACTCTGCAGGGTTCCTACTCTGGAAGGTTCTACTCTGCAAGGTTCTACTCTGCAGGTTCTACTCTGTAGTTTCTACTCTATAGTTTCTACTCTGCAGTTTCTACTCTGCGTGTTTCTACTCTGCATGTTTCTACTCTGCAAGGTTCTACTCTGCAGGTTCTACTCTGGATGTTTCTACTCTGCATGTTTCTACTCTGCAGGGTTCCTACTCTGCAAGGTTCTACTCTGCAAGGTTCTACTCTGCATGTTTCTACTCTGCAGTTTCTACTCTGCTTGTTTCTACTCTGCAGGGTTCCTACTCTGGAAGGTTCTACTCTGCATGTTTCTACTCTGCAGGTTCTACTCTGCATTTTTCTACTCTGCATGTTTCGACTCTGCAGGTTCTACTCTGCACATTCCTACTCTGCACGTTTCTACTCTGCACGTTTCTACTCTGCAGGTTCTACTCTGCAAGGTTCTACTCTGCACTTTTCTGCTCTGCAGGTTCCTACTCTGCACGTTTCTGCTCTGCAGGTTCCTGCTCTGCACGTTTCTGCTCTGCAGGTTCCTACTCTGCACGTTTCTGCTCTGCAGGTTCCTACTCTGCACGTTTCTGCTCTGCAGGTTCCTACTCTGCACGTTTCTACTCTGCAGGTTCTACTCTGCAAGGTTCTACTCTGCACTTTTCTGCTCTGCAGGTTCCTACTCTGCAGGTTCCTACTCTGCATGTTTCTACTCTGCAGGTTCTACTCTGTAGTTTCTACTCTGCAAGGTTCTACTCTGCAAGGTTCTACTCTGCAGGTTCTACTCTGCAGGTTCTACTCTGGATGTTTCTACTCTGCAGGGTTCCTACTCTGCATGGTTCTACTCTGCAGGTTCTACTCTGCAAGGTTCTACTCTGCAGGGTTCTACTCTGCAGGGTTCTACTCTGCATGTTTCTACTCTCTGAACCTGAAAATCTGAATTCCATCTGAGGTCGAATGAGTAATAAACACGAAACGATGCTGTGAGTGTCCTGATCAATCATGCAGGTCAGGACGTCTTCAGTCTCAGCTGCAGGTCTCAAACCTAAACGTGTGTGTGTGTGTGTGTGTGTGTGGTCCAAACACTGTTTACAAGGTTGGAAACCTGCAGCTGAGGATGATGATGATGAAATGTTTCTGAAACCTCGCATTTGAACAGAATCATCTTTCTGAGATTCTGGGTGTCGTCAGACTCTGCAGGAACAAATGTGAACATATTACATTTAAATTAAATATTTAAATACATCCCCGTCTCAAACCTACAGAGCTGAACTCAGATCCGAATCTTCTGATGTTTCTTCATGTTAAAAATATTATTTTACATTGTTATGAAATCCACCTATATCCAACTACAAACTGCGTTTTCAGTGTGAAGGTTTTTATTAGTGCAGCTCAAATATGGGACGATGCAGGCCTGCTTTTGCTTCATATTTTAATCAGGCAACACTCATGTTTCATGCATGTGTCTACAGACCCTGATTCAGCTAGAGGGCACAACTTTAGTCTGATATTCATGTTTAAACATTACCCGAGTTTTAGTGAAAGAGAGTGGCTGTGTTTCAAAAACAGATATGTTTCTGATACATGAAGCTAAAACTTGACAACAACCATTATAAACCTTCAAACTTTGGACCCTGAAACTTTTATGTAAATTAGAAACGGTGGAGCAGAAGGTCCTCGATGATCTGAGACTCACAAGAACTGATCAGGAACTTTCTGTTGCACTAAAATATATGAACGTCTAACCACAGGAGCTGTCATGCTGGCTGTGGACACTGGATGGCGCTCTAATCTGGGTTCTGCTCCGTGTGTTTACTCTGTTTGGAAAATGTGATGCTGTGTGAGTCCAGCAGGTGTCGCTGTGCTGCTGTTACCTTCTGTGAAGGCCGCCTGGGAGCCGCCAGCACCTGCACACCTGAGAAGGAGGGGGGGGGGGAGAGCATGGTCAGGAGCAGAAGTATATGGACACGTTCACTTTTGGTTTGGTAGGACTGTTTAATGAAGCTGAAAACAAACTGTGAGAAAGTGTGTGTGAGTGTGTGTGTGTGTGTGAGCGTGTGTGTGAGTGTGAGAGAGAGAGAGAGAGAGAGTGTGTGTGTGTGTGTGTGTGTGTGTGAGTGTGTGAGTGTGTGAGAGAGAGAGAGAGAGAGAGAGAGAGAGAGAGAGTGTGTGTGTGTGTGTGTGTGTGTGTGTGTGTGTGTGTGTGTGTGTGTGTGATAAATGCTGAGTCCAGCTCGGGGTGCAGCAGCTCCTCGAGCTCATTCCTCACAGTTCCCTGCAGGCTGATGCTGCCTTCGTGCTGCGAGCACTCTGAGGATGATGAAGATGATGCGACTGGTTTGCGGTGACCTTCGTCATGCTGTGGATGGATGAGCTGCTAACCTGAGCGACTGCTGCTGGTCACAGCCGGCGCTCTCAGTTTAAATCATCAGTCTAATCGAGTTTATTCAGCGCAGCTCTCCGAGACGCTCGCACCCCACACGATCAACGAGTCACATCAGTTCACACGAATAACAAATGGCCCCGCCCACAACACCCTCTGCTTCATGTGGTTTCTGCATGTGCGTGAGGTTACATGCTGGAAACGCAGTGAGATCACCGGAACATAAAAACACAACGTGTGACCTTTGAACTCTGTGTTTCAGACACAGGAGGGCATCCTTCCTGTGGCCTGTTGGTGTGTATTCATAGCAGGCACACACACACTCCTCTATACTGTGTTAAAGTCAAAACATCTTCACACACATATACATGTGTGTATTACCATGTCAAACATTAGTGTGACCCTGAAACCCAATCAGAGCCCTCCAACAGTCATGTTGACTGAACCTCAGGACTCAATGTCCTCACAGAGCTGAACGTCTGATCAAACTCTAAACCTGAACTGGCTGACCTCACTCGAACTTGCTGTTGTTTTATTGGTTTGTGTCCACGCAACATTACTAACACACAAACACACACGCATGTAGCTGGCAGGCCCAGATGGCCTCTCAGCAGTTTCCTGACACTGAAGGTTAGCGGCGGTGGCATCCCGCTGCAGCTCCTGCTTATTTATTACCCAGAGCGCATCTCACTGTCCCACACACAGAAAACATGTGACTAATCCAGGCCTTTGTGACAGCACGCACACACACACACACACACACACACCTCTATCAGCTCGCTGAGCTCAGCTGGATGCTTGAGCTGTAGAGAGCGCCCTCTGGTGGCAACACATGATGGCACCAGTTTAACAGAAGATCTTTTTTGGAGCAGAGCGTTACAGAGCTCAGATGAGGAGGCGTCTTGGATCGCCCCCTGCTGGCCATTAGAAACAATGCAGATTTAGGGCTTCACGTTCTGAAGCTATGCCGTGTTTTATTGTCTTGGTGTGACTGACCAGTGTTAAGAGAGGTTAAAGGTCAGGGCTGTGTGGAGCCTGAACTGATGTTTTTCGTTCTTCTCTGTGATTTAGGCCATTTTTCCTCTCAAGTCTGCTTCTTTGAGAAAAGCTTTACTGAAGCTTCAGGAGAGCGCGTCACAGGAACGAGCAAAAACATTCAGTTATGAATGTGACGAAGCCTCCAGTCGGCGTTTTCTTCAGCTTTGTGTTCTCAAACCAGACGTGACGAGTGTGACCGAGGACGCTCGGTGTAGCCCCGCCCTAACCCTGCTCCTCTGACTCTGATCAGAACGTCACCTCCACAATAAGCTTTGTTCAGAGTCACCTGAAACAGCGACTGAGCAAGAAACTCATCAGGAGGCTCGTTTCCTCACATCCACCCAATCAGACTTCATCCACAACCTGAGCAGTCGCCCCCTGCTGGACGCTAGACAGTTAACCACGCCACTTATCTCCGCCCAAATGATGGAGGCAACAGTCTGAACAGAGACCCCAGACCTCCCTCTCCCCTGCCACCTCCTCCAGCTCTGAGGTGGAACCCCGAGTCAGGGCTGAAGCTGACCCCAGTCCACCTGACACCCTCGCCTCCCCTCACTCGCCAACAAAACCCTGACATACTTAAACTCCTCCATCTGGGGCAGCAGCTGGTCCCACACCTGGAGTGCGCCCTTCACCCATTTCTGATTGAGGACCATGGCTTCCAATTTGGAGGTGCTGGTTGTCATTGGCTCTGGCTGCGGTTTACAGGGACCGAACGACTCGTCACACCGGGCCAACGCCCTGTACTCCGGGGTCCTCGGATACAGAGCCGGCTCAGTTCTGCAGCCGCTCCGCTCCTCCTGAGTCCGGCTAACGGTGCCCGGCCGGTTCGCCTTCTGACAGATGGAGACCTCCACCCTCCATCGTTCACAGAGCGGCGTGACGGCACATCATCAGAGTAAAGATGAACCTTTGTTTTCTGACTGGGCCGTCGCCTCGTTTGTTGTGTCGCCGTGTTTCTGCTGTTTCACACGAGAGCAGATCACATATTAAACTCTGATTCCTTAATAAAAGCACATTCTGTGTGTGTGTCTGTGTGTGTCTGTGTGTGTGTGTCTGTGTGTGTGTGTGTGTGTGTGTGTGTGTGTGTGAGAGAGAGTGCTGCAGGTACCAGTCTGAGGATTTATGATGCAGCTGTCTTCATCCCGGCTCAGTGTGAAACGTTCACTCTGACAAAGAGACGTGACAGCTTTAACACACACACACACACACACACACACACACACACTCACACACTCACTCACACACACACACACACACTCACACACACACACACTCGCACACTCGCACACACACACACACACACACACACACACACTCACACACTCACTCACACACACTCACACACACACACACACACTCACACACACACACACACACACACACTCACACACTCACTCACACACACACACACACACACACACACACTCACACACTCACTCACACACACACACACACACACACACACACACACACATGCACAGAGCTGTTTATTACAAACTTTGCTGCACTTTCAGCAGGTTCACATTCAAACACAGAATCCCATCTGTTTCATTGAGCATGCTCAGTGACTCTGTGTGTGTGTGTGTGTGTGTGTGTGTGTGTGTGTGTACGGGTTCGTACTATCCTGGTGGGGACCAAAATCTGACTTTTACTATCCTGGTGGGGACTTTCTGCACCGTGGGGACCAAAATCCAGGTCCCCTTGGGGTTGAAAGCAATTTTCACACTCAAAATGCGGTTTTACTGTCAGGGTTACAATTAGGTTATGGTTAGGTTTAGGGTAAGGGTTAGGGTTAGGCATTCATTTTTAATGGTTAGGGTTAGGGTAAGGGGCTAGGGAAAGCATTATGTCAATGGGATGTCCCCACGAGGATAGCAAACCAGACATGTGTGTGTGTGTGTGTGTGTGCGCGCGCACGCGTCAGTCACACATTGAAAGGACAATGCGCTGCATCAACGCTGAGGTCGGTGGTATGTGTCACGGTCATCATCACAGACATTGCCCAAATCATCGCACTGCCGCCGCCGGCTCGCCATTGCGCCGTGTTCCAGCTCAGATGTTGGTGCTTTTGGCAGTCGTCGGGGGTCAGAGTGTCCACCTGCTCCCTGATAGACCCCGCCCACTAACAGCAGCCATGTTTTGACGTGTAACTGATGGGTCTCCGTGTGATTTCTAATCATTTCTAATGCAGATGGTGCTGCTGGTGGAGGTGAGGGTGGAGGTAGAGAGGGGGGTCGGGAGCTGGTGCTTCAGTCTGTTTCCCGAGTCACGAATCACAGACGCTGCTCGGAGCACGAAGACTGCTGCTTCATCACGAGGAGGAGGAGGGGGCGGTCTCAGGGCAAAAAGCTTACAGCCCTCTTCTTCATCACACTGCCAGCAGAGTCTTCGTCACTCAGCTGAGGTGCCACGAAGCGACGAGTCCAGAGAGGAGTGCTCCCACCATCATCATCATCTTCTTAGAGCCTTCGGACTGCTGACACATCCGACAGGAGCCTCACCTAAGAGACCTCACCAAACAGGTGAGGAGCCGGGTTTGCAGATTTGCTCCGCCTCCAGCTAATCAGACCTGTCAGAATGATGTGGCGGTCATGTTTCTACTGCGAGGACTCCAAGTACTTTGTACTCCAGGCCTTCACCCAATCACACACACAGCTTGATGAGCAGGTGGGAGGAGCCAGGACTTGATTAGAAGCTGTTCGTCCTGAGCCACAGACTGTTGGGACGGTGACGCTAGAGTAGAATGTCTCGAGACCACTTTTACGTGGTCTTGTCTTGGTCTCGCTGTCTCGGTCTTGCTGTCTCCGATCGACATAGTGGTCGGGAGATTTGGAGTCAACAGTACCCTCTGGTCTTGGTCTTGGTTTAGGCGGTCTTGACTACAAGTCTAGGTGACGCTGCAGCTGTGCAGCCTGATCGTCCACACCGACCACAGATGGCGGTCAAACAGAAACCACCATTTCCGATTTAGAGCAAAGCTGGATGTTTCAGATATTTTGGCCGCCGCCCACTCTGCCTGCCGGCGTCCCTGTAAACCTCAGTGTGAGAACCCTGGGAGGCGGGCAGGTCACATGTTAGTCCTCCAGCAGGTGCTGATCAATAATCAGGAAAAGTGAAGCTCTGCGCAGTTCAGCTGCAGGGTGGCGCACTGAGCATGCTCTGCGTGTTACCTGTCCCAGCCGTGCAGGTACGGGCTGCTCCTCTGAGACACATCCCGGTGTTCTCTTAAGCCCCGCCCACGTTCAGTGATACTGTCATCACAATGATGGACATAACACCATAACCCCATCACACCTGGTTAGCCACAGCTAACAGAGCACACCTGCCTGTTCTGATGATGGCGGTGTGTTGATGATGGCGTCCGTCAAGAAGACACTGACAATCGGCAGAGCGCTGCTGAGGCGGAGCTCACACCAAAGAAATCTGGATCTGCGTTTATGTTTACTTCGATAAATAAAGGAGGCGGGACTCTGGACGCGTACACGGTGCAGGAACACGAAGCGTGTGTTAGCTGTCAGGCAAACATTAACAAGTGACAAGCTCTATTTCTCTGAAACCCCGCCTCCAAACGCTCCCTGAAGGTGACTGAGACTCAGCAGCAGGTTTGATGGCATCATGTGACTCTGCTGCGCGGTGTCTCATCATCCACGCTCAGCCTCCACTCAGGCTTCAAACCACTGTAAGCTCAACGTAGAGAGCACGGCGCCACTGAGCGGCTTACCATCATCACCTGGCAAAGCACGCCCATCTTTGTAGCCTTAATCCTTCTCCTGAACATTAATCCTGAGGACGCCTGCCAGATCCCGTTAAGATCCGCGTCCTACGCCACACCGAGCAACACTATCTCGCCAACGAGCACTTACCGTGAAAGAGGTGCTCACACAGAAGCCGCCTGACTGAGATCACAGCATGGAGAAGTGTTCTGAGCTCGGGCGGAGGTCCCGTGTGGGGTGGAGCCTCTGAGGCGAGATAGAAGACTGCCAAGCCGACCTCCTCGCTCCTCATCAGAGATCTCATTAGAAGCACTGCGCGATGACATCATCGCATCTCACCAATTACATTCGTACTTTTATTCCTCAGAAAATAAAACACAGTAAAGGTCGTCACAGCTGACGAGTCAGCCTCACTGAGCAAAGCAGCAGCATCGCTGCGGCGCCGCAACGAGCACGTCAGCATCGCTCAGCTCCTCCCTCCAGAGCAACGTCGGGCAGCGTGGCAGCGATAAGGCGGAGTCAGCGTGCTATCGGTCTGAGTGGGTGGGGTCGAGTTGGCAGTTACACGCAGTTTGCTGGCAATGACAGGTAACCCCTCCCACTCAGAGCCTCGCAGATCCTCCTCACGCCATCGAAGCTGCTGCAGGAGGTTGCTGCACCGTGACGTTTCTATGGAAACGCCCGAGGCACAGACACGTGCTCCTGCAGATCATCACTGCTGGTCATCCGTGGGCAAGCGTGAGGTTTAGGTTTGTTCTGATCCACTGAGGAACGCCGCCATGTTTGAAGGCGGGGTCAACAAAGACGCCGCCGTCTTCACTTCTTGTGTAAAAGCAGTAAAAAATGACGAGAGCACCTCTGAGCTCTACTTCCTGTCTGACTGCAGGTGAGACGGTGCGGTCTGGTTTGTGTCCGGCTGTCAAACAGCATGTGTGATCGATGATGTCATCGGTACAGCATCTCGTGGTTAACGCGCTCTTCCTGATGTTTAGTGGAGGCTGGTGAGAGGCTCCTCCTCCTGCTTGTGGCGGTAACGCAACGTAGTCACGCTAATCATTGAACAATGAATATTTGAAAATTATGACGAAGCCCAGCCTCCTCGCTGTGACACGATTCCTGCGGGGAGGAGCGCCAAAACTCAAACTGAGATGACGTGAGCTGCTGCCTGCACTCACTGGTTTCCAGTAAAGCCTTAGTACTGGACTCTGCTGCTCTCTGGGAGGCGTAGCTGAGCCAGTGTCGTCTGTTCTCGGCGCCGCGCTCGGTGTCGCTGCGAGCTCCTGAATAATTAAGCGTGAGGAGTTCAGTTACCTCAGAGTCACGCTCATACCGAGGCTCTGCCTTCAAATATTCATTTCCAGCACGGCGAGGAGAGCCCTGCTGTCACTGAGCGGCCTCTGAGATCACCTGGGAGGGTTTCCGCCGCCAACCCAAAACCCAGCAAGCCGCCAGCGGAGCGCTTCCGTCAGTGCGAGCCCGACAGGAAGGAGGATAGCTTCAGATTCCTCGCTCTGTCACCACCTCCGCCCACTGCCAGCGCGTCCGTCCCCGGGTCACAGAAACGTTCCCAACACGTCGTCTTTGGACCGGATTAACAGGTTTAGTTCTGATTGTTTGTGTTAATAAGCTGCTACCAGTGAAGCAGTGACCAGCAGGCCAAACGGACTGCAACTTAAGAAAACACCAGCAATAAGAAAAAGGCTGCAAAAGCACACAAAACACAACGGAAATAAGAAAAACGACAACAGAAATAGGAAAAAAACACAAGTGTTTCTGGGGAGACAATAACCTGACGGACCAGTTGCAGGAACCCAAAACATGGTAGGCGTGTTTTATCATGATTGATATCACACTCAAGACGGATTTTTAGGCTAATAGGCTAACACGCTTACCTCTCATTTTTTCTTTCCTCACAAAACCGATAGATCCTCCACTTCTTTTAAGTGTCTGCCAGCGCAATTCTTAGCATATTTTGGTTCCTACAACTGGTCCGTCGGGTTATTGTCTCCCCAGAAACACTTCCCATGTGCTTTTGGAAATCTGTTTTTCTTATTTCCGTTGTGTTTTGTGTGCTTTTGCAGCGTTTTTCTTATTAGTGGTGTTTTCTTTGCAAGTTGCATTCCGTTTGGCCTCTCAGGGCCAACGTACTTCCCTCATTAACCATGGCGGGCAGCCCATAGTGATGTGAAGTGGGCAGGGCAGTTAAACTGCCTTCAGTATAAGAGCACGGTTAGTCCCTGAGATATGAACATGAGCAAAGGCAGCAGCAGAGTCAGTTTGTTCTCCAGTGTGGTTTGATGTTCCCGTAATCTGCTCCTGTTTCTGCAGAATGAAAATAAACAAAAATCAACTGGACCATCACGTTAAAAATTCCCCCTCAGCCACAGCAAAGAATGAAAATTTGAACGTGTGAAGGGGTCACAGCGGGTCGGCTGCACCTCTCTGAGTTCTTCACCTCTAAACTACAAATCTGTGAAATAAGAGGAGTCAGAGTGCTGCTGCCTGGTTGGTAATAAGTCCCGTCCCTGCTGAGCGAAACATTAAAAAGACAATTAGAATTGAAAATTCAGCGTCAGAGCACGAAGGAAAACAGCCTCAGCTTCTTTAGACACCGATGAATTTTATGTTGTGTTGCATTTATGATTGTTATTGTTTAAAAACAACGGAGCGATCGAGCGGCGTCACTGCTGTGTTATCATCCTGAGCCTGTGTGTCTGTGTACTCTTATACTGCAGGGACGGGCACACACCTGCAGGGGCGATGGAGGGGAACAAACAGCTGGTTAAAACACGAGGTCACGCTCACTGAAACACGCCTCTCAGATCGCCTGACAGGGGATAAATTGGGCGGCGGCCTCGGCGTCTCAGAGGTGAGAAAGACACATTAAAGCAGCGGGAAAGCTTTTAGTGCGGCGGGCAAGCAGCAGGAGATAAAGTGCTGCGTCGGATCACACGAGGTGAGAAATCAGCCGACGAGCTCATCTCAAAGCTGCGCGGAGGCGGGGCGACGAGAAGCTTCAGCCCTACAGGTGAGCAGCAGCGAGGTACCGCCCACCCCAAACACACCAATCAGAACCAAACCTCTCTGTCTGCACTGATGACATCATCACTGAAGCAGAGTCTGTGGTTTCACTCTGCTCTCAGTGTGTATAAGGAGGGACACATCGCCATGGTAACAGATGCTGTAGCCCCACCTGCTCTAAGCGAGGTTAAAGAGCTGATAGTGATGAAGAAGCATCTTTAGAACGACCCGAGAAACCGTGCTCCTCACACGGCTCTGACACAAATAACGGCGCCGTTATACTTGCCCTGCCGTAGTCCTCATTTTCCCGTCACCGCAGCCGGGTTGAGGGTACGGGTCTGTCGGTTTTACCGACGCTGATGCCGGTACAGGAAGACGCTACACCGGCACTGACGTGGAGCTTCTGTGGAGGGTAAGCCTGATCCTCGACTCGCTTTGGTCTCACAGAGGAAGCTCCAGACCTACCTGTCACATCCACACCTGTATGTAACAGGATCTTACAGGCTGCTTACCTGGCCACGAGAAGGCGATCAGCTCAGACCTGCAGCACTCACGTGGTTCACGTTAACCCTGAAAGGCCAACGGAGGCACACCTGTCTCCACTGACAGGACACCTGTGCATCATCACAGCACCATGAACGTCCGGCGGATCGAACTAAAGAGCTTCTGTTAGAAAAACGAAATGTACACGAGCGCTGCAGCAAACCGGTTTGGACTGAAGGCCATGGGACCTTTCAAAGAGATGACGTCTATGGTGACGTGGTCTCTGTGTGTTTCATGAAGGCCACGGGTCAGCAACAGTTTTAACCTCCTCACACTTCACCTGTGGGAGGAAGTGACCTCACCTCTGACCCCACAAATCTGAAACGAAGCCCTCGCGCTGTCAGTTCACAGAAAAACAGATTTTTTTGGTGAAAATGAAACAAACTGTACTAAACTACTGGATAGTGGCGCAAAGGGGACACGGGTGGAGGTCTGGCTCTTTGCACAGAACAGCTGACACGCTCTGTGTCCTCACCGCCGCTGTCCGCGAGCGGCAATGCATCACACAGGTGACGAAGCCGATGATGCACCATCGCTGCTCCTCCATCACAGCACCCGCCTCATTCATCATGACAACGTCTGAGCACGTCTGTGCCGAACAGCTGGGACATGCTGTTAGCATCGGGGTTAGCATCTGTCTGCAGGTTTACTGGGAGGAGCTCCAGACTGAGGGCGAGGAGGATGGTGCTTCCTCCCACCTGCTGAACTCTGAGTGAACCTTTCATACTCGGAGACGTTCGTGTTTACACCACAGCCATGAAAAATGACCCAGTGTCAAAAAAATAAGTCTCTGAAATGGAAACGGCAGTCGTGCGATTTTCCCCGAAGCAGTGCCGGGATGATGAAGGTGACAGCGCGTAGGTGCCGTATCTGAGAGGATGCTCCAGCCTGTTCTCGTTCCCCGCCACATTAAAAGACTCTCGTCTGTCAAAGCTGCTGGATAGAAATCCTCCGGGCGTGGGAGTGTGACGCATCAGTGAGACGCTCTGTCAGTCTGATGTCTCCACCTTTCTGGGCTCCTTCCTTCACTTCTGTTATCATCTAAATATTTTTAGCTGACCGTTGAATCTTTAGAATGAAACTTTAGTGAAACCTCACGTTTCCCACACTGATCATTATTAGAGGGTTGAAATAATGTTAAATGAATCTTAAAGTTTAATGAAGCTTATTCTATAAATATGTTTGTATTTGTCTGCGAGGACAACTTTTCTGTTAGCGGGACGTGGACGGACCCATCAGCGTGACGAGCAGAGTTAATCCTGCTTCCAGAGACAAACAGACGAAGCTTCACGTCAGAACATCATTACTTTCACTTCGATGTCTATTTTCCTGATGTTCAGAGAGCTGCTCTGCCTCCTCCATCACGATATCGCCCGCTCTTCTTCAGCCTGCAGCAGATGCTTCCTGCTCTGTAATAAAGCTAATGCATTTTTTATTGACGTGTATCCATGAGGAGGAAGCTCTGAATAACGAATGGCAAGCCGGCTCCTTACTGCCCACTTTATTTGTTCGTTTCCATCACTGTCACTGTTTCACCTTCTGCTGCTTCACAGAGACTTTCCATCATATCTGGACTCAAACAACAGTTTGGACTTTTTTATTGTTTCTGATTTTTAAGCTGGTTTCAATCGAGTTTTTACTGTTTTTCATTTTTATGGTGCATCCTTTTGTTGTATTCTGAATAAGTAATCACGCCAACCTGCTGAGGTTGGACGTGACCCTCAGGGTGGGGAGGGGCTGTGATGTAAGTGACAGTTTCACGGCTGATGTTCGTCCGACGCTGTGATGCGAGCAGACTCCGTGCAGGTCAGAGACTCTCAGGTAACGTCCTCAGATACGAGTGCTCAGCGTGGGCGGGGTCTCCTGGCTTTCCTGCAGCGTCTGTGGGCTTTAACCATCAGCGTCCTCCAGCCCGCGGACATCAGATGATGGTGGTCGTCTGCGGCCGCTCAGCCTTCTTCCTCGTTTCTCATTAACACGACATCAGCACACGAGGCACTGAACGCCAACGCTTCATTAATATTTCACAGTCAGGGGGACGCGTGCCCGGCGACGCGACCTTATGCAGATTAAGATGTTGGCAGAGATAAAATGAAACGCTGCCTCCTGATTATCAACGAGCTGCCAGAGGACGGGCGGAGGTCGCACAGGTGCTGACCGCCGTCAGACAGAAAGGAGGCGGGACTGAAAACAAACCGGGAGGGAACGACGCGTTCACCGCTGCCACGCCTTTGCCGGGTTTCCTGAGTGACACACGACAGGAGTAACATTAAAACAAACAGCGACAGACGAGCAGCCACGTACGCCGGCGCCATCTATAACCAAAAGGATCCATTACAGGAAGACGAGCTGCTGATTGGCTGCAGGAGGGCTCCGAGATGACCCCGAGCTGAGCCGCTCTCAGGTGAAGAACACCTGCAGGACGTCTTCCACAGGGCTTCGAAAACAGCCTCCGATAACAGTGCTCGCACACTGTCGCCGTGGCGCTGAGCGGCGGTCTCTGACTCTTATTCCTGTGGAGCAGCCAATCACAGCGCAGCGTTTTCGTCAGTCACATGGTATTTTTACGAGGAGAGGTGAAAAAGTCAAAAACATCAGTCTGTCTGTTGGTGAGGACAGACGGGAACGTGAGTCGGTACAGTTCATGAGGCGTAACCATGGAAACCAGTTAAACCCTTAAAAGCAGCCATGACAGTTTGATTTGACCCCAAACACGAGAGAGTCGATGTTTACGCTTTTATACCAACCACGCGTTTAAATCTACATGCACAACTTGAACCGTTCGCTCCTCCATCACCTCCTCCATCACCTCCTCCAGGCTTCGCTCGTTACTTTCATCCTTTAAAAGCACAAAGTATTCGTCTGGACAGCAGAACATGAGAGTCAGGTGTGAGGCTGTGATTCACAGATGACCTTTCCTGATACTCTCACGTGTTCAGGCTGAAGTCCTGCACACATCAGGAAGCCGGAGGTCATTTATGAACATACTACACATTTTGTGGACTCGCTGCCAAACGTTTGCATGTTTGCATGTGGTTTAAAGCTCGGACTCTGCAGGTCGTCTGCAGCCATGAGTCCAGAAAAGCCTCCACCGTTGTCCGTGCTGGCTTCACGCTTGAGCTGCCGCCGCTTCATCACTGAAGAGACTCTTGGACCGTTTGTGCTGTCGCAGCTGACAGCAGCAGAGACACGCTCCGCTAACCAGCTGGAACACAAACGCTCCAGTCACGAGCTGAAGCCTGACTGAAATATTCAGTCCTCCTCAGTGCAGGACGACTGGGCTCAGTGAGAAAAGCAGAATGTAAGCTCCGCTGATCAGAGGTGGTGAGGGATCACTTGAGTTATTCAGAAACAGGCTGAGCGCCATCACTGAAGCTCTGACCCCGCCCCCCCCCAGAGAACATTAATTAAAGCGGAGTGCAGAAACGAGGCCGGGCGTGCTGCTACATGCTTCTGTTTGGACTGAAATAGGACGTGCACACACGTGTCACAAACCTTCAGACGGCATGAGGACAAGCAGGAAGCTCTCAGCAGCTCTCACAGGGACCTGGCAGATGATTGGACGAGCTCACCCCAAGAAAAGAAGCGTTTAAAGTTCTGACTCCGAGTTGCAGGAGCGTCACCAGGTCAGCTCTCAGGCAGCGACCATGACACGACTTTATTTATGACATCACAGCTCCACAGCAGTGATGCGGCCGATCGATCGCT